>NW_008237239.1:5182184-5198136 GCF_000691975.1 Corvus brachyrhynchos | reverse complement strand
CTTTTCGCCCCTTATCTTGCAGTGAGGTATGGGAGTAAATATCGGTTGTGTTGCTTACCTGGGGGTATCCAAGGCTCTGCCTTCTCTGCCTCCCCAAAGAGGCGTGTTCCGCCGTCGGATTTGGAATTGCGGAGCTGTAAATTAGGTTTGAAGAGGGCAGCGTGAGCCGGGGCGGTGGGGGCGAAATGGCCGTCTAAGGGCTGCGCCTTCAGCCGGAGAGAGCGGGGAGGGCGCAGATCTGCTGGCGCTGCCAGAGAGACCAGCCCTCCTCGCAGCATGGAGCTGCCAGCACGCCGTGTAACCACACAGAAGGGATGGTGGTGACCGTAGGTGTCTGCGTGTGGCTTTCATTCGCAGTTCCAGGTTAGGATTCCCTCCTCCATAACTCAGCTTACAACTTAACGAGTTCCTTTTAATGCTTCTCTTGGCGTTAGGTAGGATGTGATGGGGAGATGAATGGTCTGTACCAGGGCACCTATGTCTCGGTTCTTGTTTTGTTAGCAGGATTGAATCAGTTTTGCACCGAGGCTTCCATCAAGCCACTCTCCCAGGTAGAGGTATGCATAATTAATGCTAATCGACGCAGCCACTTTCTTTGTTCTGATAACGAGACCAAAATTTAGAGAATTCAAGCTTAGATAATTCAGTTAGTCACCTGTGCTTTGGTCGCTATTGGCATATTTTTTCAGGTGAATTCATTTTGCTCGATAATGTTATTGTGTCAGCTGGTGGGTTTCAGTATATTTGAAATAAATTTTTAAAAAAGCAAAGGTAGCCTTTTTGTCTCATTTATCCAAGCCAAATCAAGTTACTTAAGGCGCTATAATTGTGGAAAATAACTCCACCACAGTGTGTTGAGATTTTTGGCAGTTTGAGTTTACTTATGCTACTGTTTTTCCACTTAATGATAGCGTTTCTCTGCCTGTGCTCTGTCATTTGGAGCTGTTTCTTTATTTCTCCTAATACTTACTGTAGCATATATTGTCGACAGCATTTTTCCAGTGAGAGACTTACGACTATCTGAATGGAAAGTGGCAGAGTTTACTTATGCAACTGATTTTTAGAGCTGAAAAAATTATAAAAGAAACATATTTTCAGAAAATTCGAGATCTTACTCTATTTTTAAAGTGAACCCCTTCAGATGCACTAAAAACTATTTTATGTGATTTGTCATCTTTTTACTGATGGAGCTCAGCAGCAGTAGGTCAAATAGTTCATTTGCATGTCTTACTGTTTCATTCCCAAAGTGGTTTTGTCTTGAATTTGGGAAGAATTTTGACATGGCATTAAAAATCTGCATATTGATCTGATTTGTTTCCTGAACTTGACAGTTACTGACTCAAAACTGCATGCTAAATAAAGAGAAAACTCAGTCCCTTACTCACTCATGAGTAATGGCTGTGAGGGAGAAGATAACCTGATGGTTAAGCTGCTTCATTGATATTAAGAAGATTTGAATTCTCTTCATGTTTTAAGATTGCTGAATAATTGCTGTGGGGTTTTTTGTTAGCTGTTTGGTTTTTTTTTTAATGAGTGTGATACCCATCATAGCAGCTGTATTTTCAAGTGTATTTGTCTGTCTTTGAGAAACAAGTGGCTCTTCTAGAAAATTTTAGAGTGCTGGGGGCTGGATTATCAGGAAAGGTGATTGTAAGTCACACAGGCAGCTAGTGATAAGGACCATCTTTGAAGATGTGGACTGTGTCCAGATATTTGAATTAATTCACTTGTAATTCTGGGCTCCTGTTTCAGTTCTGTGTCTGCAAAGTGCAGGACTTCCTCTTTCTTTATCCCTGACCCTAACACCATGTGCATGTCTTCAGCTTCATTTCGTCTGTGTATTTCCAACAAGTTAAGCATGCACAGCAGTCTTTGTGGGATCAAAACTTTAAATATGCCTTTTTAAAATGAATATTGTTTTCAGCGTTTTGTTATTTGCTTGTATTAATTGATACCTGTCAAAACCAGCATGTTCAGATTGACTGTAACTAGTTTTAAAAGTCGAAGACTAGAATTTTGTGGTAGTGTTATACTCGATTTTTTGACTAAAAAATACTTTTCCTTTCCTTTGAGAGGCAATACTATATAACCAGAAGGTTATGCAATATTATTTATTTAGTATTTGTCAACTTCTCATGGTAATAGTGCAGGAAGTCATAGTGGATTTTGAATTCTACAGTATTGGCATCTCTCATATTTCCTGTTTGGCAAAGACAGCAACTATAAAAAACGCAAACAAAGTTCAGTAACTTCTGCTTTTAGTGTATATCTGATGTCATGTGATTGTGTACATAATTGGTTTTATTTAATATATTGTTAAAGAATCTTAATTTGTGAGGTGCTGTATAATGTGAACTCTTATTCCCAATCCAGTGTAGCACCACTGTATCCTTTTTTGTCTTTTACATACATTTTAAGTTGATTTGTTTAGGAAATATACTTGTTTATTGAGCCAGATATTGCTTCTCTGAATTTCAGAATTTCAAACGTATGATAGGCAGTTAGGTGGTTCTGAGCTTGTTTATGACTCGTTATTGTCAAGTTTTAGGAATGGTGTTGATTAACTGTGTTTGTGCACTCATCCCTAAATGTATCTCACAAGATTTGACTTGGGCAAATTTTACTTGTTTGTACTTAGGAATCATTTTATCTAAGAATGACTTTTAGACTGCAGTCTAAAAGAAAAAAACATTGACTTTATGTTAAAATACTACCCTTGATAAACATTTTTCTTTTGTCCTAATAGCAAGTGATAAAGAAGAGAAATATCTAGCTAAGTTCACTTCAGAAATGAGACTTAGGAATGACTGTATATTTTGACTTCTGTAGCTGTCATCAGCAGTTATCACTAAACTTGTAAGGAGGTGGTTTAAATAAAGGCAGTTGTTTAATCACCCAAGGAAATAGTAATGATGGGGTTTAGTCATAAAGCATTTGAAAGTGTGTGGAATATAGAATAAGCATGGATGTTTCCTTTGGGGTTACGGGATTTGTTTTAAATCTCATTCAAGATTTTGGCTGTAATTTCTTAATGTGGTAATTTAAAAAGCCAAGTGCTTTGCTTTAATGACAAAGCAGACTTGATCTTGAATTTGCTAGAAGACAGTCTTTTAAGATTGGTTTAGGATATCCACTGTTAAATCAGGCTTTTATAGGCACCTAAACGTTATGGAGATTGTAACTGTACTTTTCTTTCTTTCCTTCTGTCCTCCACCTCACCCTTTCAGGTTACCCATGTTGAACCATGGGAAAAGGGCAGCAGAAAAACAGCAGGCCAGACAGGGATGTGTGGAGGGGTAAGTAGAAGTACGTGCCTTCTTAAATTTTTCTGTCTGGTAAATAACTTTCCCAAGCATAGATAAAATATGCTTGTATGTTGGCTCAGCCTCTAGTTGTAAAATATTATTACAAAGAGTAGATATATTCTTCTTGCTTCCAAAGCTGTGGATGTAAGTAGTATTACTTTTTTCACATAGCTTTGTTTGTCGGTTTAGATTTTATCCTGTGTTAGTTCTTATATTCTTTTGTAGGTTCGGGATAATGTCTTTATGACTTTCTACATCCTCACCTAACTTTCTGCTTTTGAAAGGTGCGTGGTGTTGGAACTGGAGGAATTGTGTCTACTGCCTTTTGTCTACTCTACAAATTATTTACACTGAAGCTCACTCGTAAGCAAGTGATGGGCCTTATCACTCATACAGACTCCCCATATATTAGGGCTCTTGGATTTATGTATATTAGGTAAGTATCAATATCATCAACTAAAGACTGATCTGGTATGCAGAAAGCTGTATTAAAATTTTACATTGTTTTTGTGCTTAAAGGTACACACAGCCACCTACAGATCTATGGGACTGGTTTGAATCCTTTCTTGATGATGAAGAGGTATGTCGGCGAGGGTAATAATTTGTTTTCTTTTGTTTCTTTTCACGTTACTACTTTAGGTTTAAACGTTTCTTGATAGGGTTTTCTGTAGTTTGAATGTTACAATGGTATGTTCTTGTCTACATTATGTACATTAATTAGTGCAGGAAACAGGTTTGAGCTGGAACCTGGGTTATTTCTCTTAGATTTCAAAGATCTAACAGATTTTTTTCATTGGTTAAGATGTTACTGTGTCAGATTTACAAAGCCATGTGGAACAAGTATACTGAATCAGAGTGCAGACAGCAGGCTGTGTGAATGTGTCTTCTCAGTGTTTTTTAAAATCATAGTTACTTTTAGGTAAGGTGTAATAAGTCATGAAAGTGCTAAATTTATATTATCTGTTTATTACTGGGATGGGGGAATTGATGCTTACATGAAAGAGTGGGAACTATACAGTGGAAACCAGCATTCACGTTGGAAAGTACTGCCAAAAAGCTCTATGGTTAGTCTTCATGTCCTGGGATAACTAACTAAACCCAGGATTTCTTCAGAGGAGAAACAAAAAGCCTGATTACTGCATAAGGTGGCATTATTTCTGGAGC
Organism: Corvus brachyrhynchos; assembly: GCF_000691975.1. NCBI lineage: Eukaryota > Metazoa > Chordata > Aves > Passeriformes > Corvidae > Corvus > Corvus brachyrhynchos. The sequence continues at coordinate 5,193,667 of NW_008237239.1, read as the reverse complement.
CTTAATGTCTTTGTTAATGGGGCAGATAAGGAGATGTGGGTTGCTAACCAAAGAAGTTCAGTAAAGAGGCTATGTTATTATGCAGTCTGATAGGAGAATACCTTTAGGATCCTAGTCCTGATTCACTGTTTGGAGAAACAGTAGAGAGCTGGTGGGTGAGGTTTTTTGGGCTATGAAGTTGAATACACAGTCTGCTACATACTGCTGCAATTTGTATTTATTGAGCAGGAAGGATCACTTTGCCATCTTCACTGTGACTGTAGGCATCTATTTGAAGAAATTTCAAATGTTGTAGTTGTAAATGATGTCCAAATACTGGTATTAAAAATAGTGTTAATTATACCTGTATCTGACTGCAATGCAGTATATTTATTTTAAACAGCTTCTTTCATGCTAAGTATCAAAAACACTGTGCAAAGGAAGCAGCTGGTAATTTCAGGTAAACCTGTGCTATAGTAGATTTTTAATAAAAATGAAACCAAATTTGACTCTTGCTTGAATCACTGTAATGTCCCCAGGTGGGGTTAACTAATATGAACTCTCCTCTGTAACATTGGACTGTATTTTGTGAGAAGGATTGGGGTGGCTTCATACACAGGGTCCCACAAAGTCAATTCTAGGGACAGTAAAGCAGTCACAAGTACAATGCATTATGCAGGTCCTAACTGGTTCATTATTCTAAGCTCTTTTTTTAGTTCATACATTTCAGTTCTTGCAGATACTGGTTATCAAGATGTGTTTATTTCTTGTTGTTTAAAATCTCCCAATATATTTTTGGAATTAGTGTTTCTTTCCTGGCTGCTATCAGTAGCTTTGCCTTATGTAGAAAAACTGCTTGGGGCTGCTTAAGTTTCTTACCAGTCCTGGTCAAGCTCAATAGGATGAAGCAAATTTTTATATATGGAACTATTTAAACCTACAGGATTTTTTTTTTCCCTCCAGTTCTTAAATATGTGGAAGCAGTTCATCTTTTGTCATGCTGCTATGAAAACCTTCCCAGGATACAGAGTTACTTTTCAAAATGCTTCTTATGTTTATTTTGTTTAACTGTACGTACTCTCCAGGTGCTACGTTTAACTCCTCTTTTTCTTCTTTAGATCTCTGCAGCGATTATATTTGGAAAAACTGTATATCTGAACACTTAAATGTGTGTGAGTGCAAGCAGTTTTACGTTCAGATTTTCTCTTCCTGTTTAGATAACAAATCTCACTTTCCTTGTGTGCTTGCACTATAGGTTTGGGACTGACAATAGCTGACTAACATGTCCTGAGCTGTGAGAGGGCATAGCAAGAAGGCCTTCATGCGGTAATGACCCTTTTCAGAGACAATGGTCATCATGGATTATGCGTTTCCAATTATTTGTTCATTTATTTATTTTTTTACATATTTCTAAATTAGAAACCTCACTGCTTCATGGCAGTTGGTTTGCTATTGCTTCCAATTCTGTTAGGATGCCATTTTGTACTAGAGGTTTTTCTGTGATCATTTTTAGATAGGCAATGATGTAGTTCATAAATGATTTAGGCCACAGGGTTGGGTATGATGGTACACAGTTGTACATCCACAAAATGGAGTATTAAATGTAGTTTCAGAGGACTTCTCAACTTTGTGGCATTTAAATACAATGCAAGATCATACCATATAACCAGACTGTGTAAGGGGATTTTGCGTTAATCTCTTCATCGACAGTCCCTTACCATCCAGATGGCTGCAGGATTAGTATGTGCCTGCATGCATATATATTAAGTCCCATTCCCTATCGTTAACATTCTGCCAAATCCAAAGGGTGCAGAGTTTGAATTTTTCTAAGGAAATGTACTAGAATATGAGACAAGTAAACTTTCATAATCATGAGACTTCAATAGGACAGTAATGTAGCAGCATTTTTTTTTTTTTTAAATCAGTAAAGAGTATTTTTGACCATCAGGATATTTTTTGCTTGTATTTTGCAGGACCTGGATGTCAAGGCAGGTGGGGGTTGCGTTATGACCATAGGGGAGATGCTTCGTTCCTTCCTCACTAAGCTTGAATGGTTTTCCACGTTGTTTCCAAGAATTCCTGTGCCAGTCCAGAAAGCCATTGACCAGCAAATTAAAAGCAGACCTAGAAAAATCAAGAAAGATGGCAAGGAGGGGATGGAAGAAATAGACCGGCATGCAGAACGTAGACGTTCAAGGTCATACAACCATTATTTTAAAAATGAATGTTAAAAGTTTGATACTGAACTACTTATTACCAGCAACATGTTGTCTTTTCACTGAGATAGGTTTTAAGGCAACAGTTTATGGATGCTAGTGGATTAAAATAATCAGATGATATTTGGTATTCAAGATTAAATACAGGCTGTGTATGTAAAGTATAAATTGGAAAGGAAAGAGGGTCTCTTAACTTTTGAAGGAGGTGTTTCACATAGAATATCTTCTATTTTAAAAGGTCTCCTAGACCAAGATCGATCAGTCCCAGGAGGTCTCCCAGAAGATCGAGAAGCAGAAGTCACCATCGGGAAGGCCATGGATCATCTAGTTTTGATAGAGAACTAGAAAGAGAAAGAGAACGGCAGAGATTAGAACGCGAAGCAAAGGAGAGAGAAAAAGAAAGGCGGAGATCTCGAAGTACTGATCGCTCACTAGAACGGAGGCGAAGCAGAAGCAGGGACAGATACAGAAGCCGGAGTCGAAGTCGTGACAGGAAAGGAGATAGAAGAGACAGGGATAGGGAGCGAGAGAAAGAAAATGAACGGAGTCGGAAAAAAGAGAGAGATTATGATAAGGAAAGAGATCGCTCTAGAGAAAGGTCAAAAGAAAGGAAAAGTAAGGGTGACACAGAGGAGAGAAGACACAAGGATGACAAAGATGAGAAGAAACACCGTGACGACAAGAGGGATTCCAAGAAAGAGAGAAAGCATAGTAGAAGTCGAAGCCGGGAAAGAAAGCATAGGAGTAGGAGCCGAAGCAGGAACACAGGTAAGCGCAGCAGAAGCAGAAGCAAAGAAAAATCAAGTAAACATAAAAATGAAAATAAGGAGAAGTCAAATAAACGAAGTAGAAGTAGAAGCAGAGGAAGAACAGATAGTGTTGAGAAGTCCAGAAAACGAGATCAGAGTCCCAGCAAAGAAAAATCTAGGAAGCGTAGCAGAAGCAAAGAACGTTCCCACAAACATGATCACAGTGATAGCAAGGACCATTCTGACAAACATGATCGTCGAAGGAGCCAAAGTACAGAACGAGAGAGCCAAGAAAAGCAACAGAAAAACAAAGATGAGACTCTGTGAATTCTTTCAGAAGTGGATCACATTGAATCCTATAAATGTTTGATTAAATCCTGCTTATTTTTTCTTAAAGTTGAGATTGTGCAGTAGTTGATGAGCACTCTTCTCCAACCTCCCTCTAGGCTGCAGATTGTCATTTCCTATTTTGGGTAGGGAAGTGCCTTTGTAAACCCATTCAATGCATTGACGGTTTCAAACCATTTGTTTAGTTTAATTTGTAATGCAGAGATTGTTCTTGCATTTTTATTGTTCAGATGTTTCTGAAATGTACAGTCTGTACATATGTCCTGAAAATGTTTTAATTCCTTTGGCATGGTTGCCATGTTGGTTAAATTTGTATGAGGCAATAAACTGCCACTAATTATACTTTCCTTTTGTAGACGTGGAATTATGGTTTGTATCCTGAAGTTAGCATGGCTGTGCTTTCCATAATAGTATGGCTTTTAGGGATGGATCTGGAATGTGTATTATAGCTGAGATATTTATGTGTGTACGATGTACATTGAGGGCTGCAGATTTAGAACTAACATTTATGTCCACTGTACCTGCTGTTTTGTCCAAAGCTTTTAAAATGTATTATGTTGATCACCAGTGGTGTTAAATTGAGTGGACTTTCAGATATAGTGGTTTTGATGCAAGGATTTAGATTGTGTTGGGGCTTGTTTAGTAATTCTGTAGAAAGGCTACCTCAAGCGGACACTGTAAAGGTTGACGGATGAGTACCGTAGCCATCTATGCATTTTATTTGTTTGAAAAAAAATCCATGTAAGCTTTTTTTTTTTTTTTTAAAAACACAGTTTATCCATTTGTGGTCCTTTAATGTTTTTAATCAGCAGCTGCACGCTGTCCTTTATGATAATCCTGGGCTAATAAAGGCATTTAAGATGGGAAGAGGGAGGTAGGAAGAAGAAAAATATTACAAAGGATTTAAGTTTCAAGCTTCCAAAGCATTTTTATAAGTGTAAACATTTAAAATAAGAATTAACTGATAGCATCCTTTTTTAATTCATATTTTCTACAAATAGTAAAGATCACAGTTTGTGCTGAACATTTCATCTGGCAGATTTTTTTTTTTAAACAGGTTGTTAGAAGCAAAAACCAAAATGCGTTATAGAAAAAGATCGTATCTTTAAAGTCCAAGTCTATTTGATAGATTATTCTGATGACTTGTATACTAAGTGAGGAGAACCATCTGGAATAAACTCTCAATTAATTCCTTTGTATTGTCAGCTTTTGCCTGCACGTTCATTGCCAGTTAAAGAGTGCTTTAGTTCTTCCATGTTTTATTTTCAGATAAAGTGACACTTTGTACAAATAAGGGATTTTATGTAATAAGTAACTTACAATGAAGATGTAGGAAACAAAAGAAATGCAGCAGCCCCAAAATAGGAAGAACATGAAGTGGGACTTAATCGTGAAGTGACCTGGAGGTAGAAATAAAATATTTGTGTCTTTTTTGTTTCTGTGTGATGCAGGTCATCTAGGCATATTTCATTTTAAACATCGAAGAGAATCAGTGTTCTGACTTCTAACAATATACTTCATTCCACAGTATTCCAAGAAGCAAACTTTTTTCTTCCTCCCTGCTCTTCCTGTTTTCTGAGCTGTTACAGTCTTCCCTTTATCACCACGATCCTTATTAATCAAAATTTTTTGCGACTGAGGTTGTTACAGTATTGTCTGTTTATATTTGTGTTACCTGATTTTAAATCAGCTTGAAACAAAACTTAAGCTTCAACAAATTCATTCACTTGCAGCGTTAAACTGAAATACTGAGCTTTCATTTAATATTGAAGAAAAAAAGAAATACCTTGTCTAGTAGATTACTAGAACTGTCTCTGCAGTCTGCCAAGGGATTGCATGGATTCTGTCCAAACAGTGAGGACAACTTTTAATTTATCTTGTTTGTGTCTAGAGGGTTTCTTTTGGCCTTGTTTTTAACCTTCAGTATGTTCTTGGGCAGAGAGGCTGCAAAACCAGTGTTTTGTCAGGGAAAACAGATTACTGATTTCCAGTTGTTCCTTCAGGGCTCCTCCTCCTCTTCTGCCACTGTTGGGCAATACAGTGAAAGAATGGTTTATTTGCAGGAAAAAATACAGGTATTTGAGAGACAATCTTTGACCTGAAAGTGGAGAAGCACTGTCTCGCTACAACAAAGATGGTGAACATATTGATACAGCTTGTGCAAAGACTGGCCTGTGTCAGTATCTCTTTACAAGTGCAGTAATTTGAGGACTGTGCTTTTATTTTCCAACAAGCAGTCCTTTTGACCTTTGGATTTAACATGATTGATATTAGTACTTGAGTGTAATGGACAGCACAATATTCACTGCCAACCAAGACCCATGAAAATTACTTGAACCAAGACACCCGTCTGACATTATCCTTGGGATTTACTGTCATACAGCTCTTTGGTTTGTATCCAGGGACTCTTAATTCCTTTTTGTCTTTCTGATGCCATTTTATTTTATGTGCCCTTCCTTAAAGCCAGGAGGTACTGTGCAGGGCTGTGAAAGCAGCTCTGATGAGCAGGGGTAAGCTAGTGGAGGTGCTAGTGCTGCCCACTCCGATGTGGTTGCTACAGTGCAGTACAGCTGCGCTGGACATTCATCTTGGGGGCATTAGAAGAAAATTTCTGCCAATTGTAGTTGGAGGAGCTCTGGTTGCAGAGCTGTTGTCCCACAGTGTGCACTCACTCTTCAGTTCTCAGGGTAAAATGACCATGACTGAAGCACTATGAACCCAAAATTTCCATAGTATGCCGCATGTCCATAATAGCCTAGCTGGGATAGTTACCTTGTGAAGCCTCATCTGTCTTCGAAATTTCCTGTGGCTCCAACACTAAGTACTGGAATAGTAATATTTATAGCCTCCTACAGTATACGAGCTCTCCTCTTTGGGGGAACCTGAAGAAATTTGATGAATTCTGCTGGCTGTAGTAGATGTTTGAGCCTTTTCCCCCACTCTGAAGCGCGAATGTAGCTTTACGTATGGATGGCCACCAGCTATCAAGCAGGGTAAAACAGCATTTAAATGCCTCTCGATGTTTTGCAATGATGTCATTGTATCTCCTTTTTACTCTTCACCAGCAATAGTTAGATGTGGTAGAACACTTTTTAAATCTCAGTAAATTTGGGTCAAATCTGAAATCAGCTGAAGGGTAGATTTTTCCAGTTCCTTCAGTGGATTGAAAACAACCTAAGTTTTGAGCTATTACTTCTGTGTCAGATACAATTAAAAATAATGTGTATTTTGAATAATATACTTTTTATTTTTGCAAGTGTTCATATTTGTGTAATTTCAACTAATACATCTTTACTATTACACATTGAATTTAATTTTTTTAAGTAAGCATTAATGAAGGCATCTACTGTGAAATAACCTGTACAAGTGATTTCAGAGATACTGCTCTGAAAACATGCATTTTAGCGTATCGATGTGCTGCCGCCTTTCACATCTTCAACAGGAATTTTCTTGGTTCTCAAGTCTTCTTTCAAGAGGTTTGTGGGATTGGGTTGCTTGGAGTTTTTTGGTAGGATTTTTGTTTCATTGGTTGGTTGAGAATTTTATTGCTTGGGGGTTTTTTGCTTCATATAAATAAATAGGATAGAAACAGCATCTATAAAAACACTACATCTAATTGTCCTATCCTGTGATCTGAAGTCAGCATGACCCATAAAAGTGTATTTACCTCAGTCTGGAGAGAACCTGCAACCAATCCTGACCAAATGTTTTAATCAGCTCACTGAATGCCAGTGCTGTTTCACATATCAGCAGTGTTAAGTATGAGACAATTTTATTAGACAATGTCTAATGCCTGAGTAACAACGCTTCCGACTTACACACTGCCACAGTAGGTGGTGTGTATCTGGCTCTGTTTCATTGCTTTTCTTTTCCTCCCTGTTTTGCTAATTGTGTACATCTGCTACCCACATTTTTAGAGCTGAATCAATGTGTTTTTTCTTGGAATCGTGACTCCTCTTCAGCTTTTTGCCTTTTTTTTTCCCCCCAACAGACATGTAAATAATACATTCTGATACAGTTACACTTCTTTTCAGTGGCAAAAGTGAGAGGAGCTGATTCAAAAAGTACTACAGCATCGTGATGTTTGTAGTGTGTAATTGAGATGTTAAGGCCTGTATGCCAGGGAGAATTAAGAGAACATACACCAACAGTTTAGAGTGGCTTAAAGTACTTTAGAGTTACTATTAGAGCATGGAATTAGCAGAATTGCTGAGGTCAAAAAAAGTAGTTTGAGGCTTGAATTTGGTTGCAAAAGAAACCAATTACTTTAGATCTCTGAAAACCCAGTTAAACACACGGTAGTGACAGTGTTTGGCAATGATGTCTGCAAAGAAGAAATCTTTAAATAGAACCCTCAAGGAAGAAAGCAGTTTAATTTTTTATTCAGTGAGAAATAAAACCAACTTTTATTAACTAATGCATGGCAGTTTTAAATGTTTCCTAAAGAAAGACTTCTTAGATTGTGACTAAATGCAGATCATTTTCCAAGAAGCAGCATATAATTCTTGAGCCATCTACAAGCAATTTACTGAAGCGTGAGATTCCCGTGAGATTTTGTGCAAGTGATCAGAAGCATTGGCTGAGATACCTAATACCTAGTGTGTCCTCTGAAGAAAGGCAATTTCCAGAATGGATAGTGTCTGTTTTTATAAACTGAAGATAGTGTTAAAAACCCTGTTGTCTTTGGATACCTTTATACACATCAACTTCTGAAGGCTGTGTTAGAATACACATGTGTTTGTAGAACCATTGACCTTAAACTTTGCTTTCGAAGTCAACTGAGAAAGTAACCACTGTGGAGTATGAGAGAAGGTCCTGCCTGGATTAGGTCTCACATATGGCTAGGTGTTCAACTTCCCTCCTTCCAGTCCTCAAGCAGCTGTGAATGTTGCAGTTAAGAACAGATGTGTCTTTCCAGCTTCAGGAGAGAAAAGACTGAAAAGAACATTTAGGGAGAATGGTGCTCTGAACAACCTTAACATCCAGGATAGCAGTAGGTGAGCAGCAGCAAAAAGGAGATCAGCCTTAGAGGGGAAAAAAGCAGCAGTGCTTTCTTGCCATCTGTCTGAGATAGGAGCAGAAAATAGTCTAGAACACCGGGAGAAGGTAAATGAGTGCTGAAGAGTATTTTAATTGGATTTTAAGGGCGTTTCTGGGGAACTATAGCATAGTGAAGTGAAGGCTTAATGAAGGGAAAGAAGGTTGTTACAAATGGAGAAAAGGACAGATCAGTAGTGATAGTAGGAGCAGACGAGATTTCAGAGGTAAATATGATGGATTTTAACAAACCGCTTATGCTTATGATATACAGGTCTGGTGAAGCATAACCCTCCAATCCCAAAGATTTAATCAACAGGAAAAGTTTGATTCATACATTCTAATATGAATTGCCATTCTTATAACTCACCTTCTTATCTGAACCAGAATTTTCATCTAGATGTGTTTTGCATTGCTCTTTCCTCTATAAATCACTGTAAAAGAATTTGGAAATTAAGACTGTTCCATTAATGAAAAGCAACTGTCTTGAGAAATTTTTGTTTCAGTGGCTGCTTTTGAAGTTGTTTCTAGCAGTTTGCATAGGCAAATATAGCACAAGACTATCCTGTTGAAACCCCAGAAGAAATAAGGTGGAATAGATTGAGGTAAGGCACTCTTTTTTTTTTTTTTTGCTTTTTTTTTTTTCCTTTTTGAAAATAGAAAGCAGAAGTGCCACCTAGCTTCATTTGTAATGGGATATGGCGAGGCTGTAAAAGATAAACCTGCCTTTTATTATGTGCTATCAGATGAATAAGTGTTGTGACCATGCATGATAGTATGCAGGCCACAATATAGTTTTTTTAAAATCATACATTATAAGATGGGGGGAGGGGGTGAGACAAACCTGCATAACACTACCAGAAGCCTTGACTATCAAATTTATACGCTATATGCATCTTATTTGAAGTTACATGATGCAAAAATATTTTATAAACTTCAGTAATTTTTACTGAATGTACTGCTCTTACCCATTCCAACAGAGCTTCCAGAACAGGTGACTGAAATGACATGAAACAGTAGTACAAATGTTAGGTGTCAGGTTGTAAGCTGGAAAACACTATAGTCTGTAGTATGTAGTCCATCTATACAACCATGCAATACCATCAGATAGCAGTAGTTTTATAATGGATTAAATCTGTGCCCTGGGAAAGGAATCCCTAAGTAATTTCCTCCCCTTTAAACAATTTTTACTTTAAAAATGTGCTTAGGAGTGATTAATTGAAAATATTGATTTGTTTCTTTTAAAAAAAAATCCATAAAACAAAAAGTGCTCATTTATTTGCTTCTACACTCTAACCACTCCTAACCTCCCAAGTGAAAGTTAACTTCTCTATATTCACCAGGATATGGGTGATCCAGTTAAGAGGCACCTGTTTAGGTAAGTGTGCCCAGACCCAAAATGCTGCTGTGAAGTTCCCACCACAGATATTGCAGGACTGCACCCATAAAGTTTACTCTGCAGTCAACGCCAGAGCAGAAAAGCTCTATTCCATGCCACCTTTACCTGCATAACCTTGGATTGCATTTTAGCCATCTAGCATGCATGGACAAAAAAAAAAAAAAAAGCCCGCTCAAAGAAAATTTTACCTGAATATACTTTTTTAGGACAAAATGTGAGCTTTGGCTTCTTGTCAGTCACTGGAGCTACCACCACAGTGTAGACATCCCCACAAGGGATCTCAGTGATATCACAGTGACTCAGACCCGAGCTGGGGGTACAGCTGAAATTGCCCTTTGAGCCACGTAAATCAGCGTTGTAGTTTATTGTTTCATCAGAAGCTTGCCAGAACACCCTGATGCTATTGTTGCTGAGTCTGTAGAGCTTCACCCCGGAAGGGCACCAAGCACCTAAGAAAGTAAGAAACATTAATAAGCAAATTTTGTGAACTCACAGTGTATTATAAATTTCTAGAGTGCACTTTAAACCAGATTACTGTGATTACCAGCATTTCAATGAGAAATTATCATTTCATGTAAAGCCAAAATAATTATTGAACTAGGGAAAAAAAGTTTTATTAGAGTCAAATTATAGAGCTGGACTTAATTCAGCTATTGTTTTTACATGTTGGAATATTGTTGCTCTTACCTGGCACAAGGCCTACCTTAGAATGCCCAGAATCCTTTTGAGGTCTGTAAAATTGAATTATGGCATAGCATAATTTAAATTTAAAAACTGTTTCTGGAGCAATATTATTAGAACTTCTTTATAGGGCCAACTGATGGCTGTCATGAGGACAGGTCTTAATTATATGAAAATAATCCAAAGTGCATTTATTTTAAGAGGGAACTGCAGGTTTATTAGCTGTGTGTTGAATTTCAGCTGTGCTATTTTTATGAGAGGAACACCACACAAAGTATGTTGTATATTGTGTGTTTTTCTTCCCAATTGCATTTACAATTTGCTTACTAGAAGAATATCCCTGATAGGTGCAGCCGGATGTCAAACCCGTCTCACTAATGGCTCTCAGAGATACTGTGTAGTTGGTTCCACATGTGATACATCCCAGGAGACAGTAGTTCTGAAGAGTGTGACACTTTGCCTGTCCTTTTGGAGACTCCAGTGTTATTACATATGTCTGTGCACCCATCCCAACAGACCAGCTGATATTGGTTACTGACTGTGTCACTTGAGTAAGTATCAGGTCATTAGGGCAACAAGGAGCTGAAAGAGAACAAAAACTAGAGAAGTGAATTCTGTTTCGTACCTGGAAAATGGAAGGTATTTCGGGGGGTTGCAGGTAGACTAGTACATGATCAAGAGCAAAGGAATGACAAAGTGCATACTTCTCAGGCAAACACCAGCGTGCTGAAAAATAGTTGACTCTGCTTGGCAAGCCTCTAATAAACAGAATGTCAGGATAAGATCAGTTTGTCTCTAACTGTGGGTTATAACCCTGGAATGACATGATTGTTCACCAAGATTCTAAAAATCACTATGATTTTTCATCAGAATATCAGAGTACATCTGTAGTTTAATTAAGCAGGGTCCATGTCTACCCCTCAAGTCATATATCTCAGTCCAGCTCTGTCTCTGCTCAAAGTCTCTTCCTCTACAATGTAGAATAACTGCAGCCAAACTGCCTGTTAAAAATAGACCCTAGTGTATATTAATCTCTGTACTGGGCCTGGGGATTGTCTGGGTAGGTGGTCGAGG
>NW_008237239.1:5173718-5182164 GCF_000691975.1 Corvus brachyrhynchos | reverse complement strand
GATGTGTTTTAATCTGTTCTTTACACTGCTTATTTGTTGACATGGACATTACCTCATTGCCTCTCCTGGTAATACTAAATATCAAAATGCTGACAAGGAAGTTATGCATTACATTAGTGGCTTATGTTATTACATTTTAGTTAGCTCTGCCAGAAGATAACTGGTTGCACTAAGGCCTCTCAGTCTGAGGCAGCTGCCAAGTGATCCTTCCTTGTCACACACACAAAGATACAGACAGGTTTATGAAAAGGACATCCAGCAATACACAGTACAATGTGCACATATTGTAAATTTTAAAAAGCCAAAACCATGGAGTCATAGAACTATTTTAATATTATGCTGCTAAGTATGTTGAACTATATACAATTCCCACATACCTGTCTCTAAAGGGACACTGTAGCTTGGTAAGCTCTGTCCTGCTGGTGATCTTGCTACAGCACTAACAGAGAAAGCAGATCCGCAGGGAAGATCCATTAGGGTGCAGGAATTCCCGGTGCTTGTGCAATGCCAAAGTCCAGCCTCTCCTCTGGCAGTGACAACATATGTAGCTTCTTCACCGTTAGATTGCCATAGCACACTGATTACAGATAGACCCTCCTTTGAGATATTTTTAATTTCAGGACTGCAGGGAGCTGAAATATTTCATATTAATAGTATTTAAAGAGATTGTTTATGCATACTATATAAGTTACACATGAAAATTAAATTCCAGTTAGAATTGACAAATTACTTTGGAAAAGTATATGATACTTACATGCTTTACTCCTGGTGAGAAATTAGAAATTGTGACGGAACAGACAACCTAAAGATTTTGTGTATAAATTGTAATTCTGATTTTCAAAATACTGGAGCTATTAGAAGCTTTCAATACAAATTCGATATAAATTCCCTTCTTGTAGTGTATTTTTAAAGACTTTCAGTTTTGGAGTTGTTGGGTTTTTGGTTTTTTAAAATTTTTACCAGTAAACTTAGTAAAACAGTTAAACAGTAACTTAGCACTCCAGTAATGTTTCCCATCCACGAATCACTATAATAACTAATAATGAGTTCTTCAGCTCAAGGAAAATGAGTGATTACACTACCTGTTGCCACGTACTGCGGCGCACACGAGGTGTTGCTGCCCCGGGCCTCGCTGACGGAGTACACGGTGATGTTGTAGGGAGTGTTGCACTGCAGAGCCGACAGGGTGCAGGCCGTGGCCGTGTCCTTGCAGAGCACCACACCGCTCCCGCCGGCTGCTCTGGTCTCGTACAGGTCAGCGCCTCGCACAGGAGCCCAGGTGACCCGCACGGTGTCGCTTGACATGAGCACGGCCCTGAACTCACTGGGGCAACAAGGAGCTGGGAACAGAAAAGGCAGAAAGGGAAACTCGAATGGGCGTGGAAAACTGACGCAAATAACGAGCCTTGCTTCGTTTATCTATGTGCTTCGTGTCTTCTCCAAAGGTGACCTAAGTACTGTGCAAACAGTCTAATGAATCCCAGCTTTCTGCTCCTTCCAAATCGATAGAGGACATACTAGTGTTTAGGTCAGGCACAGGAATTATGTATATCCTTGATTTAAAATTTTAAAGCTCTAGAGGTTATATAACCCTAACAATGTTCTTCTCAATTTCCCATTGAACTTACTATTTTTTTTCATTTTCCAAGCATGAAAACTCCCATGAGGAAGTTTAAGACTTTGGTACATCCTTCCTGAGGTAAAACTTAAAAAAAAAACCCCAGACAGGACTAGAGTTCAAATGTTTTGCCAGGGCTGTGTATTATTCATGTCCTTGCCTGATGATTGTTAATCGTTAAACTGTTTTCAAGTTTGTATGCATGTTGTTGCACTTGACTATGCAACTTAAGTTTAATTGCAATGTGAACTGTTTCTTTTTCTCTCCCAGCCTTCGTGTGTTATGCCTAAAACCTGAATAAAAATAGAAGTTTAAGTCATTATCTTCCCATAAAAATGTCCAAACAGCTCTACCATAAACACAGTTAAAGGATCCAAATGAATTTGCAGGAATACATGGCTACTTACCAGTAGTGTAATTGAATATATCACCTAAAGGGCTCTGCCCTGCCTTGTTATATGCAAAGACGCTAATGAAATAAGTGAAGCCACAGTCCGACTGGAAATGGCATTGAGTATATGATGTGTTGCACTGCATTTCCAAGCCATCATCACTCTTCACAAAAACCACATAATAATGACCAAAACTGACGCTGGACCACGCTACCAGCAAGTGTCCAGGTTCATCCTCCTCAATTGATATGTTTACTGGTGCACAAGGAACTGGAAAAAAAACCATTTAAAAAGAAAAATAGTCTCAATATCAAATCTTTTTTTCTTTCGTGAAGTTATACTCCTGGGGAATAAAGGAAAATCAGGGATATACAGAATTATTCCACTAAGCTTGAAGAGTTGCTCTGTCTTGATCAAGAAAACAGCAACTTAGCTGCCTTTACAGAGGTTGCTACTTACATTTAGATGACAAGTGGGTATGATTTTTACAGAACAAAATAGATGCTACCATCATGTTTTACAGAAACATCTGCTTAAGGAGCCCTCTAAACAAAACCAGTGACACCAGGCACTACTTCAAAAGGAACTGGCACAGTGTGTGCTCACAAACAGTAGGTCTGGATGATAATTGGAATACTAGCATGAATAGCAGTTGGCATCCTAAAGCCACTATATGTGAAAACCCTTTATATTTTTGTATAAAACTTACTGGCTGTATCTGAGTTTGCTTAGGTTTCCTTCCTGTTGGCATCCCAAAATGCCACATTAAACTGCAGACTCCATGGCTTTTGTTTAAATAGAATTTACTTTCTTTCTAGTTCAATAAAGTGTAGCTTGCTGCTATTAGAATGAATATACATGATCTAGCTGAAGCAGTGCTGGCTGAGATTACAGCCCACAGCTTAACAGTTGTCTCTTGCATAAGGCTCTCTCGCCCTGTTAGATGCACTGCAGAGTTGCTCACGTGATTCATCTCCTAACCCCTATTGTGAAGAGTCAAAATAAGGCACGTTGCATCAAATAACTAAGTAAATAATGTTGTGTATCTCAAGTAGCATATAATAAAAAGAAATAGTTTAGATTTTGATTACATGGGCAGTTCATCTAACAGGTCAGGAAACAACAATCTCTGACATAGAACTGGTGCTGTAGCTGAACTGAGCAAGCTCTTGTCCTGGCAATGGTTGATGGTTTCTTAATTTAGTCTAGTGGTGTTATTTTGGCTGAATATGCTTCTGTTGACCTTCTTTCTAACTAACAACTTGACTTGGCCCAGAAAAATTCTAAGCCCAGAGGCGGTCCTTAATGCTATTTCCTCACAAATTTGTTCCAATCAATTTGTGACAGACCTGACACAGTAGGACAGATCTGTTATTCCTTACATTAGTTTTACACCCAGAAAATTGACTTTAGAACATGTACTTCTGGTAAGAGGAAACTCCAGGCTTACTGGTTTGGCCAACAATATATATACTATTGTAAGTTTTTGTCACAGAAATATGAAGAATGTTTAGGCTCTTACCCCTGCAGTAAGAAAAGTATATGGCATAATTTATGAACAAAGGTCAAAAGCAGAACTAACTACTTGAGAATCACTTGTGAATTGCAATGGACTCATTTGCATTTGAAATTAAAGAAGTATATGTTAAAATGCCACAAGCTACATACAAATCAGTGACACATACTAGTTTTTAAGCTTACTGCATCAGTAGGTTTACTGGATCCAGCATTATTGTATGCTGTGACAGAAACATAATACTCAGAGCTGCACTGGAGGGATGGCACAATGCAGAAGATGTGTTACACCTCAGTTTCAGGAGTCCACTGGAGACTGTGACACTGTAAGTTAGAGCTCCTTCTGTTGGCATCCAAGAGACAACGGCTCTTAAAGCACCACTACAGAAAGCGACTTTAACATCCACCGGTGCTTTAGGACCTATGGTATATCAATTTGGAACACATAAGTTTAACTTAGATTAACGGCCTACAGGCATGATCTTTTTCATAACTTGCAAACTAAATGATTTTTTTTCTGGTGCAGACCCTACCCTCATTCATGTTAAAATGACATTTTTAAAAATAAATAGTTCTAGTTGCCCACTGCTGAAACTCCCTGCTTATTTGAATATTTGCTTCTCACAATTAGAAAAATCCTCAAAATCAAAGTCTAAGTTAGTGTAACCCTTATCCAGACCTGTCCTAGGTACAACTTTAGTGACAGTAAATGGTACCTTTGCCTCAGTAATATTCACTAAACATAGCTATGTCATCTGAGCTTTCATAAACTTTGAGATGGGGCAAAAATAATATGATCTGAAAATCTACCCAATGTATCTTTGAAAAAACATAACACAATGACACATACACATAAATACTTCCTGGTATATTGTTGCTGTGTTGTTTTTGGAATGCTGACTTGGTTTCATAAAAGAAAATTTCTTACTTGTTCTTTGGTTATACGTGAAATCATCTCCAGGCATCCCATTGGCATTCCAGGCATGAGCCTTGATAGTATAGAGAGTTCCTGGATCTCGATTTGTAAATATCAAGGATGTATTGGTGGTGTTCTCCTTCAGCATTCTGCCCAAACCATCTGATCTCATGAGTGACACAGAGAATCCAGCTGCCATATGCACAGCTTTCCAGCTCACTGCAATGGAGTCACAACTCAGAGAATGAACAGACAGAATCAGAGCAGCCAGGACTGTTGAGAAGGAACAAAATTAAGCTTTTGGTTTTTCAGTAGTACAGTTTGAAAGGACCAAATTTGAAATGAATACACAGAAACAACAATCGCTAACCCTGAGAGACAAATTCAGTAACAACAAAACCAGAAAAATAAACTAATGCAAGATTGACAGAATAAATTTGGAAAGTGATTTGGTGCATCAGTTATTGTATTGCACATTTTGTGAAATGAACAGAAGTTGTACAGAAAGTGTGAAGGGCTGCATGTGTTGAATGAAAATCACCAAGAAGATACTGCATTTCCTCTCCTCTTAAGTTTCACAGTATCTTACTATTTAATACTTTTGGTTCTTTCTTCATTTCTTCTATTCCTTCAAGTTATGCCATTTGTTAAAGTAAAATACATATATTCATACCAATTCTAGTAAAACTCCCAACTGAACTTTTAACTTACTGTACCATCATAAAGTAAACCATTAATTCAGACTCTTGTCCTAGTCATTAAGTCAGATAGCTGAATTCTAGTCCTCAAAAACTGAAAGAAGAATGTGATCAATACAATTTAAAATACAAGATTATAATAATTCAGGACTGGTACATGCATGAATGCTTTATATTATAACAACATTACAGAATTCGAAATAAGATTTTGAAAGTCCACCTGTTTTTACTTTTTTGAAAGGTGAACTCTGGCTTTTTCCTCCTGAATTTATAGATCTGATAGTGACTCTGTACAAGGTGGCAGGTTTCAGTCCCGTCACAGTGCCTGGAGAATTTTTTACTATAGTTTCAACGAAGGAATCTTCATCTTGTGCAGTCAGCATATAATTAGTAGCCCCGGGTACCGCTCTCCATTCCACTGTGATACTGCTGCTAAGTTTTGAATAAGCTTGCTCAATAACAGGTATGTCTGGAGCTAAAATGGAAATAATGATAGACATACTGAAGCTAGGAAACTCAGCCCCGTGGAGCACTGTGTGCCTTGAACATTTCACAAAGACAAAATGTAGGACAAATAGTCTACACTTTCTATGGATGATTAAAAATTAAGTTAAATGGACTTTCAGTGAACATTAATGAAATACAGAGAGTCTTGCGATATTCTAGACCAAATTTTGTCTTTCAATAAAAATACTCTAGTACCCTGAAATCACTACTGTAAGATAGCATTATTTAACCTAGGTTACACTGAGAGGTTCTCCTTTAAAGCCAATTAACTATGTTACTAACTAAAGCAATATACAAAGCAGTATATACAAAGAAGAAGTGCATGTTTATACAAAGCAGTGTGAAATAGGATGCTGAACCATAGGCATTTCTATATCAAAGCAACACACAATAATCTAGTTTGGAAGGGATTATGGAAACTCACCTAACCCCTTGCTCAGAGCAGATATTCTTAGCTGTACAATAACATGACAAATCAAATATTGTAACTAAATGCTTTGGTGTTATGCTCTGCCATTCAGAAAGAGTTCTTGTGTACTGCAGACACAAAACTAACTACACAGAACTTATTTCTTAACCACGAGTAATTCACGTTCAGAAATCAGGATGTGCATGCTAAATTCAGCATTTATAAAGCAATTCCACATGATGCAAGGCTGCAAAACACTAGAAGAGAAAAAAAAAAAAAAAGATAAAATGAAGGTACATCCCACCTAAAATTAAGAAAAGGAATGTAGAAGTATTTGGGATGAAGTAGATGCCTTGAGGCAAAGTTGTTCATAGCAAGGTAGCTCATGTGGGATTTGGGAGACCTTAGCAAGTATTACACAGAGCTGCTCAGTTAAGTGCTAACATCTATGTGCTATATATTCTCTATTTGACTGTTAGGCAAGACTTAGACCTGAGTAAGGATTTCCTGCACAGAAATTTTTATGAATCGTTACTAAAGACAATATTTTAAAACAAACTGAAAAAATATATAGTGCAGTATTTTGCTCAAGGATTGTGAAAGACCCATCTGCAAATGTTCCATAGGCACAGTCAGACAGAATATCTGGGACCGTTTTTACAAATGGGGCAAAAGAGGGTGTCTGACTGTGACTGACAAGACTTGCTTGGGACTAAGAGCAGACTTCAATGCTTAGTTGAGTAGCTGTGTGCATAGGAGATTGTGCTTCTTCTGGTGTGGTTTTGATTTTGGTCTTTTTGGTTTGTTTGGGTTGGGGTTTTTTGTTTTTGTTTTTGTTTTGAGGACTGTGGAGGAGTTTTCTTTTGATGTTTCTTTTGTTTGTTTTTTTAATTATTAAAATATACAAGAATTAATTGGGTGCACATATGGGACAGTGTGAATCCCATTTGTAGCACAGCTGTGTAATGAATGGCAGAATTAGTTAATCTGAGTGTTCTCCCTGGTTCACACTAGTATCAAGGCACAAATCTGAATATTTGTGCAAGTGTCCAACAGAACTGTGACTCCTAAAAATGAGACTTAAAATTTATAAAGACATCAATGTAACTTTTTAAGCCTGAATCAAACATAAAAACAATTTTTGTTTATAAAGCTGCTAGAATTTACAGAATATTTTATTAAAAATGAAAAGAGTATGTTCTTTTCAGACCCATTCAAAAATAGACAGGCAAAACCAAAATACCATTTTGAAGATTTACCTGTGTTTGCTGAAAATATCTGAAAAGGAAGATGTGACAAAATTAGAAACACAATGTGAAATATTTTATTTCGAAAATTAAAAATCTAAGAATGTTAGTAACAACAACATAAAATACTATGTTTATGAGCACATTTTACTGATATGATGTATTTGCTCAGATTCTTTAAGCATGGAAAGAGTATGCAACCAATGAGATTTGGTACAGGTATGCAGATTGTACTGCTTCTGCATTTTCCCTTCTGAACCTGCCTATTGATCCTGTTTGCAGTTGTTAACACACTTTGAAAGGCCCTGGGTGCTAATATATTCTTTTATTTTTATGTAAATAGTGCAAAACTGTAATAGTAACTAAATACCAACGTGGAAGCGGATGTCTGATACTGCTCCACCCTAACTTCTAGTTTACTTTTCCGAAGAATACAGTATCGTCGCTAGAAACAGCTTTCAGCAAGTAAGTTGCACTCACCATTTCCAGGCAGCTGAGAAGCACTCCAATAAACGCTAATGATTTACTTTTTGCACTGCACATCTTGTCAGAGCTTCGTTCCAGTTTCACACGGGGGCGAGCTGAGGCCGATGCGCAGCGCTGCTTCCCAGCGCTGCTGTCAATGTAGGCGCACTCCCCGGGGGAGAGGAGGTCGCGCTGGGCTGGCCGCTCCTCCCTGCTGGACCACAGCCGGACAGCGGCCACCAAACCCTGGTGACACGGGGCCACCACAACACTCGGCTTCTGGCCGCATGGGTGGTGGGGGTTTCTTCCCTTCTGTTATAGAATGGAGATTCTCTATGGTTTATGCAAGACTCATAAAATAACTAAGCCAAATGAAATTTGCTCTTCGGCTCATTGTCTATTGTATTTTTGCCCACTTACAAGGATCTTCTTTTCTGTCGGGCATGATGCCCTCGTTGTACTCCCCTTTGAATGGCACACTGCCATACGGACTGCGAACAAATTAGTCTTCCTCATACCTGGCTTTGTGGAAAGAGCTATTTTCCTCGCATTCCTTCGTATCTGTTCCAGCTGCTGGTTCCCTTTGAGAACACTACTTTATGTCTTCGAACTGTAACTTCTGACAGACGATTGTAGGCGTCAACAGCCGCTGTCGTTCTGTGACCCGACGGGGTTTTTC
>NW_008237239.1:5149999-5172969 GCF_000691975.1 Corvus brachyrhynchos | reverse complement strand
GCTTGTGCCTTATTCCGAAATAAGGGTGAGCTCTGCAGGCTACAGCCCGCCGGACCGGCTCTTGGAGAGCCTAAACTTAAGTCAGCTCTTCAAGCACTTCTCTGTTACCTCCGAGCTTCCACTTTTGGAGAGTGCTCCGGCCTCAGAAGGGGCTTTCTGCTTTCTCTCACGGAGCGGCACTTCCCACTTAGTGTTGGGCTTCCCGGGTTTCTGTAGAAAACGCTGAAGGTCTTCCCAGGTAGTCTTACAAATGAACTGCAGATTTTTATCTCCGTGTTTAGGAGCAGGTTCTGCTGATGTTTGTTACAGAAAATGAAGTTGTAACTGCCCCCTTCCTTGCTGGAGTAGAAAGGCTTATAATATTTCAGGTAGTGTGAGACCTTTGGGGAAAAGGCATTAGCAGCCACCTCACCCCGAGCTTAATTGTACTGAGGTTGTGACTCCATGAGCTGCTCAGCCAGCCTGGTGACTGTCCCTGAAATGGGAAGGCCCTGCTGCTGTCTTGTCTTTATTTTTCTCCTCTGCTTCCACCTGAAAGCTGCGATCTGGTTGCTTTTGTCACTGGAAGTGAATATAGAAAACGCAGAGAAAGAGGAAATCAGACTGTCACTCTGGTTTTCAGTGCTCAGTTGCTGGCACCTGTACCCTGCCTGTATGAATTAGATACCTTTGTTTAAAACTTGACTTTTAGAAATACCCACTTTTGCTGCTTTGCTTGTCCTGCTTTCTTGCTCTGTTATTTGTACCTTTGTAAAGCTGGTGTTTTGTCCTGAGATATTTTGTAGAAAATGTGGACCTTAAAAGGAAGGAATGTGATCAAAACATTAGTGTGTCATTAAGGGCCATAAGGACTTTTGAAAATGGTGTTGCCAGTGTGAGGAACAAAGATTAGAGTGACAGTGAAGCAGTGTGAATAATAAAAGATTTATATTGCAAGCTTAGTTAAGAGGAATCTTCTGAAATGAAGTTAGACAGCTAGTCCTCTTCTCTTTCCACGATTGCAACAACAATGAAATTTGATGAATTAAGTTTTAGACATTATCTGGCACTTTTTTAATGGGTAATCGAAGGCCATAAACTGCTGCTTCCTAATGTTTCAGCAAACATGTAAGTGGGGGGTTTTATTAAGGCTGATTTGTCTGAAAATAGTGATGCTGATCCTTTATGTAGCAGCTTTTGTCAATGTGTATCTTGTTCTGCTCTGTAGATAGGCGCAGAAGTTACACCTGTGGTGTGTGGTGTTTTCCACACAGAAGTGTGTGGAAAAGTTAATTCACACAAGTTTGTTTTCAGTTAAGTTCATAGTTATGGGGACAGTGAAAGCTACCTGTATTTGGGACGCAGTAGTTCTGTGGATAAAATAATGAAATAAACTATATACAGCAGCTCTCAGTGTATCTCTAGATAAAGTCCTTTCCACAAGGAATTCTGTCATCTAATTTTTTTTCCACAACTCTAAATGGTTTTCTAGACTTGTATAATAAGGTCTAGCCTAGCCATAGATAGCTATATTAACTTTTGTAAATGATTCAGCATTTCTGCAACTCTGTTTTTTGTAGCACTTGCTTACAGTCCTTTCTTCAGGAAGTGTGTTATAAATGGGTCATTAATTTTGCCTAGGTGTGGTTTGCTTTTTTTTTTTTCCCCACACAGGGATTTGGCAGCCTGCTGTTGTGTCAGAGTTGTGTATAGTTCTTACCTAGATTGTGAAGTAAAGGTAGAAGAAAAAAATGCCTTTCTAAACTAATTGAATGTATTCAGAGAAGACAAAATCTGAAAAGGGAGTTAGGGTGTATGGTTGGTATAAAATATGTGAGAAGAAAGTGAAAGCCTGGACAAAAATGGAGCACTAACCTGGATTTGGTTTTAGTGTGTGCAGAATGCTTGCAGGAGACAAATAATTTTGAGAGCCTGTAAATCATTGTAGGCCAGTTATTTGGGTGAAGCAGCTGCAGGTTGAGGGCAAAACAAGTAACAGTTTGAATGTTGCAGGGGCAAGTACACAGTGTCTGGTACAATGATAGCTTGGAATAAAGTTTTATTATGGGAGAAAACTGACTTCTATTTTTTAATTGCAGACGTGAGGTTCAAGACAACTGAATTATGCATTTGTATGTTCTGGTGTCTTTCATAGGCAAACAAAATAAAATATTGTAGAAAAAATATATTTGAGATTTTGGACAAAGCTGTTGGGTGCTCAGTTTATTAAAAGAAATTCTGTATAATGCTAAAGACTACTTAATTGGCAAGTATGTTCTCAGAAAATATGAATGTTAATAAAATTTTCACGTGGTTAAAAATTTGTTATTACACCTGTGTACAGACCTAGAAACAGGCAGGGACAGTTTGCGATCAAGAATTCTGTGGAGGTATTTATCAGTGTGGGGTTTTTTAATTTTTCTGTTTAGGGTTCTGAACATATGAGTCTTAAATGGGTGAATTATTTTTTCTTTCTTAGTAACAATTTGATTCCTCTAACTGGTAAACTGTTTCTTCTTACAGAGCTAAAATCAGCAGTATTTGATGACTTTAGAAAAGAGGAAGAATGGAAGGTACAATTTTGTTATAATTTTTGTAAGAATTCTGTCATCACTTGAACAAGAAATCTGTATCACTGAGTAGAGAACAAATAAATAACATTAATGGCTGGCATTTTCACTTAAAATTGTTTCCGGCCGAGTAATTAATTTTACTTTTGGTAATTCAGATCTCTGTGTAATACATATTGAAAAATCTAGAGGCTAGTAGGAAGAAGAAATGGTTAGTAGTCTCTATTACTTTTATTAGTTTTGAAGAAAAATTAGAAACTGTTTGTGTTTATCTTAACCTTCCTTTTGAAAGATTTGCACTTTATTAATTTCAAAAATTACACTGCACTGCAGTACACAGGGAGCAGTATGATACCTGTTAGAACTGCTTAAGCTATAAAACAGGTTTAAAATATGTACAGATACATTTGACCAGACCATGGGGTAAATTAGCAGGAATTCAAAAGACGTGTGTCTAAGTGAAAGTTTCGAAGTACTTTCTAGTATGAGTAGGGGGAACAAAGAACTTATTTAAGATGGAGCTCATCTTTGCAATTCTTGTACATTGGGAGCTGCCTTCTGAGATTAATTTTCCCCCGCAATGTTGGTGTATGCAGGTAATGAAGAAATACAGAGTAATAAAATAGTTTCAGCTTCAAACTTCTATGGCAGGTTGTCGAGGAAATGACATGGGTTTAATATAGCTGATAAATGTATCTAAATACTTGTGTGGTTTTTTTTAAATATATTTAGATAATGCTTTTAGATGATTACACTACTAAATTACTGTCAATGTGCTGCAAAATGACTGATCTACTGGCAGAGGGTATCACAGGTAAGCATAATTCTTACTAATACACCAATGGCAATATCCTGGTAAAAAAAATGGAAAGACTGAGATTGATATTACCCTTGCAAGAAATTGTCTTTATTTGGTTGATGAAGACAAGTAGTTATGGGTTATTAAAATAGTAGACTTTCAGGCTTCTACAGTAATTAGCCAATTGTGATGGCTTTTTTAAATGAAAAAACCAAACATTTCTCTGCCTGAAAGCTCAAATCCCTTTTAAAAATACTTTTTTCTAAAGTGTTTCTGTAAGGGGGTTTTTCTCTTTGGTTGCTTTTTTGGTGTTTTGTGTTTTTACAGGGTTTTTTTTTTTTTGCTTGGTTGTTGTGGTGGTTTTTGGTTTGGGGTTTTTGGTGGGTTTTTTTGGGAGGTGACAATGGGTGTTTGTTTGCTGATGCCTATTTTTGAAATTGAAATAAATACCCAAAATGTAAATGAACCAGTTTTTAATTAGCTTTAGGTCTAGATTTTCAGAAATGCTTGTGTAAGAGGGCATTGTTTAGACTTATTTTTTCCACAAGACTATTCTTATTCCAGTTATTCAGTATAACATGATTATTCTGGAAATATAATAGCAAAGCTGTATCAATTTTGCTTTTTGGTGTGTGTTTTAAGTCATAAGAAGTGCTACTTGTCCTTTGTGAGAAACTTTCAGTGAGCATGTATCCTCTTCATCAAGAAGAAACCTTTTCTTTTTAGTGAGTACACTGCTGAAAGGAACCTGTCTTTCCACATCCAGATGTCTGACATTACTTATCTTCCTTGTTCCTCCCCCACAAAATTTCAGAGCCACAAGAATCTCTCTGCATTCTCAAGCTAGTGTACTGTAAGACTATATGGTAATGACTTCATTAAACAGAGAAAAACAGGAGATGAGTGAAGCTGACTTGCTGAAAATGTCTTAATTTGTGCCTGCAATTATATTGGAACAGAGTAATTGCCCAGGAAATAGGCAAACAAAGGACAGAAGAGGCTGTAGTCCAAAATGATGCCCTGCATAACTTCTCTTGCTCTCCTTCAGTGTGCTGGAAAAAGAACCATCTTGCCAAGACAGTTCATACTGGGCCACATAGTTTGAGCATGTTTGCATTGCCGTACCTTCTGTTGGAGGGCAAAACTCTGCTGGTGTAGAATACCCAGGAAGAATTTAGTCCTACAACTTTAGTTGTTGCTAGACTGGGAGTTGAAGAAGCCTTGTGGTAACTTTCTGTATATAAAATAACAAAGAAATAAATCAAGGCTCTTGGCAGAAGGTACATCCTTACCTCTAATATTGGGGACAACTTGGTTGCTGTTACTCTCTTTTTATCAGCTCTAGATAATATATGTACAGTGTTTTCCTTAAAGATGCATAATGCTCTTAATTATAAAAATGTAATGTTTCTTACTTTGTAGTGGTGGAGAATGTGTATAAAGACCGTGAGCCTGTCCCACACATGAAAGCAATATATTTAATAACTCCCACCAAAAAGGTTAGTATGTTAAAGTATTGCAAAATCTTTCAGACTGAAAAAATGACCTTATTTTAAAATGTTTATTTAGTGTGTACAGCTATGAAGTACTGAACTTCTACATTTTCTGTGATACTCCTCTGTGATGCCTAATTTCCCCAAATGAAAAGACAATGTAGTGCCATCATGGAATATGTTGCAAACACTTACCTTGTGGTCAATGGAGGGACTGTATCATTGCTTCGCAATTGTAACTTCACTGAAAGAGATGATGTATCACATACATTGAAATATACAATACCTTGGATAATAGAATTCAAAGTAATGGCTCTAATAAGAGATTACTGTTACTTCCCTAAAAATTCTTGAGGGGATAAATCTCAGCACTGTTATAGCTGGAAAATGATACAAATACCCTGATTTGTGTGCTTCCTAAAATGATCTAGGTGCATGACTGACTACCTGTAATTGTTCTTCATCTGGAATTGTCTGGTATGTGAAGAAAGGCAAAACACTGGCATGATGTTTTGGTTTTTTTTTCCACATTTTTCTTGCCCCCATAAGTCTGTAGATGGACTGATTGATGACTTCATCTCTAAATCATCCAGCAGATACAAAGCAGCATACGTGTATTTCACTGACTGTAAGTAAGCTTTTGGGTTGTAGTTTGGTAACTTGTCTAGGTAAGCAAGTAAGCTCCTCACTTCTCTTTTCTGTGGCTGAGTACATGAAAAGTTTGGGTCCTATTTCTTGCAAGAAGATTTGAGACTCAAGTCATTAACCATATATCTGGGTTGCCAGGCTGTGGTCACCATGCTGTGAGGCAACAGTAATTTCTTTCACAACTACCAAACAGTCTTGATTGTTCTCCACCTCTGCTTTTAATTTAGGTAATGTAGTTTTATTTTTAAGTATTCCAGTCTTCTGTTGGAGAGTGTGGAGGAAGACAGTTCAAGTAAAACTATGTATCTCTACATAAAATAGTACTAAAAACATAATTGCATGAGAACTTTCTGCAAGAGCTGTGTTGGTAATGGGTTGCTTCAGGTAGATCCTTCAGATTTGTGAGCCAGGTTTTTCCCCTCCCTGAAAGAAGGAGCCTGCTTAGCCCTTGGATGCACAACATAAATTGCATAGCAGAGACAATTAGTGGGAATGGGGTTAATGTGACTGCACGTGTCCCTGCAGTCAGTCAGCGTGACTAAAATGGCATGTAAAGAGGGGAAAACAAAAACCAGAAATGTGCTGCTGAAGGCAGAGACTGAGTCATGTCTGTGGGCTTTGCATATCTGCTACTGGATATTCTCAAACCAAATTCTTGGTTTCTTGTTTAATTTCATGCTGAAGCAGCAGTTACTGTTCTGGAAAAATACTGCTATCTTGCTGTATGCTCCTTGGTTGCGAGTGGGCAAGCTTTCAGTTTGAATACTTGCCAAAACCTTTCCTGTTGAGAGGAATAGATCCTGAATTAGAGAAACAACTCTGTCACTTCCAAATCTGTGTAGTATTTGTGTCATCCATGCATTATTTAAATTCAGTTTCTAGGCTGAGATTTAATGTAACCTGGAAGTGTGGAGCTTAGAGATCTGTAATGGAATTCCATATTTCTGTGTTTTGCTCTTAGATACGTACACGTTATTTCTTTTTGTAGCTTGGGAAATGTTTTTTTCCCCTCTCCTACATGACAAGAGACAGCAGAAACATTTACTTTGATAAAATCAACATCCTTTAAAGTTGAAGACTGCTAATGAGTGTTCAACAACTTTTTGCTTGCAAAAAGCCAGTATGAATTGAACAGTGGTGCTTCTCAAAAAAGGTCTCATAAGCAAAATATTGATTATATGTTCTATTTCACTTTAGGAAGAGTAGGCTTTTTTTTTTTATTTTACAGTTAATTGGGTCTTAATTTAGAATTGTCTGCTCTGACTACTGTATGCGTGTAAGTGAGCTGACGACTGGAATAGTACAAATTATTTATACTTAAAATTTCTTTTTTTTCCCTAGTTTGCTCTGACAGCCTCTTCAATAAAATTAAGTCTTCATGTGCAAAATCAATAAAGAGATGCAAGGAGATCAACATTTCCTTCTTCCCTTATGAGTCTCAGGTAAGTTTAATTCTTAACAGTAGTCTGGAGGATTATTTTCAAGTGCTGCTGACCTTTCAGAAAACAATTAAATAGATTGTAGCTTTTGACTGACAAACTTTGTGAGATATTTCCAGTGCTTGCCTATGCTTTTCAAATGTAAACAAATGCTCTTGTATTAAGAGGTTTATTCTTGGCTCTTGACCTGTTTGCAAAACTTGGTGTCAGCTGCAACAGGGAGGTTAAAGAAGGAATCTGTTCCCTGAGAGAAGGCAAGTATTCTGGTTTGTCTTTAGTAAGCAATAGTTTGTTACTGCTTATACTGAGGTGTTACTTTGGTAGATTGGGTAGGTTGGTGCATAGGAATAGGAGTAAGTAGGACTTGGTGAAAATCAGGAAAGGAGAACAAATAGACTAAGAGAACTGGAGTGGAACAAAAACTACTACAACTTGATGGTCTTTTCAGTGAGAGGGGAACATGGAAATCCCTGTTTTCTCAATTAAAAATTTAGACTGACAATGGAAAGCAATGGGTATTTTCCATGTGTAGCCACACAGTGTTGTGTTGAGAAATAGTTTGTTGCTCATGCCCTTCATCAGACACAGAGGGCTGAAATGCACACTGATACTCACTAAGACAGCAAAGCCTCTAAGCTCTGCCCAATTCTGGGAGTTGGAGAGCTAACCACGAATGTTTCCCATGTCAAACATTATCAATATATCAAGGGTGACAACTCCTGTGTATACCAAGCGGCAGGTGAATATAGGAGAGATTGCTGCTAGCCCTGTCTTACTGTAATGCAGTTTCCTAGTTTGAAAACACACTCCTTTCTATTACAAAGGGGTTTTTATTTTTTTGACTGAGAATCCATCAGAAGATAATGAGTATTGTGGCTTATTTGTCTGCTTTCCAGTGAGGTTGATGTTTGCAAGTTTTGTGTCAAACTGTTCTTGGGAGCCCTGCCAAAGCTGCTCTTCTGTACCAAATAAAGCCTACAAAAATTTTGGGGTCCTGGCTCTCTGGAGGACTCACCATGAAAGCAGAAATCAGGACTACTTTTCTGAAATTGAAAATAAGCAGCACTTAGGCTGGGAAGCACTCTTCTTTTTTTTTACTGTGGTTTTGTTTTCTCAGTATCTGGGGTTGTGAGAACATTTTGAATCCTTAGCAGAGGAACACTTTTAACTGGTCTGCCTGCTTTCTGGGATGCTAAGAGTAAATAATCAGGCTGAGCTCTGGGCAAAGTCCAGGTGATTATCTACTCGAGTGAAGCAAACATCTTTATCTGGATGGACGTTCTTCTTTGGCTCTGTAGTTACAGAGTCCATCTGAAGCTAGAGAAAATCCATTTACTGACAATAGGATTGTTTCCATGTTTGCATTCCTTTTAAAAAACTGTTGAAAAAGCTTTTCATCTCTGTAGTACTAAGCTGCTTTAATCAAGGTTTAATGCATTTAAAGAATTTCAGCTATTGAAGGTAAATTCTTCATATTAAAAGCAGATACAATATGTAAAGTTTTATTTTAAACAAATTTAACCTTGATACCTTCTATGATCATTCTGATATCGCATTGTATGGCCCTGTACAAGACACTGAAGGGTGTTTAGTTATTCCTGTCTCTCTCTCCCTTCCATCTGAAGAGACAATAAGCAATTTGAAAAATAGAGTATTTTACGTAGGAGAGTAATAGGGAAAAAGTCTGAGAACAAGAAGATGAGCTCAACAGGGCAGGGATAGAGGAATGAAGTGTGGGTTTGTTTGGTTTTTTTTCTTACGTATACTATGTATAACTTTTTCTTGCAGCATATAGTTTTAAATTATTAGCAAACTTTTTACCAGGTGTTTTGGCAATCTGCAAGTTAGGCTTTTTTTTTTTCTTGCTTATGCTTTACATAGGTATTTACTCTCAACATCCCAGATGCATTCTACCGCTGCTACAGTCCAACTCTGGAAAAGACAAAGGATAAAGATGCTGTACTGCAAGTGATGGCTGAACAAATTGTTACCTTATGTGCCACACTAGATGAGAATCCAGGAGTACGATATAGAAGGTGAGGGAAAATTAGTGTTTTATAGTAATTGCTTTCACTTCTAGGGCTTACAACATTGTCTGGTCATAGCTTGAGACTGCAGCATAGTTTGATTTTTTTTTTTTTTTTCTTTTTTTCCTTGTAGTTGTGGATTAATTGTTTTTAATCCACAAGTCTGAAATATGGAACGATAGGAATTTGTGAAGGGTAGGTAGAGCAGTGTTTTTCTTTGTGTACATGCATGTGACAGTACTGTCTGTACCCTGTCTTGTTCTGAATGGCTTGTTTCATGTCTGGTCAGTAGGATGTCACAGATATGCTGCATTCTTGTATGACACATGCACAATCCTGTAACAGAACTGCTGCTGTTCGGCCATTTGCAGCTCTGCTTGGCACCAAGGAATTCAGTAATTGCCGTGGCACATGGGATCAGGATTTCTTGTAGTAGAGATATTGGGAAGAATGCCTCTTTTGAGCTTTGAAAGGGAGTACAGATTTAGTATCTTTGAAGTCAAAGTAGGCTTCTGAAATTGTATTCAAGGACTGCATTCTGTGGTGTAATGTGAAGTGGTGTCTTATTCTCTGCAAAGGTAACAAATAACTGCTTCGCTGGTTTTTTCTGTCCTTTCTCCTTTTCTTTTTTTCTTTCTTGATTGCCACCTCTGTGTGAAACTTTAGGTGCTGGGCCATATGGCAGCTAATGTCAGTCTTTTGGCTGAAGCTGTTTTTACGAAGTGAAATACCTGAAGCATTTAAAGAGTGAAATCATAATGTAAAAGTGAAAATATATTGGAAATACTCAGAATGGAGTTTAGAAACTTGTGAAACCAGAGGATCAATCTAGGGAGCTTTCTGTTTTAACGGTAGCATTTTAGTATTCTTAGGAAGAAATGTAAGTTATTTTTGCATGCTTCCTTTTTTCCCAGTGGACTATCTGATAGAGCCAGCAAACTTGCACAGCTTGTTGAAAAAGCTCTTGAAAACTACTACAGAACAGATGAGAAAAGTCAAATAAAGGTAGAAAGTGAACTAAAATGTTTGTTTCTTTTTTTTTTTTTTTTTTTTTTTTGTAAGTCTTGGGGAAAAATAAATCTTCGGAATATTCTTTAAAAATTAAGTTCTACAAATCCAGATCTTATTTAATAAAAAAGGCAACTAGTTGCCATTTAGTTTTTTTTGTGTATGAATGCAATGTAGAGGTAGGAACTGAGGAAGTAAGTCTGTATTTGTGTGATGAAACTCATTTTATTTGAAAAATTATCCCTGTGATAATGTGGGGGGAAGTTACAAACCTGAAGACAGTTGATAAATGTTGTTTTAATATCACCTTCCATAAGGCCATGTGTAGAAACAGCTTCCTGCAGAATTGAAATGTTTCCCCTGAAGGGTTTTATTGTCCACAAAGTTCCAGCTGTTCACATAAATAATGATTTTGATCTGTCACTACAAATAAGGCCTGATTAGGGCAGCTGCAAAATCATGGGGTACACCATTCTGACTGTATTTGCACTTTGCTACAGAAATAAATGTACCTGCTGCAACCGCCACTTTACTAAATCCCAAAATGAAACTTTCAGTTGAATGTTTGGAGTTTTTTCCTGTATTACAGCACTATCTGATCTGCAATACAAATAATGAAGTTATCAATGAAATCTCAGTGGACAGCCATTTTTGGGTTTTGTTTGTTTTTCTTTTACATCTTTTTTCACTAGATGAATAAAATTCAAATTTCTGAGTGCATTGCAGTGGGCTAAGAGCATTGCCTTAAAATTAGTATTTGAAACCATTGCACGTAATTAAAATGTTTAAACGCTTGGACTGTATTGCAGTGTTTTTCAGTTATTTCTTTAAAAATATCTGCAGTGCTGTG
Organism: Corvus brachyrhynchos; assembly: GCF_000691975.1. NCBI lineage: Eukaryota > Metazoa > Chordata > Aves > Passeriformes > Corvidae > Corvus > Corvus brachyrhynchos. The sequence goes on along the minus strand of NW_008237239.1, from coordinate 5,162,156 downwards.
ACTTAATGGAAATAGATTTAACATGCATTAACTTTGTACTGTGTGTCTTAACTCTGTGTTTGTTTGATGGCTTTCTAGGCTAAAACCCACTCCCAACTAATAATAATTGATCGTGGCTTTGACCCTGTATCAACTGTACTCCATGAGCTCACCTTCCAGGCAATGGCATATGATCTGCTACCCATTGAAAATGATACTTACAAGCAAGTACTTAAAAAAAAAAAAGCTAAATAGTTTATTCTTGATTATAAAATCTCTGAAATTGTTTAGCTCAGTTGCACCACGGCAATATTAGCCGCTTATATTGCGAAATGGTTGCTTCACTTATTGTTAGTCTTTCCTCTTGGATTTGTAACTTCATCTTTTTGTTGACTTCCTCAGTTGAGATTAGGTAGGATCTTATGAGCATTTTTGCTAAGTTTTGAGTCCAACAAATTGCATTTTTTTAAGAACTAAGAACCTTGTACTACTCTTGAAGTAAAGCCTTGGTAATGCACATTGAGATTCTCTAGATTTTCTTTCATATTCTCAACTTTTTTTGGCATAACAAGATAAACAAGACCACTAACTAAATACTGAGAAAAAGCTAGGTTATTTCTCAGGAATACTCACTTCTATAGCTCCAGTAATTTAACTTATGTAGTTGTTAAAATTTACATGTTTCTATTGTAAATACACATTTAAGTCAGTCATGTTCACTTTGTAAGCACTATTTGGAGTAGTGTATGTTAGTTTGCATAAGTTATGTGCATTACTGTTTGATTGTACTGACAACAAGGATTTTGGTAGGACTTTGTGATGACCCACTACAGCAAAAGAGACCCAATGGCCTCATTGTTTAGCCAAGCAAAGAGGAATGTGTATCTTCAGTCAGAAGCACTGAGTGAACGTTTTAATAGAAAGTGTAGAATTCTATGAATCCGGGTTTGATTGTTGGATATGAAGATGTAGCTGAGTATGTTTTCTAGGTAGTCATTAATCTTGTAATTTTTTTCATTCTTCTGCTTTCTGGCAATCTGCACTGTGTGAGTTTCTTTGAATGTGAAAATATTATGTGGCATGATTGCTGTCTTGTTTTAGGTTTATTGCTGTTTATAGTCACGTAATAGCTGCTCTGTAATGCTGTGCAGCATGTTTCTTTTATATGTGAAATACTTCGTCCTGCTTAGCATTTTGTTGGCGAATGTGACTTCATTTTCCTTCAGTTATGGAAGTCTAATAATACCCAGAGAAAGCAATTTGCAGTGTGTATTACTTTGTGCAGTTTGCATTTAAAACCAAACGGAAGTTGACATTGAAAGCTGAAGAGAAATTGAGGTGCATGTAAATGTGTTTAAAACTGTAGTTACTGTTGGTTTAAAAGTATGTCTAGAAGCTATTGCCCCAAAGAATCATTCTAAAATTCATCTGCTGCTTCTGTGTTCAAATATGTAATCTGTAAAATCCTTCTGTAAATTATATTTTGTCAGGTAATAACTTGGCTTGTAAATTAAAACCTTTGTCTATTGCTGCTATTACCATTTATGTTGCAAATAGTACTGTAATAAGCAATGAGAATTGGGGGAAACCCAAACCCCAAATAATTGTCTGAATTTTCTCTTGGAAGATACAAAACAGAAGGCTCTGGTGGGAAGGAAAAGGAGGCAATTTTGGAGGAAGATGATGACCTGTGGGTGAAGATGCGGCACAAGCATATTGCAGATGTGATAGAGTATGTGAATAAACAACAAACCCAGCTGGTTGGTCTCTTTGAGAGGGAAGGTGTTTGAGCTGTTCAGTAGGAACACAGGCAGTAGTGAACGTGGTTTGCAATACAGATTGTATTCAGTTAAGTAATCAATGCCAGGAAGAAATCCTGCTTCAAAAATACAGTATGTACCCAGGTATGCAATTATATTAATCCTACTTATTGTTCTTGAGGTAAATGGAAATCAAGTCATTTCCTGGCAAGTATTTTCAGATATTTTAAATCTGAAGGGATTATTTTGCATACAATACTTCCAAGCTGCTGCATCAAATGACATTATAAAGATAGTGCAAATAGAATGGTTAAAATTTCCTTTGTAAAAAATCACTCTTTTCTCTGAAGATAGACCTGTATTTCAAGCTTTTACTTTCATTTAGAAGTTCTTGTTGCACACTTCTTTTAAGATTGTAAGAAAAGATTTAAGAATTCATGTGCTGTTGCCTTTCATTATTTTCCGCTTTTCTTCAGAGAAATACCAAAACTTCTGAAAGAAGCTTCATCCAAAACAAAAGCAGCAGAAGGAAAGGTAAGTTTAAGTTGAGGTATTGTTCTTCCTGGTAATTTAGCTACTTTCAGCTGATCAGATCCATGTAACTCATGGACCTGTTACAGAAATTAAAGCTTTTCTCAACTGGAATTTTGAGGGGTTGTGTGGGGTAGCAAGGCTGCAACTTGTCACTCATTGGGGGACCAAAATTTCAACTTGTGTAATTTCTTCACAGTTATCCATATCTGCTCTGTCCCAGTTGATGAAGAAGATGCCACTGTATCGTAAAGAGATTAGTAAGGTAAAGGGTCTTTTGTAATCAGAACTTCGCAATAAATAATTCTTGTGCACTTTAACTTTGTTTTATTGAAGTCTAGTTTTAGTCTGTGATTTTCCTGTAGTGTGCTTTATAGTTGTTCTCCAAATTAATATGTTCACCTGCTGTAAAATTTAGAGAAGAAAACTTGTTTCCACGTTTCGTTTTACTATGTAAAAAAATGAAATAATTTGTGTGCTTTGAGGATTGATGATATCCTAACAGTTTCATGTTTTAAAAGGTATTATAGGGGTCAGTCTCTAAGTGAAGGGGAAAACACAGAAAATGCGTGATGGTACTGAAGGATAGTTGAAGGATTGACTCTTGTAACCAGTAGAAATTATTATTATGCAAGAAAAAAAGGCAACTTGCGATTTTCTTTTTTTTGTTCTCTGTCTTATAGCAAGTTGTGCATCTTAACATAGCAGAAGATTGCATGAGCAAGTTCAAATCTAACATAGAAAGGCTCTGTAAAACTGAACAGGTATGTTTAAAGAAGCCACAGACCAAACAACAACTTTGCAAGTATTGCAAGTATAGCTTTTTTGTTTGCAGGAATAGAAGCTTGTTTTAATTGACTAAACTACTGTGTCTCGTGCCTTTATTTTGTGATCAGTTTTTGACGTGGTAGTCTTAAAAGTAAATGTAATATACAAGGCTATTAATCTCCCAATAAGGAGGTGTTCCTAAGAGTTTTGGGGTTTCTTTTGTTTTGAAATCTGGCTTATTTGTGTAAGGATCATTGTTTTCGTGGCTCAAAACTCCTAGGAGGTTGCTTTAATACGTTGTGCAGAGGAAAGCCCTTTTTAAATGTCTGGTAAAAGCACCTTTCAGGGTGAGACATTACATTGTGACTATAATTTACATTTCTAAGAATTCTAGATATCACACAGTTTTAAATGTTTGAGTGTTACGTAGTGTTATTATAATGCTGTAATTATTGAAATAAATGTCAGACTTGTCATACTGAGTTTAAATTGCTACAGCTTGATTGTTTCCTGAAACCTGTGGTTTCATAAAAATGCGTTTCAAAACACACAGAACAACATTGATTTAAATTACTTTAATAATTTTAATTGTGGTATCCATTCTTATTTTTTATTAATTTAGGACTTGGCTCTTGGAACTGATGCAGAAGGTCAAAAAGTAAAAGACTCTATGAGGGTCCTCCTTCCAGTTCTGCTTAACAAAAGTCATGACAGCCATGACAAAATCAGAGCTATTCTCCTGTATATCTTTAGCACAAATGGTATGACAATTTGCCCTGTTTTTTTTTCCTCAGTGCTATGAGCTTGAACTCAAGTTTTGGATAGTATAGTGGTTTTAGTTAACCTAAGTCTACATTGGAGTTGATAGCTGGGTTTGAAAGAAATACTGTCCATCCTCTGTTTTCTTCTCTCAGATTAGTAGCAAAGATACTATTGTAAGGAGTTGAGATGTAATTCAAGTGCAGATTCATACCGTGTTTTAATATCATTCTTATTCTTGCATGAGTGCAATAGTCAAGCTCTTAAATGGGGAGCTCCACATCCATTGCATCCTGAAAATTAAGTCAGTAGGGAAAAATTTGTTGTAGAGAAGGAGCAAATTGGCAGAATGTTGGTCTGAGGAATCTGTAACAATATTGTGTTTTGGTCTCAAAAATGGACCATTAAACAAAATTTTATCTACAGTATAGTATTATGTTAAACTTAGACTGGCCACACAGAACAAACAAAAAAGTTCTGGACTAAATAATAGCCCAGAATGTATGAGACAAAACTGGTCTTACTCACAGTCACTTGGTAATTGTTGTCTGTTTTCCATATATTGAAGGAACTACCCAGGAGAACTTGGACAAGCTGATCCAGAATGTACAAATAGAAAGTGATAGTGATATGATAAGAAATTGGAAATACCTTGATGTTCCTGTTATCTCTTCAGTAAGAATGTATTTATTTATTTTGTGATTTCCTGCCATCTGAGGACCTACAGCTCTTTCAGCAACTCTTAGCAATATTATCCCGGTCTGGTTTTGGAAGCAGATAATTACTAGGAATTTTTTTTTTTTTTGGTAATGCATTTAAGTGATAAATACTTTGAAAGTTATTCATGCTAGTTGTTTAAAGAAAGATACCCATAGTGTTCCCTCTGCAATTATCAGACGGTGACTTGAGCTCTTTGTTTTTGGAAACTGCCAACTTAGTTCCTTGTCTCTGAAGTTAGTATTTCTAGTGTATCCTGAATTCTAGAGGTACTAATTATTGTTCTTTGTCATTATTATTATTTCTTTAAAATCTCATACTTATCCCCCTTCCCTCTGCTACTGACTGCTAGTAAGTTTCAAAAACCCAAACACTAAATAATACAACCATATTTTGAAAATCTTTTCAGTTTGTTGCTCAGCAGCATAAATATCCAAGAAGGGACCGCTCTAAAGAAGAAACCTTTCAGCTTTCTAGGTGGACTCCTGTTATCAAAGATGTTATGGAGGTAAATTTGACCAACTAATTAATTCATGGGTGCAGCGCAGAAATTTACTCAAGTGAGCCATTATAACCAATCTTTTGAATTCCATAGTACTTTGAGCTAATTTTGGTAAATATATCTGGTGGGCAAAGCAATCACTTCTAGCCTGTCTCTAATATAGAATATTAGACTGCTCTTAGTAATACTCCTTATTAGAGGTCATTTTAAAGGTGAAGCAAATGAAAGTGAAAGCCAGAAGTCTTTTAGAACAGCTTGTCCTGGGATTGGCAGTGTTTGGTATAATTTAAAGATCTGTATCTTCTTGGTTTTAACTCCAGTGGGTCTTTAAACTGCAATTCAAATCTAAACTGTAGTGTGGTAGAGGCTGGAAGATGTTACTTGCCAGAGGTATAGTTTGATTTTTCTTAAACCTCTTCCTAAGCATCAGACTGTTGTCACACAGGAAAGTGAGTTTACTGGACCTTTAGTCTGACCCAGTGGTATCATTCATAGATTCTTGGTGGCTTTCACATGTTCATTTGTGTTTTCAGGGGACTCTGACTTCTCTCATACACTGCTATATAGAAATTAAATACATTAGTGTCATTACAGATGAAAAGCTGCTAGTGAAATCGGAGCAGTTAATTTAATAATATATTTATAAAAAAGGACATGTACTCCCAATTCCTTGTGATACACAAAACGCTTTTAATACGTTAGCATGATGTGTTCTAGCAGTTTTTTTTTACATAGGAGTGTTATTCATGAGATGCTACTTGCAATTATTTGTTGAGCTGCATCCTTTTTGAAAGCTGAAGCTTGGTGGGGTTAAGGTCTGTATGGCTGTTTTAAGTGTGTCTTTATTTTGCACTTCAGGATGCTATAGAAAACAAATTAGATTCAAAAGACTGGCCTTATTGTTCCCGGTGTCCTCCCACTTGGAATGGTTCAGGAGCAGTGAGGTAAATGGGTTAATTTCCTGAAACACATTTTACCTCTATCTCAGTATTGTTATTTACATTCTAAAGCCTTACAGAAGTGTGCTTACAGAACAGTGAAATAACTTGTGAGGTAATGCTAATGTGCCAAGCCTATATTTTTATTTAATCTAAAACATAATCAACTTGGTTGTAATTTTAATAATTCTTAGTAATGTATAGCTTTATTTGTAGTATCTCCCTTTCGCTTCAAGGTTAGGAATAACATTTCATATTCCCAGAATGAGAAGTTTAAACCATTGAGAGTATTAGTTTGAAGCAGTTTCAGGAATGAATTTTCAGCACGGTGACTTAGGTAAAAAGAATGTTTTACTTCTGGAAGTTATCTCTGCTCTGTTAGTGGTGGTGACATTATTGGGGTTAATGAGTTCAGGAAGTTAAATTCTTCTTCTGTAGGCTTTCCCATTAGGAACTACAGGTCTGTTAGGCATTTGACCCGTTGTCAGGGAGTGGTTTAGACAAGTTCAGGAGAGTTGGAGATCTTGAAATGAATTCTCTGTTAGTGAATGTGAAATGTGCACTTGCATATTTAATAATTATCATTGAGAGGTGATTTTTGAAATCTTTTTTTTTAGCTCACTAAGGTGTACTGTTCTTTCTTTCTCTTTTTAGTTCCTCTAGCTCTTGAACCTCCTGACCAATACCTGCCAATCTGAGAGCTTTATCACTTTTTGTACTGTTATTTAAATGGTGAGACAAATGAATAGAGACTCTAAGAGTGTTTCTGTCACAGGAATGCTCACTAAAAGTGTTCCTGTCTCAGGAATGCTCTCTGCTCTAATCAGATGCTGGAATTCAGGGAGGGAAACATCAAACATATCCTAAAAGTGGAAGACACACTTGAATTGGAATTTGTACCTTACTAAATAAAAGACAAGAAGTAGAGATATACAGCCTTAGGAAAATAGGTGTTTTACATCCACTGCTAATCAGACTGTTGTTGGTGTATCCTTAGGTTCCTGGATAGGCACTAGGGTGATCAGTGCAAGGGAGTACTAGAGCAAATCCCTGTACGCTGGAACTTGATCTCTGTCTTATAGGCTGATGAAATGTGGCCATCTTTAAGGCACTGTAGCAGAGAGAGAACCAGGACTGCAGATGACTTAACCTGAGTCTGCCATTACTGCATGTGTATTAGACTTCTAGGAGCTTCAGGTTGCTTTTGTTTTTCCTAGCTATCTGGATCTGATTTGATAACAGCCAAATATTTTCTTTGGAGATTCTGTTCATGCTCAGAGACTGAAAAACCTAAGACTAGCTTTTTCAAATGAACACCTCATGAAAAATGCCACTGGAATTGGTAGCATGCAGGACTAAGCTTCTTGGCAAGAGTCCTTGGCATGTTAGCTGTGTGTGCAACAAAATTTTCTTTTGAATTTATTTTCCCCCTGGTGAAACCTAAACAGTTTGAGTAATGTGATAATTTAAAAAAACTAATAAAAACAAGTTATCAATTTATCTAAATACTGCTGCTGAAATTATAATCAAGCCGTGAACTGCATGACAGAAATTACTACTGCTTGTGGAGGTATAATTTTAACCAAAAATTAATCAGGCAAGCTGTATAAATGTCATCTTACGAAATCTTTCGCAGCGCACGCCAGAAACCTAGAGCGAGTTACAGGGAGGAGCGGAGGAGCAGCGCGAGGCTGATTATATTTGTGATTGGAGGAGTCACACACTCGGAGATGCGCAGCGCTTACGAAGTGTCTGAGGCCTACAAGTCCTGTGAAGTTGTTATTGGTGAGCTTGCCCTGGCAAAAGGGTGGGCTGTGTGCTGTACTACGCGTGGTTCTGGAAAATGTAAAAATTATCTTTCTTAGATTCCCTCTGTTGATTCACCACGCTAATACCATAGGCAATGGTATTTCTTAAAGCTATGCACTTAAAAGCATCTTTTCAGCTTATCTCAGCTGTTTGGTGTTTGGAGGGATTTTTTTTGCCACAAGACATTAAGGACAAAAAGGACAGTTATGGTCTACAGAAGAATTATGTCAGAGAAATAGGTCAGTGTATAGCAAACAGGATTTCAAGAGACCTCTATTTCTTTGCATTGCAGTTTCCTCACAAACTTTTACATCTGCCTGTGCTTTACCTTCAGTGATACTTGCTACTCTCACTGCTTTTGGAAGTAGGAAAGCTGACAAACTAGTGCAAAATTGCTCACTTTGGAAGGAAGATAAGTATTAAAAAACCCCAACAATCCTAATCAAAATTCCACCCAAAAAACTAAGCAAATAAACCTCAAACCACTTTTTCAATGTAGCTCAGTTGACTTTGCAACATTTTCTAGTTTCTGTTGTGGCTACTTGAGAGGCTTTGCATAAACCATGCAGTGATTAACTGCTTGTGTCCTGAAAACTCCCCTTCTTAAGATTTGGCAATTGGCAGCTGGTGTAGTAATCTCCCAGCACCTTAGAGGTAGTAAATGCTTGTTCATTAGCTGCTGTGCTTCAAATGAATTTTAAATGGCATTACAGGAAATAATTAGGTGCTAAAACATGTACATATATATGATAGAACAGAGCTCCTAGATACAGAACCTTACCAAAGACCTGTGTCCATCTGTGGGGCCAGCTGATGGCTGGGTGCAGGGTCATCTAAAGCATTCTAAATTGCTTGAGATGTTTACATCTGGCATTTAAACTGTCTTGAGTTTCAGATGGAAGCTATCTACCATCTACCATGATTTTAAATAAATACCCTTCCTTAAAACAATGACAACCTTGATTCTGAGATCTAGAGTCTGTTGCCTCAAAACGTTCAGGGGTATTGTAAGTGCATTTATGTGTGGTTGGAGTTTTTTTGGTTTATTTTTTATTTGCTGGTTTCCTTGGTAGTGGTTGAGGTAGGTTTAATGCTGGTTCTAGTTTTGAGTAGGAATGGAAAGACCAGGACAACAGGAATGTAGTTTAACAAGATTATTTGTTCATCTGACACTTGTTTACAACACCATGTTTAGTGTAGGTTACTCTTTCACTGTGGTATCTGGCACTCACCACAGCACCATCTTCCCTTTTGTTTAGAGATGATTCTTGTAGTTTTGTTTGTAATTCTCATTTCTGAGGGGAGGTGATATTTGCCAAATTTCCATATGGATTACTGAAAGATTAAAATTTGGCTGTGTTCCTGATTCAGAACTCAAAGAATATTAGCCCATTCAGAGTGACACTACTTGTTGCCTTCAGAACTGTAGGGTGACCCTTCATGGCAGAATTTATAATCACTCTCTGAGAATAAGAGAGGTAGTTGCGAACTACTGAAGAATAATAAGGATTTTCTTTGCTGCTCAAGACTTGGATTTTGTTTTTTCAAGGAAATGTTAGTCAGTAACAGCCAGTTTTCTGTAACTGGTATTTTTATGGAACACATTGTTTGTGATAATCTTGAATCCAGATAGTTTCTTGATTCTAAGGTAAAGCCTCTCATTCATTAATTCACTCTTTCACAGACTGGCTGGTTTCTTGCAGGCTGGGACAATTGAGTACAGTAAAAGTGGCCCAGGTTCAAGCCTGTCTTTCAAACAGGGCAGAGCACGACTTGAAAGTTGTATTCAAAGTAAGAATCCTGATCTGAATGTTTGAGTGTGGGAAGAGGGACATGGTCTATGTAATGGTGACACTTACATGATGGTGCTTTATATGAAAACACTTTGAACTGTCGTACTTGTCAGTTTTCCAGGTACAGTAAAAAACACTGGCATGTAACTCATGTTTTAAAGAGGGAATGTCTGAAAGTCAGAATTTGACTGATACAGTTCATACTTATGTTCTCTTGTCAGGTTCTACTCATATTTTGACACCTAAAAGACTACTGGAGGAAGTGAAGAGCCTTAGTAAACCCAAGGATATGGTCTGCATTAAGGATGAATAGATATGGGGATGTTTATAATGCATTAAAAAGACAAACACTATGTACATATTCTAATGGAACTGACTTTTCCAAATACTGCACTTCAGTACTACATGGTTCCTAATGGAAGGTCATGTTATAATTTAAATTTGCTGCTTTTGGGGGAGTAGAAGGCAGAGAGATGAAAAGACAAGCACATGTGTTTCTTAGGTTCTATTTAGTGGTACACTGCAAGTGCTTTTTCAAAAGGGCATGTTTGTTCCTAACTAATTATGGTAAAATTATGTAATTATATGTATACTGGAATTGTCTTTGAGAACTGTGAAACCTTTCTATAATAGAATTTATTTCTAAAAATGACTGAATTAAAAAGGCCTAGGCTCTTGGGTAGGGACTTCAAGAGAAAATTTGTAAATATGAGTTTATGGTGAAATGTTTCATACAAGTACAGTGTCTTAAGGTGTAGTATTTTCTGTAAAAATAACTCACTGAAAAATTCTTTAAATATGCGTAATTGTGAAAAATCTAAAAGCTTTTTAGATGGTGCTGGTTAAGTAGATAGTTAATCACAGAATTATTGAGCAGTTCCAATCACAGTAAATAACTTTGGATAAATGCTGTCAACCGTGCACTGAAGTACACTTTAAGTATATACAGAGATTATTACTGAAGCTTTTTAAAAAAGTTAATTTCTTAGCAAATTCCTTATGATTGTCTACATAGTCTGTTTCAGAAGCTGAATTGCCTGTGATATAGAAATTCCAAAACTAAGCATGTCTCTTTGAGGAAGTGGAGGCAAGGAGAAAGGAGAGGAAAAGAAGGGAAGCAGTTGAATTCAAAGGGCTTGGTAATTTGGAAAAGAAAAGCACAAAGCAAACAAAATGACAAAACTTGATGTATTCAAGAGAATTCACTTTTTTTTCTATCTTGTTATATACTAAGAAAGAAACACTTACATTTGCTTTGAAGGGAATAAAAAATCAAATTGTATGAATTCTGTAATACTGGTAATGTTTTGATTTCTCTTTAAAAATTACTTAATTAAAATTACTGAACTTTTAAAGGGGTGTTGTATTTATGTGCCTTAATGTTAATTTGTTGCATGTAGAATCTAAGAGAAATGTCATAATGAAAAGGAATAGATTACTCATGGCTTTTTATTTACGTTCTTTACAATGATAAGAGTATTTTTTTTTTTTTGTTTTGTGGTTTTGGGTTTTTTCCCTTTATTTTGCTATCAGGTTAACTAATACATTAAGAGATTTTTCTTAGGTAAGTTCATTCAGAGTTAATTAGAAGGTGGAAAAAGATCAAGTTCCCCCCCCTACATCAGAGAGGAATGAAAGGGGAGAACATGACATAATGATTCTAAAATGTTGCAGGACATGGGGTGTGATGAGAACAAGTGGCTGTAGCTTTCAAATACACTTAAATGAGTTCAGAATTGAATGTACACTGACTTTTTTTTCCATAGGACTACAGAAGCAACACTCTTAAATCAACTGATTCATCAAATGCCATGTACAGCACAACCTTAAAAAAATGCAGCAGAAATATCTGTATTGTTTTTCTGAATTCTAGTTTGTGACTCCAAGGATCGCTGTAAAAATCCAGAGTAAAAGTACTTATCTAAGAAATGCTGTGTCCAATGTTTTCTTACTAAAGAGTCACACTTTGAAATTGGTGCTGAGAAATTACACTAAAATGGTATATATTTCTCACACCTTTGGCAAGCAGAACCCAAGTTTGTTGTAACAGCCATATATTGTAGTTGCAATATTTTTTCCCATTCCTAAAGCTGAAAAGTAGTTAAGTAAAGAAGAAAATAACTATTATCAGTATTACACTTAAGGACCAAAATAACTGATGTCAGTAGTATATAAAAGCCATTGTGTTGGTTTCTTTTTCTTTTTTTTTTTTTTTAATTGCATAGAGTTGAAGAAATACCAGCTCAAAATTTTGGATTACTTCTGTATATTCAGCAGTTAAGTCCTTTTCAAGGTGCCTCCTTCAGGCCTAAGTGCTATCACTAGCTCAGTCTGAAAGCTGATGACTCAAAAGTCTTAGTCTGGTTTTTTGGTATCCCTTACCCACTTTTTCCATCAGGCAAAGCAAAGCCAAATGTTACTGTAAAGGTGGAATAATAGAGATGCTTTATGATAGGAAATCTGACACCAATATGTGGCTCAAAACAACTTGTGAAGGGAGTAAGTGGAAGTTATGTTCAAGATATTTAGGGTTTTTTCCCAAGGATCTTCTCTGCTACATTTCTTCTAGATCAAAAGTAGTTTTATCAAGAATGGGAAAGA
>NW_008237239.1:5137081-5149984 GCF_000691975.1 Corvus brachyrhynchos | reverse complement strand
ATATCAGGATAAACAAGATCTTAGTATTTAAAAGTACATGTGCAAGGTACATTATAATTTTGAAAGTTTGTATTTTCATATTACGCATCTTAAAATACTTACCTAACGCTGCATGTGGGCCCAGCAATTGATTTTTTTAAAGTTGAATCTGGAAATCTGGACAAGATTCAGAAATGACTAAGGAAAATCAAAGGTGTGGAAAAATTTTCATGTCAAGAATGGCTAGACTAGGATCCTTGATCAAGGGGAAAAAAAGATGGTGGAGTGTGTGATGGAAGCCTCAAAAATCCTGTTAGTGTTCACACTGAAGGGTTATCTTCCTATTCAGTGTGTGAAGTAACACATGAAACCTGCCGTTGTCAAATCAGAACAAAAGGACCTTTAGCATCCGAGATGTCATGCAGTTATGGCATGCTCTAAATTGTTATATGGGGGGGAAAGTCCTCAACATAAGACAAGTATTTGTAGGGCTAATAAGTATAAATGATACTGCTGATGTGGAAGGATTCTGGGCTTTCAATTTGCCAGAGAATGTTCTGAGGAAATGTCACTACGTGATTGCCTTATTCAGTATGATCTTTCTTAGGCAGTTGCTGTCAGGCACAGAGCAGCAGGCTCAGGGATCCAGGATAAACAAAAGGTCTAGCTGTTGTGATGTGGAGAGATTTCTATGAAAGAGATTAATCTTTTTTAATTGCATCTAGGAAGCTGCAACAATTACTTCAACTATTAAGTTAATTTGCAACTAATGGGGACATTCCAAACATTAAGCTAAATAAAGCAAAAACAAGGATAATAAGCAGAGGTAGATGAAGTTATGAGGATTTGCAGTAAGCGGCTAAGGAGGAAAAGAGTTGAATGGTATTGTTGGCTGTGATGGGTGGAAGAAGCCCTGAAAAAAGCCATTGACTCAGGCTCGTGTGAGTAAGTGGCACATGGCAGTGAGTTTAGCAATAGCTGCTTGTATGAACAGGGACTGGATTATTTCTGCATCCACCACTGATGAAATTGCTCAGGTTTCCCTGAAAATGACTGTCCTCTTTAAGGAATACACTGGCTTTTCTAATCTGTTTTTCATCAGTCCTTATATTCTTTGGCTTCAGTGAATATAAAACATGGCTGTTAACTGTCTGCTTGCTTTTAATTACTGCAGTTAAATGGTTAGAAGGAAAATAATAGCTGACTTTTCTTGGCCCACTGAATTTCTACAATATTTTAAAATTTTCCAACCTACTTACCATCAGCTAAAATCTCAAGGCCAGATACATCTGACAAATTAAGGACATCCCATTGAAGGAACCAGTTTAATTGTTACAAATACATAAACAACAAATGGTGTAATTTGGTCATTGCAACATGCAAGGAAGTTTCTTAAAAACAAGCAACTCTCAATGTAGGGCACTCTAAAACCAAAGTAATTCCAGAAGTTCATTATGACTTGGTATGTTAGCATGATGTTTGCTTCTAGATGTCTCAGGTACAGAGGCTGTTTTCTTCTGGTGTGATTAAGCAGCTGCTGTGGAAGTGTGGGAAGAAAAGAGATGTAGTAATGACTGAGGTTTATTCTCACACTTGGGAGTGGGGGAAAATCAAAGTCAGAAAGTTAATTTTGCTTGTTTAAGCCAATTTTTATTAAGCTATCTTAAGTGAATACTTAGAGAAGGTATCTGTACACAGGAATGGGGATTAGCCAACCTATTAAGACTTCCAGTAGAATTAATAATTTGTTTTACAGTTCTGAGTGTAAACATGGAATACCTATATGCTCTGGTTTGGTTTAGCACTAATAGTTACAGAACAGCTGACAAAGTTAGCGAGCTGACTTTTTAATGTTTGTATTCATCATTTTATTTTTGCAGAGATACTAACACTTCAGTATGAACCAGCAGAACAATATAGTATTTGAACTAGGTAATTAAAACCGTTTTCTTTTAACTTTAGCTAGATCTTCTGAAACTGCTTGTACCATTCGTTCTGTAGCTTTCTTCAAACTGTTTGCTATCTCTATGGCATGATCCAGAGTAGAACTTAAAATCTGTTGGAAATAAAATATAGCCTTGTTAATAGTGAAGGAAAATGTATACATAGGTGTAGGAAAAAGGTGATGTTTAAGGTTTTGTCCATGATTTTCACTCTGAATACGTGTTGAGAAGTAACAATTGAGTTATGTGATAAACTGCTCCAGGATTCAAGTTGGAAGTATCTGTTAATTATTTCTCTCTTTGACTGTGTATTCATTTGAACTGAGGGATATTTACACCTTTCCACTGTATCAGCTCCAGTGTGGTGCATGTTTTTGGTACTGAGAAGGCTTTCTTGAGGTTTTGATAGTGGTTTGTGTAGCTACACTTTGTTTCAGTATATGAAACACAATTCTAGAGATAAGATCCAGTGCTATTTTTTGGTCTATTTCACCATTTATACAGGGACTAAGTTGCATAACAAGCCTGTACATGCCTATGTGATGTAGTATACTAACATATAAGCTAAAATGCTTGGGTTTTGAACTCCCTCTTGTCTTACCCTCAAATGGACTACACATGCTTAGATTATAGTAATCAGCTTGCTAAGAATGGGATGTTTAACCATGCCATGATGAAGGGAGGTAATACTTTCAAAAAGTTGTGTGGCTTTTAATTTTCACTCTGAAGTCTTACATTTGCATAGGAATCATTGGCATTTCTGTTTCTGATGTTGATTGTAGATTTGCTTTGGGCAGATTTCTTGCTGGGTATGGATTGATGTGAAAGGATAATTGTACCACATGTGCTTGAACAGCAGATTTTGGCAGCCCCAAAGGATTTCCTAAAGATAAGACACATAGAATAAAATACAAACAATTTAAGTAAGAAAAAGTATTTCTAAACTATGAATTACATACATACACCTTGATATCACTCGGTTGCAAGTTAATTCATGGTGAGTAGAATTTTCCATTGAATTGTAAAGCACAGTCCCGTCATTATTTGTGTTCCATCTGTATTGCAATAAGAAAGAAAATGTTCTAGGATGCAGAGTAAGGAAATTTCTCATAATAGCACCACTCTTTTGCTGCTGTAACTTTCTCTCACAATGTTCTATGCCACTGATTCTCAAGTGCAGCTGCTGTACTTCCAGGCAATTACTGCTATTGAGTAAAGCTGTCAAAAAATACTGTGACAAAACTCATTTGCATTTCAGTCTAGTCTGTGCTACTGTTACAAATCCATTTTATTTCTGTCTCACAGTATAATTGAATGGTAACAACAATTAAAGGTAGGATTGTTACTTACAGAGAAATAGTTGGTAGCAAACAGAGCTGCATCCTAATAATACAGGCCTACTTTTGAATTTTTGAATGGAAACATCCTCTTCAAATGAAATTTTTTTCATTACTAAATGTGTCAGCTAAAGGAGTTAGATTCTTACTCTTCAGTAAATTAGAAGGAGTGAAGCACTAATCTAAGAAACATTTACACATGTTCTTACACTAAATATTTCCACTAAAGAGTGAAATTCTAATATATATCATGCACTGCTTATGAGACTGGTGTGTTTTTTCCATGCTGAGTCTTCTACAGTGGGGTTTTCTGTTGTACTACGTAGTTACTGCTACAGCTTACCTTTCACAAAGTCTGGTTACAACATCACTTGGCTGTTTGGTTTTTTGAGCCTTTTGAGTGGAGATTCTCTTCTGTGAATAAGCTGGAGTTGTTGAGGCCATGTTTAAAACAAAAAAGGTAATTTTCTGTGTATTTTAACATTTTTTTCTCTTTAGCATAAATAAAAGATCAAGTAACTATCACTGCTGAATAAAACTTGAATATGTTTTAAAGTTTTTTGTAAATGAGGACAGATTAACCTTTTTGTGTTTGCTCTTGAGTTTAGTTGGCAAATGGAATGCAGATTTATATTCAATTTCATACAGTGAAAGACTGCAGTTGGGAAGTGTTGAATAATCAGTGTCATAATCCTAATAATTACATGAACACTACTTTGATTTATAGTTTCACAGGATTGTTAGAGACAAGTAGCTAATTTATACTTTCTTCTTGATGAAATGTTATGTTTTTCTTTAAGCAATTTTTTCTTAGGGTAGAGAGAGATTCTAAGTGACTTTAAAAGGTAGGTGTTCAGATGTTCAACATTTAATTTTTTTTTTTAATTAGGCTTTCCTTGACTTTGCTGCATGTCACACAATATGAATGTCGAGCTGGAATTTTCTTTAGTACTTGTTTTATACTATGTTAGGTAATGGCTGGCACTATAAAAATTGGCACAGTAATGCCTAATTTTCATATTCTTTTATGTGGCTCTGCAAAATGAAATATTTCTGCCATAAATGAAATATGAAAGGGATTCCTCTCATAAAGGACCAGAAAAAGTTAGATCTGTTGTGCATGGAGATTAAGCTTGACCAGGTGTGCAGAAGTTGGATTTACAGTGCTAATGACGCTTATACGAAATTAAATGTGGCGTGGTATGTGCACTGTGGGTTTGTGCCCCTTAAAACCTAGTCTGTTAATTATTTCAGTAACACATACTTACAGGATGAACCAGAACTTTTTTTTCCACATAGGATACAAGACAGAACAGACTCTTTGTAATTCCTGAGTTTTACTTGATATCTGCTTCCCCTGCGGCATCTGCATCTAAGTCCTGGAAACGGAGACATGTTGTTTAGAAAAACACACTATACGCAATGTTTCCTTGTACATGTTAATATTTTTGCAATCACTGTACCTTTTCTCTCGCCACATAATCTCCTATTTAATGATCTGTGACTTAGAATTTCACAGTTGACAAGGTCCTTGCTTTGTGAATCATTATAAGAGTCATAGGCCGAGAAGTCTTCTGAATCACTGCCTACAATTCAAAAAATAAGTTAAAAGGGTCTGAAATATGAGAAACTTTGGCTACTGTACTCAGGTAATTATTTGGCTTTCAGCACTGTAATTTCAGAGCCCTTTGCTGCCATTAATGCTACTGCAATTTGAGGAAGTACTTTTCACCCCCAGGAGGGTGTGGATTGAATTTGAGATTAGCTTTCAGCCCTGTCTGCAAGCCTTGAATGTAGATTTTTATTATTTTTTTGGTGGTGCTTATTTTCAGACTAAGAATTGGTTGGTTTTCTTTTTTTAAATGAAGTTCTCCATCTCCCTGTCCATAGTGTTATGGAAACAGTGCAGCATAATAGGAATAGGATGAGAATGTGACCAGCTCTAGTGTGGCACTGCTTTAACTATTGCACAAAGCAGTACAAACAATAATGGTCCCAGTGTATTATATTAAACTGAAAGGATATCACAAAGAAACCAAGGAGAGCTGATAAAGAAATAAGAAAACCTGTATATTCAGACTTAAAACAATGCAGGATAGCTCATGCTATTCTCCTTTAGTTGCTGGGTACTAAAAGCTTCAGAATATTCTGCAGCAGAAAGGTAAAATTGTTTTTAAGCAGAATAACAAAGTTGAATCAAAAAACTTTAAGTGGAAGTACTGATATAAAATGTCTCAGTTGTCAAGCTTGGAAACATCTTCTAGAACATGAAATGCACATCAGAAGAAAAAGCAAAATCAAAGCATTGTGTGCACGTCACTGTCACACTCTTGAAAATGTTAGCAGTGGCAATATTTGGAAACTTATCTAGAAAGCTGAATTAGATTTATAGGGTAATTCAGGTTGGACAGGACTTCTGGAGATCATCTGACCCTGTCCCCTCTCAAAAGACCAGCTTAAATGAAGTTGCTTAGAACCCTGTCCAGTGAAGTTCTGAATATCTCTGAGAATGGAGATACCACAGCCTCCCTAGAGCAAACTGTTTCAATGTTTGACCAAGTTAAAAATCTTACATATCTAACTGAAAATTGCTTTGCATTGGTCTGTCACTGACACTTCCACAGTGAATTTGACCTGGCGTTCTTTTCAGTTTCCTTTTTATTCTTAGTGTTTTGTGCTCTGATAAGCAGTGACATCTGTTAAAACTACAATTTTCATGTTGAGACATAAAAGGAGCGTATTTCTTCATAGGATTCCCTAGCAGGTTTAAGCACAGTTAAGACCTTTGTGTTGCCATCATGACTTACTCGGGCTGGTATCTGATAAGTCAGTTGGTTTTCTCTGCACAAAGAGCGAAGATGTTCCAGTTTTTCTTTCCTGGATGTTTGTATTTCTTTTGGCATGAAAACAGAATGATATTTTAATTGTATCTTAATATTTCTATGATGAGACTTACAAGCATCTTATATTAATGACTGATCACTTCTTAGCTGAGAAGAAATCAGACTTATTCACAGAAAGAACTTTACTTGTATCAGTTATCTGAAAAGGTGGTAAGCAGAAGTTTAAATTAATAATTAACCAGTTGCAAAATAATGAACTCTTTAAAGGACACAGTCTGACAAAAGCACCTGACTTACCACACCTGTTAAAAATGCTTAAAAGTAGAGGTATCGATAATCCTGTTTTGGAATAGTAAAGTAGTATGAAATCTTAGATACATCCATCTGTTACCACTGATAGTGTTTTGATACAACATACATTAAAGATGACTTGGTGTCTTAGTAACTTTGAGCTGTTATTAAGGCTTTAATTTAATGCCTTAAGATAATTAGAGGAGTATTTCAGATGTACTTTCTGAGAGAACAACAACAAAGTTCCTTGTTTGCGTTATTTGTTGTCTATTTTTAACTTAGGGTGTACAGGATCACCAAGTTTAGCTGGAAAATTTTCTACCCATTCGTGAACATAATGATCAGAAGATTGAACTAATATTCTTTCAATGACAGAGATAAAAGTGGAAGCTAGGTGAGTTTTACTGGACAACTGTTAACATCTACCCTATAAAATAATCTGACAGAATTAGGCTAATATGACTGTGTTCTATGCTGCATACATTCTTTTCCCAGAAGCTCTGCTTCTTTACTGGAACTTAGTTCAGTTCTCTGTTTTTAACCTTAGATTGGTTAAGGGGAGACCATTTATTTTATGTTTCTAATCTCATTGAGATGCATAACACCTTAAAATACTTCCCAGGAGGGCGGAGATGGTATCTAGAGTTTTCACAAGGTTTTGATGGTTAATTATGTAAGGATCTGCATCCCTCCCTTTTCTTGTTTAATTAAAAATACCACACAAATATTGGCAAATTATCTTTTACTGGCACTGTACTTTGACTAATCATTCACGTCCTGAATTTGTGTGGCTGTCATGAATTTTATACAGAAGTATGATTTAACTCTTAGGTGAAAGTGATGGTGGTGTTTTGGCTTCAGGAAATACTTTCAGACCGAGAAAGTTAGGAAGACCAGGCTGTTAGGAATTCTTGGATATATAGTTACAGAATTCTGTAGAATTTTTATTCTGGAAATATTCCTGTTGCTTTTCAGAGATTTTAATTGTCCCAATTTTCTTATTCAGCAAGTAATTTTACGGATATTTTTATAAAAACTTCAACAGCTGTTTCCAGGTTTTCACTTACATGTGAAGACAAAGATTGCACTTTTTGCTTTCTAAAGGAAGTTGATTTGTTGATGGGATTAAATCAGTTGTCTGACTTCTTTCTCCCTCATGGTTCTTGTGAAGAAATGGAGTTTCAGTACCTCTTCTTTCTGGAGGATAAGCAATGCTTGAAACCACCGAGCTCTGTAGAAAGCAACAATAGCATAGACACAGGTGTACATGGGCCTTGCATTGCAAGGACATGACTCCTACCAAACTGCATCTCCTGAGGCTCTCTTAACATTTTTCTCTGAAGCCCAAGTTACCTAAAACATTGATAGTGAAAGCACTGGTTGAGATTTACCTGTAGATTTGTAGAAGGCAGTAAGATTTTTTTTTTGAGGGGGGGAGGGGGTGTGTGTGTGTGTGTGTATATGTATTTATGGATCTGTGACAAAATTACCATTAGGAGTAAACTAAATTTTCTATAGCACAATACTGTTTGGTCTTCTAATAATTCTGCAGCTTAAGAATCTTGGACAAAGTAATCTTTCCTCCCATTAAATGATAGTGATTAATTCCCCAAAATAAAGCAGCTTTGCAGAAGTTAAATTAGCTACTCATATTTTCTTACTGTGAAATAAATGCTTTTGAAACTGGAACTAAGAACATTCAGTATAGCTGTGTTTTTATACTTAGGTTTCTGTTGCAGTTAATTACATATTATGAAGTTCATATTTCATTAAAAATATTTTCTTTTAAAGTAATATGCTATCTAAAAGCATCATGCTCTTACCAGAGGAGAACATACAATCACACAACTGCACTTAGGTTCTTGAGACTTGCATCAGTAAAACAGAATAATTGTAATATTTAATAAAACTCAGTTACCTCACAAAAAGACTGGGCAGATTCATAGGAAGTCAGCAAAGATGACAGGCTGCCTTTGCTGCCATCCACTTGTTCTTGAATGTCTTCAAGCAGCATGCCAAGTCTGAATATTCCTCCTTCCACCCTTCTGAATCCAATTGCAATCCAGTTAGTTAAAACTGTATAAAGTGATCTTTTATTTCTTACTATGATAACCATGGTGGACATCGCAGTACATTTCCCATAGGAAAAAAATTTATGGAGGTGAAAGAGTCCCTTTTAAATATTTGAATTAATCAAATAGACATCCCAATTACAAGTAGGATATATAAAGCCCATATATAAAGCCCAAGGTGAATTTTGGCCAAACAACTTTTGGTTTACCACATGAAGATAATATTTTCACTTCAGGAAAACTCTAATGGATAAATGAAGTAAAAGGTGTAAGACAAAGAAAATACACTGATATACTACTTAGCACTTCTCTTCTAACCTGCTAGGATCAAACTCTCCAAGGCTGATAGGCTTGTCCTTGTGGTTCTGCAGCTGTAAGTTGTGGTGCTCTTCTCTAGCTCTTAAATAATTTCTTTCCAAGGCATCAAGGTATCTTTTCAGTTGATTTAATGCCTTTATCAATAAGAAATAATTCAATACAAAATGTCACAAAAATTTAGCATAAGTAGCTATCACTGTCTTGATACGTAAGCCAGATGCTATTTGCAGTGCTGTTGGGAAGAATTTTGGTAGTTCTCTGAATTTAAACAGGACTGCATATTATAGATTCACCTGATACTCTGCACTGCTCTATTATATTATTAAGTAAAATAATAAAAAAAGATTTCTAAACTGATGCCCTACATGTCAAAATTCCTAACTTACATGGCAACTTCAGGCCTTTTTAAAATAGTTTTAAGTTGGAATCCTTAAAAGATTAAAGGATTCATCCACCTACTGAAGACCTTCATTTTTGCTTCTTAAACTCATGCCTCCAGTCTGAATTGAGAGGAAGAGCAAACATCCATTTGAGGTAAATATCAAGCATTTTTCCAGAAAAGTGTAAGTCTACAGCCACTTAAAGTGCATGTCACATAGCTCAAAATAAATAAATAAATTTACCAGCTTTTTGTCTTGTAAAAAGAATGTTTCCTGGGTCATATGCTTAGAGAAGTCTTCCACCTTCAAGACAAAATATTAGACTTTCATTATACGAATTTGCCAAGTGAATTTGGAATTTGAGCATCAGTGAAAAGTATATATTGAAACAGAATTCTTACTTTCTTAGTCAGTTGCTCTGTCTGATCCTTTAGTATTTGAGACATCTTTTCTCCTAGTGTTAGTTCTGGCAGTGAATTGGAAGGATTTAGACACTGTGCTTCTATTGTACCAGCTGCTGGTAGTGCTGATGCTGCTGTTGCAGGCTGCAGTCCTACATAATGTACAAGGTAAGATTGATCAATTGCAATTTCGGCCCAAAAGTGTAATCAAATTACATTAAACAGTCATTTGCATAGTTACTGTAATTTTATTTACTTGCTTTAAGCAAACCATGTGTAGGTTGTACAGGGACAGGAGCACGTAATGTGATGACATCAGGTGGTGTCCCAATGTCTCCTGAGGAAATGGCAATGCTGGCATTTGCAAAGTCTGACTGAGGAAGTATCTGTTAAAATGAGAACCTTTGTTATAGATACAATGTGTAGAACACTTATGGACCTAGACAAAAAACTTTAACTCAAATTACAAAATATTAATGAAATGTTTACTGTAACAGTAGCATTTAATTTTTTGAGTTGATAGTTAGATGTATAAAGTGTCTCATTGTATAAATACTTCAAATATTTCTGCTCTGTGAAAAAATATATATATATATCTGTGTTGTTCTATATATTTGTATAAATGGGAAATACAATATGAAGATGACAAAATAGTTTTAGGGGATAGTCATAGTCCTAGAGATAAAGAAGAATGACTTAAAAAAGAAAAAAAAAAAAAGCTATTTTGAGAGATTTACCTTAGGATTAAATCTCAGATGGTCAATATGATTCTGGATGTCAGCATGGTGTGTCAGCATCTCATTTGCAGGCAGGAAATAATAAGGAAAACTATTAAAACTTGTGTCTCAAGCAATTTACTAAGATGTAAATCTAGGAATGGAATTAAGAATCTGTAAAGCTCTGTGAGTGAGCTCCATGTCAGGGCATGAAATTGAGGAGCAGTTATCTAATTACTAACAAACTTTAAAATAAATTCACTACAGTAAGAGAAATATTGTTGTCAAAAAAATCCTTTAGAAAGAATTGACTTGTCAATAAATACCAGTCTCAGTAGCTGGAGAGTGGTAGATGCAAAAAAAGGCAAAGGTATCTTAACATAGGTACAGTATAAAAATAGAACGTTGCTCTTAAAAATATATTTAAAGTATTTTTTGTGAATTTAAACATTTATATATAACATCAGTAATAACAATTTATAGTGAATTTCCTAATTATTTGGTAGGATGCTTCAGCATCACAAACAATACTCCAGTATTAAATGCTGGCGTATTAAATAAAACTCAGCCTTTAAACAATTGGTAATGACAGTTCTGTATAAAGTCAATCCCACAAAACTTTATTTGTGAAAGCATTTTTTGAGTCAAGTGAGGTACTCACTGATACCTACAGAGTGCCCATATGAACTAGTCATGTTAGATTTTATGGGACACAGAATATCTCCTTACAATAAACCCCTCTTATCCAGTATGAAGAATTTCTCCAAGCATCTTAATTACCTGTAGCTGTCGCAGCAGTTCTGAAATACCCATTTCTTCTTGATTCTCTACTTCAGTAGAATTGAAGAAATTCTGATTTTCCAAAATGTTGTTCACAGTTGCTGATTTACTTAGCAAAATAGGAAAGGGTTGTGCTCTCTCAAGTGAAGGAACTGAGTTAATAGTGTCAGGTGTTTTTGGTACTTTAACTTCTGAAGCAACTTCAGAGAAGTCAGGAAGACAATGGTGAGCTTGCCCTCGGCCATATTTGAGCTCACAAGGTGAAACTGTTCTCCTAAACAGGGCTCTCTCATCTTTCATGTTTTGAAAGGTGGGTGTATCTCCAGTCTCATTAATCAATTGTGAATATTCCTGTCTGCATCCAGAAAGAATATGTTCCTTTGAAACAGATCTATTTTCATTTAACAAGTTTTCATTTTTGTCATGAGCCTTTACTTCCTTGTGCTTTTCTAAGGGATACTCCTCAGAGCTCATTGCCCGTTGTTCATACACTAAAGGGCCTTTGATGTGTTCTGAAGGCTCAGGTTTGCTCCCAGTGTCATCGATACTTTCAGTAAAGGATGTCTCTGGTATTGTCTCACATTCAATTAAGTGGCATGTGCTTAGTAACTCTCCCCTAGAAAAGTGACGCAGGAGGACATTGGACATCTTGGAGGTAGTTACATGATCTTTGCTATCTGGTTTACTAGAACTACCAACAGGTAATTCCTTCTTAAAGCAAACTTCACTTCCAGGCATTTCAGCTGAAACTCCAGTTGTTCCTCTGGTGCCTCTGTGATGACTGGAGAATTCTTCAGGCTGTAGAGGAGTTTCATAATTGACTGCTGCTTTTATGTTTTTGTTATCTTCAAAACAGGCTAAGTTTAAAATACCAGAAATACCTTTTGTACAAGTACAGTCATTCAGATTATCTGAATTATTGTTGTATTTACAGTTTATTCCTATATCTCCATCATAAACTAAGTAATCTTCTTCCTCTTCAGTTGCATCTGTGCTACGGCCTAATGCATCTGAAAATGAATTACTCATTTGTGCTTTCATCCAGTCTGACAGTTTGCACTTTTTTGTAGTCTCCATATCCAGTTTATGTAGAATATCAATGCCATTGCTTTGCCATTTATGAATAGAGCTTTTATTATTCCATGGATCAAAATCTGGAATGTACGAATAATAGTGATTTTATAATTAAATATACATGACAATAATACCTAGTTATCTATATACTTAAGAGTTAATTATCTTCCTACTGTAGCTTTTTTGGAACACTCGTACTGACATGGATGCTTCCCTATTTGCACTAGTGTAAGTCTGCATTAACTGCTGGAGGAAATAGGAACACACAAATGAAAAAAGCATCGGGAACAGTAGCTGCTACCAGGTACCTGTCCTTGCTCATTAATCCTGCTGTAGCGGTAAAGACAAAAAAGCTTGGTAACAGAGCCGCGACAGGTACTAAAGTTAAACTTCAGGCTGGAAAAACCCAAACAAATCTCCCAACCCCTTTCCCCCCTTTCTCTCACCACTCTAAAGCGTTTCTTTAGCTTATGCTCTAGAGGAAGATCACAAACTTTTTTCCCAATTTACTTCTCATCCCCGTGCATCAGACAAAATGCAATTAATTAGCAGCTCAGCATCATAAAATGCATTGTTTCACCTTATCTGCAGTCGCTCGAGGCGGCAGAGGCGATCTTGCAGCCTCGCTTCCCTATGGGCACCAGGGCAGCAGCACGGCCGTGCCATTCCCGTATGGGGGAGCAGCGTGATTGTGCTGCAGAGGCCGGCCCACTCCTGCCTCATTCCCCTGGCTCAGCCCCGGGACTGCGCTGGGATCGGTGGGAACACG
>NW_008237239.1:5123242-5136628 GCF_000691975.1 Corvus brachyrhynchos | reverse complement strand
CGCGGGCGGGCTGTGTGCCACAGATCGCCCTGGTGTCTCTGAAGGGAGCCCGTACCAGCAGGGCTCTGCATCGGGCGGCTTTGGGCACTGGTATGCTTAACGAGATGAATGAATCGAGAATAAAAGTATAAGAGTGGGAATGAAATAAGCTGTTAAAAGAACCGGAACCGAAGGATCTGCAAGCATAACGCGAGGAGTGAGTTATACAGGGAACAAGCTCTAAACTCTTGTTCAAGAGCTTGACTTAAGCATTGTGTTGTGGCATATCTAAACTCGGATTATACCAGACCTAGTCTCATTTATCTACTAGACTGTGTAGGTTTTGCTAGTGTAGTTGCTGCCCTTCTATTGCTTCGTCACTTTTTCAGTGGAGATGCATAGTAAATCGGAAATTGTTCTCTGTCCCTGTATTGACCTGATTGCCAAGACACGAATTTTACCACATCTTGAAGTTGTGGCCTTTCTTCTGCTTTAGAAGCTTTTTCAGCCTAATGTGTTGTTCCTGTTAGATTCTTGCCAGGGCTCATGTATCCTGGGTTGCCATGGAGAGCTGTGCAACCATCAGAATTTGGAAGAATGTGCTGAGTCTTGCATCTCAAAAAGTTAAGAGATTCTAGTCCTTGCTTAAATTTTGTCTGGAAACTTTATACCTCTTATTTAATTGAGAATTTTATTAGACCTGAAAATGCTAGCAGAAAAGTCCTCCTCATGATATAGTCCTTCTGAATTCATTGCTTATATATCTTTAAAGTGTGTTAAAACTAATTTGTGGGCTTGTCCAAATGTGCCTTCTTACTAGTTTAATTAATGGTTAGCAAGTCTTCTGGACTGTGGTTATGTGTTCTTCTTCAATAGGAAGGACTTTGTACTTCCAGTTACTTCCGTATAAAGGTGGGACAAAATTTACCTGAAATCTAAGCTTCATTGAAGAAACTTTCTTCATAGAAGAAACTTGTGTGGGTCTTCTAAAGTTGCTTATTTAGCATGCTGTTGTTTAAATGCTCTTGTAACTCTTTAGAATTACTTCACAAATTGATGGTTCAAAGGTCAGACTAAGTTTTAAAAAGCTTTTTCCTAAAAAAAAAAAAAGCTGTTTGTCCATAGTTTTAACTACTGAATATAAGGGGAGTTCAGTAGTTAAAACTATGGACAAATAGCATTTTTTTAGAGTTTATAATTTTTTCATTTCTCTTCATCTTCCACTTTTGAAATTTAATAGCCAAGATATTTGTGCTTTTTGTCCTCCAGGTTTGTTGTACCCTTTGTGTGATCAATTTCACTTTCCACAACTTAGTCTGTCCTGCCCATATCTGTAACTAAGCTCTTGGTTTCATTAGCTTTTAAGGTTAATGTCTTAATGAAATTGGTTTTGTTTGAGGAGTGAGTGATCATCTTAACACCTTCTGAGGGATCAGCCTGTTATTGTTATCACTGCTCCTGCAAATAAAAGCAAAGAGATACACCAGGTGCTAGAAAAAACCCTAAACTTTTCTTTAGCCCTTTAGTAGCAAGTCAGCTATACAAGTGATAATATCCATGACGGGGAAAAAGGGTATTGTTTTTTGGAAGACCACAATATTAGGAATGCAAAATACAGGAAAAGCAGAAATGGAAGGACTGGTAAGAGATGGTCTGAAACACATATAGTGTTGAACAGATGATTAATGTCAAGTTGCCTCTTGGGACTCACATTTGGCAGTGTTTGAGGAATATGGTTCTTGTTCATATAATAAAACTTATTTGTATTATGAAACTTTTACTAACAGGAAGGAAAGCTTTCATTCAGCTGGGTTACAGGGAGCATAAACCACATGTGGTTTGTAGAGAAGGCTCTCAAAATCTATTTTATTTCTTTGTTATTTCTGGTTGCTACACTATTTTTCCTCCTGTTGCCATGTTAGTATACTCTTAGGAATTTTGCTCCTTGCATGTAGCACTTTGGAGCCTGGACCTTATCTAGTGGTTGTTGGTTTGTTAGAGAACAGGATGTGCTACTGTGACCAATTCTATTGGTGTAGTAATGCATGTACATGGTGGATAAAATGGCAGTGGGGGCAAAATGGACTGCAGTCCAGTCAGTAGTCATCACACTGGTGGAAGAACTGCATTGAGTAGATTCTGAATAGATTTGCAGCTGCATCTCAAGTGTTGGAATGAATATGCAAAGCAATTTACAATTTGGCACTTCAACAAAAACTGTTTTCCTTAAATTTCCATAGGTGATGTGCTATCAATACACTGTACCTGTCTGTAAGAAGTAAACAGCACAAAAAAACCAACACGTAGTCTTCTCACTATAGTGAGTGTTCATCCAGCACCACAACTTTTACAGGTTGTAGCTATAGACTTGTTAGAGAGGGTGTTAATGCCTGCTGTTAGGACTTGGTAACTGAGGGGCACAGGTGATGCATCAAGCAGTGCCGCTGGCATTAACCTGTCATGGATCATTGCAGTTGAGTAACAGAGGTTCTGTGAGAGCTACACCTGCTCCCTGCAAGATAAAACCTTGCTGGAGTGGTAAGGAGCTTGTTATGCTGAGTATCTGATTTATTTGTCTCTGAATGAGCACCACTGTACCAACTAGGAATTTTGAAACAGCAGCTGTATTGCTTCACTTAAATTGCTACTGTGTCTTACTGCCAGTGATTCTAAGGATTATTAATATTTTTAAATTTAATTTATAGAATCTTAAGGTAACTTCTTCAATTTCCTTTTAAGATGCTTGTACAATGTTTGTCTTCTTTCTTTTACATACCAGTATCTCTTTTGGAGAGATTTTATAGGCCAAGCAGGAGCTAAGCTAGGTGGAATGTTTTATTGGAGAGATTTGTGATCAACTTGCTCTATCAGCTTATGTGCAAATAGCCAACCTTTTGTGCGGAACCCTTTCTATGTGGGGTTCTTTCACATTGGATAACATGCTCCAGTTCCCAAACTGAAGGTAGTCAAGTGTCTCGTTGCCTGGGAGAGGCCTTGTATATGTTAATTTGCATGATGGGATTGTCCCAAAGGAGCAGGATTCAAATTTACCTTCAGAACTTGGTAACTAAACTAATTTTGTGGGAAGATGATTTCAACTTACACTATGAATAAAAGGATCACAAGTTACTGCTGTGTTGCGAGCTGTCATTGCAGTCTATTGTGGCATTTGTACACTTAAAGTGCTTGAATGCAAATCTCATCCCCAGTTGCGGGAGATGTTGGAAAGAAGGCAGCACAACATTTTTTTTCAGTCTGTGAATGACAATTTGTAAATAAACTTGGATCTGGTTCTGATTAAAAAAGAAAAAAAGATAAGGAGTCCTAATACCTTGATGTATCATATATGTGGAAAAATTCTGAGCTATTTTGACTATGATATTTTTCTGCTCTATTCTTGTATCTGAAATCTTAATCTTGCTGCATAGGGAATTAGTTTTCAGTTGCCTAATTAGTTTTATGATGGAGATATTAGTTATATTTTGCTGGCACTTCATGTTCTCCTTTCTTATTTTATTGTAGTGTGGGATTCCCCTAGTTCAGGATTTAAATAGATGGCTTACTATTAACTATCTGCAGGAGTGTCTGTATAATAAAAATACTTGTGGTTTCTTGTGTTAGCTACACTGGGTTCTTTAACCTGCACACTGGACAGTAATTATGTAAATCAACTAGCAAGCTGTTCTCCAGTTAAATACTGATTCCCTTAGAAAAAGAAGGGAAAAAGGAATAAGCAGGATATACAGAGTTTGAAAGGCTTGGCATGTTGCAGACCTTCAGCATTGCTTAAAGCCCCAAACACTCAATTCAGCTAGGTACTCCACAAACAGAGGAAAAATCGTCTTCCTAATCTACAGAATATGTGGAAAGTACATACTGGAAATGCCAGAGGGCAGGTGGAAATGCTCCTGGACTTCTGTTTGCCTTTAACAGTCAGGCATCCAGTCAGCTATGCCAGAGGTGGGAGTGCAGGGGCAACCAAGAGCAGTTAACCTGTGAAATGAAGGAGATGAACCTTCTTTTACCTGTTTAGAACCTACCATGAGCAGGGTCTGTTGTTTAGGGAACCAGTGAAATAAAGAAAACCCCAAGCAAAGAAACTTTGTACAAATTGAGTGATAAATTGAATATCTCTTTTACCATGTCTGTCATAATGCAGGGCCATATTAGCAGTTAGGTAATAGATGTTGGACTCTGCTCTGGAGCTGTGTTCCTCTAGTGTCAAGTCCATGATTTCATTTCTAGTTGTGGATGTGTTGGGAGCCTCAGTTCATTGTGAGCAAAATTTGTCTCAGAAATGATTGATGCCTGTCATTGTTGTGGAGCGTTTGTTTTTTTTTTTCATTACTCATCTCAAGATTTAAAATTATCTTATTGCTAGGATATTTTTAAAGTTTTTTAAAAAAATACAAATAGAGTTTCATAAACCAGTATGATTTATATCTTGTAAAGTAGTTTTGGGTTTTATACAATATTTTCCCTACCTTGTTTCATACAGTTATTAATATTTTCAATAAAATTAGTTTGCAGTCCTACTTGGGACTTTTCTGGGGATACTTGTGCTCCTTTGTCACTAGGGGGTTTCTCTTCCTGCAGTCATATTGATGACTAATTTAGAGTAAATTGATGAGGAAACTCAAATAATTGGGCAGAAACCCTTTTCTTTCATTTGAGTTTATGTACAGTGCTAGAAAGAAATTAGGGAGAGGAATGAAGAAAACAATCAGATTACTCAGGTGTTTGTGACAGATAGTGATAGTATTTGTGTAATTATTAATTTAGCAATTAATTTAGTTTTTTGAATAGAGTTGTCATGAGTATCTTAACTTCTATTATTGGTATTTTTCTGGTCTTTTATAACCTTTTGTGCTTCTGTTGATTATCTGGAAAGACTGCTTGTTACTGTCATTAGGTCTTGGGCATTAACTGGCTAAAAAGGGAGATGGAATAATTTCAAGAGATAAGGGAGTCAAGTTTCCCTCCCTCACTATAGTAATTCCTTTCTTTTGATTCACAAAAGGTAGTTAGCTCTGCATCTGTCAGTTCTGGTTACAAAATGCCTGTCTAGACTTATGCTCTCAGTTACAATTTGGTGATTCTCTTTCTGGCAAGGAAATGATGGTTTCCTATATAAAAGATGGCTCTGTGCATGTCATTTGGGCAAAGGAGAGAAAACCTCATATTCCATATTCCAACTCTGTTAGACTGTTGTAAGTGAAATTCCAGGTTTGTGGAGCAGTGTGCTGATAGGATTACAAGTCTGCTGAAAGAACATCACCTGTGGGCCAAAGCCAGTGCAGTACCCACCCCTTCCAGCCATTCCAGGGTTGTCTGCAATATTCAGCAATGCATCTTAGATTCATGTGGGCCCATATTTATAAGTCAGCATGGTAAATATAGTTGGGGTGGAGGAGGAAGCATCTGAACCAAGAGCATGAGATAGTGGTTTAATTTATTTGCAGCTTGTCTGATGAGCCTATGGCATAGGATGTTTAGGTGGGGCCTTTGCCATGCTCTGTAGTGATACAGGCTCTGCAGCATGAGCTCTATCACTCACACCTGGGAGGAGCAGCTCAGGGAGCTGTTTATGAACTTCAGCTTTCTTCTTCTGTGTGTTAATGTGTGATGTGAGCTGCACTTGGATTGTATGCTGCAAAGTGGCTTGCATGCTGCTAAGCCAGTCTTTTAAAAGAATCCCTGTGGTTTATTCTGGGGTTTTCTGCTCAACACAGAAATCCATCAGGAGACAAAGGCAGTATTTCAGGGCAGGTATTGCTCCACATCATCATGATCCTAAATAAAACCTCAAATTCACCCCATCAGTGAAGGTGGTTTCTATGTGCTCTCAGCTAATCAGATGTTGAACAGCTGTCAGAGGCTGTTGAAATTAAGCTGCCAAGAGTAACTCGTCTTAGCACGGTGTTTCTTACATTTGCATGATCCACTCTCATGACTAGTCACTTGTACTGTGCTCAAGGTTTGGACAAATTAACTTTTCCGCAGCATGGCACACATTTACGTAAAGTTTCAGTCACAGAGGAATATGTATTAACTGCAGAAATGCTAATGATGATGCTGTTTACCATGTAAATACAGTATTAAACTTGATGTGAAGTTTTAAGGGTTTTTTTGGTGGTTCATTTTAGGCTTATTCATTAATTCAGGTAAATTTAGATAATATCCTTGAAACAGCGTTGAAAACTAAAATAGAGAATGCTATGAGTGTTACTTGTGCTATTTGTATTTATATGCTTTTTTGTATTCTGAAGGACTGAAGCCAAGCTGATCTCTATTTTGGTAATGGAACTGTTGGTATATTTTTGTTGTTGTGCCGTCTGTTTCTTCATTCACAGGGTATGCAAAGCTCTGTTTTGTTTTCAGATGATCCCAGTTCAAGCTTCTTTTCATCTTTTTTTTTTTTTCTTTTTTTTCTCCTACCCATGCATAGCATCTTTCTGAAAGGAAATTCAAACTTTGTTCACCATTGGGAAATTTGTCTTAATCTTTAAACAAGTCCCTGTCACTAGTTTTGCTCAGGAAATGCAATTTATGCAGTTGATGCCTCTATCTGTACTTTCCTCTAATAGCTTTTGAATCTCTCAGTCAGTGATGACTTCATTTGGCAGATACTCCTTTCCCACAGATTTGTGAGAAATAGCAGATGGGGAGAGAAGGCATGACTTGATCATCTCCTTTAGGGAAAGGCAGAAGGAACGGAACTGTTTGATATTGCACCAGCCCCCCAAGTGACCGGTCAGGGTCTGTCAGCTGCCCAGCCATGTGACTATATAAGCAAAGCAGTACTTTTGATCTTCTGACAAATTCGAAGAAAGAAGGTGTGGGTTGAGGGAAGGAGCAAATGAAGCTGCTTAAAATATACTGTTTTGAGGTAATGAAGGAGAAAAAAAAATCTTCTCCGACTGTATTGTGACTATTAGTTCTGTGTACTGCAAATAAATCACAGTATTGGCTTTATGTTGCTTGCTGATGAATTTTCACCTGTGCAGAAATAGTGTTTTCTGTCAAAAGTTAAAATGAAAGGATCTATTGTAGACATTCAGTGTATTTAAGAATTGCAACCTGATTAAACTCATTGTCTACCATTGAGATAAAATTTATAGTATGTAATCAAATAATTGCAACTCAAAATTGTAATCAAATGGAAAATGCCTTAAAACATGAAACACCTGTCTGGAAGTTGTGATGACTAGGACTATTAGCTTGCATACAGGCTTTTGGGAAAGAAGTAGCAACTATTGTTTTATCACTGTCAGGAATTTGAAACATACTGATTAGTATTAAAGATGGGGAGCCTTGGTTTCTTCTAGAATTTCTCTTGAGAGAGAGCGAGCCTCGTTCCAGTCTTGGCATTTGTATCACTGATTCAGTGCAGGGATGTTAATGGAAGGTTGAGATGTACTTTCATCATGCAGACTCCATCTGTATTCATATAGCTTCTATGTAAATCTGTGATTTAATAGAAAAAAGAAAGAAAAGTGACTTTCTGACAGCAATAAGTACATTTTTTTAGATCGAGCATTGAATTGAGGCAAATTTACCATTTTATTCATGGTTTAATTGAATATCCTTTAACTGTTGATAGCCAGGGTGAGTAATCCCTAAATATGGCTCACCATTTTCTCCTGAAAAAGAGTTGATACAGTGCACGTTTTGTCTGTGGTGGGCTGAGGAGTGGCTGCCACAGTTGATTGCCCAACTTCTGCCTTGCTTCATTTGATTTGGGGGTGGCAATGCTGCTGTTCGTTTCTGTTTTCAGTATCAAACAACCATGTAATTAGTAACACCAGGTTAATTTTCCACTTCTGAAGGGGACCCAATCTTTTCTCTGCAGACTTTTTGCTGCTACTTTTAAATTACAAAAAACCCTAGAAATTCCTGTACTTAGTAAAGTTGTGCATGTAAAAGTTGTGTATACAACTTCAGTTTTTTATTTATGCTTTCCTGAAAGGCAGCTCTTCAACGGGGATAGAGATTTTGTATTGCTCTGAGGTGTGGAGAGAATAAATTTAAAGCAGCTGGATTGTATTAATACAGCTTTTTTTCCTAGTAAGCCCCAAGTGACTTTTTCAAGCTACATAAAATTTTAATTAAAAACGCAAGTTTAGGAGAACGCCTGTTTCACTGTTAGTTGTGCTGACAGTGTAGAACTTCTCCTGAGGCCTCTTAATTCCTTAGGCTTTTCTGCTGGAGCCCTGTGTCCCCTGAGCCAATTCCATGCTGATCACCATCTCAGTCAAGGCTTGGTTACATAGAGATGCTCTCAGTAGTTAGGGTGCAGCAGTTGAAAGAGCAAGGCTGAGTTTGCTGTACTCCAGTCCTCCCAAGGCCAGTTTACACCTGAGAGATGCTGTCTGTGCAAGTGTTAGACTTCCACCCCCTGAATTTTGTATTCCCCACTCTAATTAATATGATTTAGGTTTGGTTACTGATTACACGTTGGCATGGCTGAAGGTGTAATTGACATCCTAATGACTTACGCGTGAAGAAGTGAGGTATGAAGAGCAGACCCAGTAATTTTGGTTGGATCGGTGATGATGATGTGTTGGCCAATGTGGGTGTGTCCGTATCACCCTCACAAGACTAGGAATGTGCTGTATGGCCAGTAAGGAGGGAAGAAAGCAGGAGTAGTGGTTCCAGCTCTTGGGAGATGGTGGCATCAATCAGAGGATGAGGACAGAAGTGTAGCTCAGGTATAGTGAAACTATAAACAGCTGATGTGAAATGTACTGCTAAAAATAACTGATATTTAAACAAATGCAGATCTTCTGATGTACTTTTTAAGTATAACTGGGTTTTTTTATTAAAGTTGGCTTTTTATTTTTAAAAAAAGCTTTTTAAATTATTCAGTTAGTTACCATTACCATATAAATATGCAAACAAATTACCACAGTCATCATTTCATGATCTGTGGAGGTTGCCAAAGTACATACTTTTTAGTTTGTCGTGTGTCCCTCTGTGGAAGAGAACTTCCAAATCCCTTGGATTTGCTGAGCAGCAGGAGTGCTCATGGGAGGGGGCGGGGGGGTGCTGTAGACTGGGTGGCTTAGGGCCATCTGCCTGTATGAGTTACCTGATGTGAGGTTGGACAAACTTCCACAGAGTGAATACCTGGAACACGGCCTGCCCAGTGTGTGGGTTGCAGTGGTATTGTAACCTGTGGGTGTCATACTTCATAATTGCAAAAATACACCCACACCCACTTGTTGATGCCAAATAATTGTAGTGATGAGCATGGAAGGGCAAAATAGTTGTTTAATTGGAAGAATGCGGATAGTCTGTCTGAGGGCTGCTGTCAAGGTAGAGGATGATAAGAAGCATGAATCTTCACAGCTGGGACTTGATAAAACTAATGAGAGGAAAAGGCATGGCCTATATCGACAATTAAATAT
Organism: Corvus brachyrhynchos; assembly: GCF_000691975.1. Taxonomy (NCBI): domain Eukaryota; kingdom Metazoa; phylum Chordata; class Aves; order Passeriformes; family Corvidae; genus Corvus; species Corvus brachyrhynchos. The sequence continues at coordinate 5,127,239 of NW_008237239.1, read as the reverse complement.
AGAGGTTTACATATTCTTCTTGTGACAGCTCTGAATCTGAGCTCTGTTCCTGTCATTTTGACAGCTCTGCAGTCTCTTGATGAAATATGCATTTGTGAATTACACAACTCTGTGTTTACTTGCAAAAGATGGTAATAGTACTGAGGCATAAATATGTCACTATCTCTACTAAAAATATGTTTAAAAGTGGGTAAACTTTTGATTACAGGGTTTCTTTTCTGTTAATCTTTTCCCAGCCAGCCCTAAACATGTCTAATATTTCCATGCTGGCTTCTGCAATTTCTTTGAATCATAGTTTGGAGCTCACATCGGAGTGCTGCAGAGTTTTTGAATAAGAAGCCAGTGTTACACTCCTCACCCTCCAAATTCCCATACCTCCCCCCTTTTCTTTTGGGAGCAGGGAGGAGAAAAGTGAATATGGATCTTAAACCCTTGCTGGCTGCTGTGCTTGCAGTATTCCAGGTGGGACAATCTCCAGATGGGATTGTGCCAACCATTTCTCACTTCTGGCCTTCAGCTGATGATCAGTGTTTCAGCAGCAGTGTTTACATGTAAAGCACTTTGGGATCTGTTCTATATTATGCCTTTCATCCTTTAAGGTTTTTGCCTGTTACTTCATGAGGCCAAAGAGTACTAACAAGGGTAAATACTTCAAAGTCTCCAAGAGAAGAGAGTGTTGGTTTTTGTTAAACCTCTTCAGCTTTCTTGCTTGCATACAGGAATTGCCATGTCTGTGTAGAAGGCTTTGGCTCTGCCTTCAAGTTCTTGATTGACATTTCCTGCTTGGTAGGAGCAGTGTTACGCTTTTACATCAGCTGCAAATGCTGATGCGTTATTAACTGACTATGAGACTTCAAGGCAAGCATCTTGTGTTCCCTTTGCAGAAATGCGGCTGAATGGAGCTTAAAGGGCCACAGATGAAAGAACATGAACATTTCTGAGATGTCTGGCAGTGACCTCCTTACCTCAGTAACAAAGAAGAGTTTTTCTACAGGAGCTTAGGATATCTTTACTCCAGCTTCTTAATATACTAACTGGAATGGTGCTCTGACAACAATTCTCCATAAAAGTACTTACCCTACTACAGAACAGTATTACTTTCTCTACTGATAATGTAACTCAATGGCGGAAAATAATGTTTTGATAAGCATGCCTGAAGATCGTTCCTTTCACGTACGGTACAGGTAAGACTCTGGTAATTTTGCTGTAAATTAATAAGTGCTATTAATAATAGAAAGCTAAACAAGTTTCAACAAATAGTTTGGTATCTCTGCTAGTAGTGTTATTGAAACTGAAAATTAAACCTATTTTTTTCTTGATTTTTGAATGATGAAAATTCACTTTTGCTATGTAGCAGATTATATTAGTATGATTACATGATTGTGTAGTATTGGAACTTGCATGGTAGCGGAATAGTACATTATTGTCTGTATTTCTTTGTACTTGGGGTAGAATTGTATGATGCCTGCAGGGTAATACTTGCTCCCTCTTTTAGCTGTTGGGCTGCCTATGCAAATTGCTGAGTTTTGTCTGCTAAAGTTCTCTGTACTTGTCCCATTATTGTTTCGATGAATGATGAGGTGTTTTCCTTGCTTAAGATAAAGAGGTTTGATTGGTAGATGAAAACTGCCTTGGTGCCTTGGACTCAAAAATACTGTTCTTGCAAGTGAAGAGGATATGGGATTTCCCTTCCGAGAGCTTTTAGCATTTTTCTTCTGAATCCCCTTTACAGACATGGGACAACGTGTTAGCATTGCAGACTCGCTCTAATGGAGCTGAACTACAGAAGCATTGTGTAGTGCATGGTGTTTGGAAGGGCAAATCTTGCAGCTCATTCAATAGGAAGGGACACTGGAAGACTGAAATGATTGTTTAAAAATAAATAAAAAATGTGGTTCTTGTGTGCTCCCCCCACCCCTACCCTGGCCATCCTTTCTTTGGACACCTTTTCATCACTAGCTAACAGCAATAAGGCACTACCTATATTTGTAAGACAGCACATGCTATGGTTTAAAATTAATCCTTTCAACATTCTGACAATGTTAGATTGCTGTTGGATTGGTCTTCTCTTCCATTTCATAGAAGAGAAGTACTTTGCTTCATGTCATACAAATCCAGTGTCCTGGCTAGCAGTGCAACCCGCTGGAGAAGCTTTTTCATGCTCTGTAAGGAGAAAAATTAGCAAATAAGCTGTGATTTACTGTTTTCTTTCTTTATATTGCTAAAATCTTCATCCTGTGGCTTTGACCCTAAGTGTGTAAGCATGATAGTTCTGTGCTGAGTATTTCCTGAAGGGACCTGCTTCCCAGCATTCCTCTACCACCATGCTGGTGCTGATGCTCTCGGTCCTCCCCAGACAATTACAGAAGGTCCTTGCTCACTCTTTAATAAAAGCAGGAGCTGTTCAGGGTACTATTATAGAAGTAAATGGGTGAAAAATGTGTCATGGCCAATTGTCTAGTTTAAACTGACAAGCTAAAAAAACCTTTAAAAAAATTGGCAAGCAGAGTCAGGGTACAATGTATTACTGCTTTATGCTGTATTTCAGTACAGGTTTGAATGAGAGCGATTAAAAATATCAACAATAACAATATTCATGACCTTATTAAACTTTCCTGCAAGAGCTGTAATCTGATTAACATTTTAAAAGCATGGTGGCAAAATACTTTTAATTTAAAAAAATATTAAACTTTTCTAAGACTTAGAGAAACTGCAGAGTAATTCAGTATATTGAACTGAAATTTTATGATGATTTTGATAGCTATAATTTGGAAATACTTTATTTGGTTGGAGTTTAAAATTTAGTGCAGGAAAAAAAAGGTCATAAATTACTGGGGAGGGAGTTACCAGTTTTAAAAAAAAATTGACTTGCAGGTATTATCCCAGGCTTGTTTGGCTCTGACTACTCATTCCTTCCTTCTGGCATTCCATTAGAACTGATTTTAAAGAAGTTGGAGCCCACTCCTAAGGAAAGGCTTTACTGTGTGTCTGCTCCTGACTCATTTCTTTAACCCCACAGCAGTTGATCAGTATCACTTTAGCAGCTATAAAAATTTTTATGCTGGTGGAAGGAGACTATTTTTTCTTCTTTCATTGTTTAGTGACTGAAAACAAAATGCTAATATTACTTGATCTGTATGAATAAATGATCTGTAATGTGAATATTTGTAGAACTTGCTTCTTTTGGCCTGCTAAATTCATACAACAAAATTTATAACTGCTTTTATATTGACTGGAGCAAAAGAACCCAGAATTCAGGTGTGTGGTTTCTTTTGGTCTGATTTGTTTGTTTCTAACCTCACCATCAAGCATAGTTTGACGGAACCAGTGCTGCAGTGGAGTTGTGGTGGAGCTGTTTGCAGTGGTCACTGTGGAGGCTTCTCTTCTGCTCATGTGGAGAAGCCAAGAGTAAGAACAGGAGTCAGGAATGTGAGCTTTATTACAGGATGCTGTGGCATTAGTAATGCTGTGCATCTGAACTAAAGAGATGTAATTACAATAACAACGTAAATTGTTTTGACTCTAGGTGTGTTATTTGTATCGTGTTTCATGGCAAATTGATGACAGCTGTGTTCCCTCAAAAGCAAAATGTCCTCTTAGTTGGAATTGAACTGAGTAAAACTAAATTGTGTTCAGAGATCGTAGTAATCAATGTGTCTTATTGCCTTCATTCTTACCAGTTTTCTTGTCCTTATTGTAAGATGAGAACAGCTGAAGGGAGGGAGGCAAAAACAAGGATGTGATATACTTAGGATTTATATTCTTAGAAATAATAAAGATTTAAAATAGAGAAAAGAAGAAAAGAAAAAAAACCGGGGAGCTGTGCAAGAGTAAAAGCTTCAAGGGACAGATAAGGATGAGGTAGTTTTACAAATGAGAAATTATTCAGGAGATGCCAGCCTTTCAGAGAACAGGTCCAGGCATCTATAAACAGCATAAGAAAATGAAGCCCTGTGTGAGCATTTCCAAGTAATATCTGAGAACGTTATCCTGTTCA
>NW_008237239.1:5110995-5123226 GCF_000691975.1 Corvus brachyrhynchos | reverse complement strand
GCAGGAACAGAATCTCATTAGAAGTGCACAGATGAATGGGGCTTGTTCTCTTCTCCTCTCAGCAGATACATTGAATCTCTTGTTTGGCCGTTGGGTGTTGAGTAAATAATTCAATTCAGCCCTGGGAACAGAGAAAGTAATGTCATATTCTCCTTGTAACTATTTAATGACTTCCTAAAACATTGATTAACCTGGCCCTGTCTAGTCTGCCAAAGTGCTGTTTAACCATTAGTAGTGACAGGTGGAGAACACCTACATAAAGCTCAAAGAACCCCAACAAAACCAAAAAAAAGTGTTAATTTGCATGAGAGCCCTTTAAGTAGCAGAGGGGAGGAAAAAACAAAACAAACCAAAACCAAACCTCTTCTGAATCCAGTTTTGGTACTTTGAAACTTTTAAAATAACTGAGTGATTTCATAGCTCTTATATAACCTGAATAAAATATTAATATTGAGTGCAGTCAACTGTGGAAATAAATATTTAATTTTCTCTGTTCTATTTTTGTATAGCTTATTTAGATTTTGAAATGGTAGGTCAGAAAGACTGGATCCAGATGGAATTAAAGCTTTAATTTGCTCTACAGATTCTAGCAACCTGTTAACACAACCTCTCTAGAGTTGTGCTCAAGAGAAGTGTTAATTTTTGCATTCTTTTTTTTACTCAAACAGTTATTAATGCCCATTTTCATTTCCTTCCTGTAATTCTGTTGAATTGAAATGCTGTAATAACAGCTGATTTTCATCAGTCTAAGCCTTTTGCTTCTTAGTTGTGTTCTGTATGAAAGACCCCACATCTTTCATTTTTATAAGCTACAATAAATCTAGGGTTGCAAAGTCAAATGATTATGTTTCAAGTTCCCTGATGAAATGGTAATGCTGCCTTGGCATTTGGCATTTTTTGGTGTAGTGTGAAATGAAATGAATGCAGTCTCTCAGGGGAGTTACCAGACTGCAGCACTCTCTGGTATTGGCCTTGTACCTTTTTTAACTTTGCCTTTTCTTCACTGATTATGTGGCTGATGTATCACAGTTAAATTTTTTTTTTTTAATTTAATGGAATAAATTCACTTATGGAAGCAGAGTGCAGTGTAACATTTTGACTGTTACGTCACACACACATTTTGCTGAAAGTTCTGTTCTTTTTAGCCATTCAAGCTAAAAATCCAAAGTGTGTGGCTCTGTAATAGTCCAAATCTGTGTACTGAGAAGCACCATATTTTCTAGCTGTCACTCTAATTGGATATGTCACTTAACATGAGGTGCCCGGAGAGAACCTCTTTGGATAGGATTAAGATTACCCAATGAAATGTTTTAAGTCTTAAACCTTCAGTTGGTGATGGTGTAATCATTTCTGCCTTTTTCTGTCTTACGTTCAACACATGCACAATGTAATGAGACCCAAGTGGTGTGTTGTAGCAAATAGGAATGCTTTAACTTCTCTGAGAAGAATTTCCAAACCTAAAAATACTGCATGTGTTATGGATATCCAACCTGAGAAGTTGGGCTTGGCAAGAACTTCTTGCTGGAGTTATCTTTTGCTGTCAGCATCTTTACCAACTACCAAACAGACAGTGCTTTTGATTGCAGGAGTCAAACATGTCGGTCATTTTGCTGTGCTTTAGTTGTGGCATGTCGAAGAACAGCAGGTATGGTAGTATTTTGTGTTTTGTATTGTACTTGTGATCCCAGTTCTAGTTCTTTCGGAAGTCATTAGGTTTTTCAAAAATATTTTCTTCCTGTTCAGATTTGAGTAGAATTTTGTATCATCAATTTTTTTCTAGTTTAGAAAAATAAAGAAATGTAAATATTGCAGGTATATTAAAAACTTCATCACTATGTCCAGTCAAAACATGTGGTCTGGTGTTTCCATTAAAATAACTTTTGCAAAAGGCAGCATTTGATTGTCCACCTTTTGGCAATATTAGCACATGCTTTTTCAACAATTACAGAATGTTTCTTACTGAGTTTTCATTTTGAAAAAAATCTTTAAAAAACCGGAATGCTGACATTTTTGTAAGCTTTTTAAAGTGCATGTATCTTGAAAAAGCTGGAGAACCATATTGCTTCAAGATTGAGACCTGGAGCTGTCGTCTTTCTCATCTTCTGCTCCCCTGCTTCCCTCGCATCTCAAAACTGGAAAGTAGGAGATGTTTCGATAAAATTTTTAATGCTTACTGAAATGTTACATTTTGTACTCCTGAACTCACAGGGGCAAAAATGCATGTGAATGGTTTTTGGCACTGTAGTTCTCTATCAGCTTTTGTTCATGTTCAAAATGTAATATTCTACAAGCTCATTTCTGACTGCAGTATTTCATACCTGTATACTTACACAATTACTTGTTATAATAGTAAAAAATATTCCAGTGGGTTCTGGAATCATGGTGTATCAGTGAAGTAACTTAAATTGACATACATTTTGTCTTAAATTGAACCTAGATATTTTTTCTTACACTGAGAATTTTCATAGCAGTGCCAGTATAAGAAATGAAGTTCCAAGGAGTATTGAATTACATAGGAAGCAACTTGGGGGAAATTAGTCTTTGATACACAGAATATTCTTATTTAGGTTTTTACCTGTGAATCATTTTGCAGGTTACTATGGTATCACCCTAAAAATTTAAGTGCTTCCATCTGTCAGAATCAGTATTTGTCAATAAGAGCTTGATTTCTAGGTAACTTATGAAATTATCTAGATGGTGAAAACTGTTTTTGAACCCTGTGGGTGCTACATATGGACAAAGAAGTGTTTGGTTTCCTCTCAGAGACTGAAAAAGAAAATAAGAAATTGTAGCTGCCTGTTTAAATATTATTTTCCTCAACACCATCCAAGTTGTAATTTTCATGTCAGGCTTAGTTTCTGTAATACTAAAAAGCAAGGTTCATTGGTTGTACTGTGGTGCTGACTCCCTGTCCTAAAGAAAGAGAGGTCCTCTGAGTAAAATAATGCCCTGTTCAGAGCTCAGGTGCTGGACAGAGTGTGGCATTCGGAGTGACTGTTTGCCTTTTGCTTCCCTGGTGCAGGATGGAGGCTTCCTGCCTGGAGCTGGCTCTGGAAGGCGAGCGCCTGTGCAAGGCAGGAGATTGCCGGGCTGGAGTGTCTTTCTTTGAAGCAGCTGTTCAGGTTGGAACTGAAGATTTACGAACCCTGAGTGCTATTTACAGCCAGCTGGGCAATGCCTATTTCTACCTGCATGAATATGCAAAGGCTTTGGAATACCATCACCACGATTTAACTCTTGCAAGGTAATTGTTCTCCATGTCATCCATTCTATGGATATGAGCAGCTGACTGTTCATTTTCCTGCCAAACCCTGCTGTTAACACTGGCCAATGAGTCAACATGGTGGTGGCAGAGGGCTGGGGGCCTGGCAGGTCAGGTCGCCTGGCTGCCCTCTAACCTGGCAGCTAATGCTTGGTCTAGCACCATAATCCTAGAACTGATTGAGGCCTCACCAGGTTTCTGGATGATTAAGTGGCTGCTTTAAATCCACCCTTTCTTTACCCTTCCGTGTTTCTAAAACTTAGTGTTCCTAATTCTCCAGATTGTTAAGCTGCTCTCTTGTTTACTAGACAGAACTCCTTAATGTTTATCTGTGTAAAACTCATAATGTAATACTGTGAAATTAAAACCCCATCCATTTCATATGCTATTCATGTATCTGACTTCTACTGATTTGTATAGATCCAATAAAAGACACAGGCATATAATGTACTTAACTGCAATTTATGCATAAATCTGTTCTTCTCCCTGCCTTAACATGTGCTACTGCTGTGATGTTGTGGGCATTTGTTTTGTTGTGCTGTCCCCCAGGTATGACAGTCTGAGTGGTTCAATGGCAGTCTCTTGCCTTAGTCTCATTTAGAATATAGAAATGAAGTAGTGCCTTGAGCTACAGAGGAGACTGTAACTCTTAAACCTTACAGTAAAGCATTTCGTTAAGTAAAAGGAGATAGTCAAGTAAAATGCAAATGCAGTTAAACTTCTAATGCTGTCTTTCTACATCATCTTTAAGAATTTTCTCTCTATTCTCTTCCTAAAAGATGTGAATAAAAAAAAAAAATGTTTAGCAGATGAGCCAATACCATGAATACCAGCAGCTGGCCAAACAGCACCAACAGAATGAGATGTCTGTATCCACAGATTGAACAATGTTTATGCATGCAGTTCAGATATAAAATGAACTGAACACATATACATTTACATGGTTGTAGTCTCTTTCCATAAATTCATGTAATTCTCTACCATACATTGACCAGCTGCTTGGTTTAAATCATGCACTGTTTTCTGGGTACTTCATTTCTGCAATTTTAGGACAATTGGAGATCTACTGGGAGAAGCTAAAGCTAGTGGGAATTTGGGCAACACCTTAAAGGTACTTGGGAATTTTGAAGAAGCTATTGTTTGCTGTCAAAGACATCTGGATATTTCCAGAGAGCTTAATGATAAGGTAAGAATTATACCGGAATCTGGATGTAAAGTGCTAAAACACATGCCTGAACCCTGTTGTACTTGTAAAGGAATTGTGCACCTTTCAGAGGGAAATAGTGAATACTCTATTATTTCTTCTAGGCAGTAAGAATCTGTTAGTTGGAATACAGTTGTTTGTACCTGGAAGACTATAGATCCAGGTTAAATATTATCCTATTTTCTGCTGGGTTTGTTTGTTTTTAATTTAATTTTTAATGGTAATTGACCTCAGGAATGTATCTTGCTCTTCAGAAAGAAGTAATATGCAAAACAATTGGATTGAGGGATACGACTGGGTAGGTGATAACATGTTCAGAATGGGCAGAGTGTGTGTTGACAAGTAATTAAGGAACTTTTTTCCTATCTGTGGATTGTACAAATAGTTGCTATGACAGAAGTCTTTGAAGCATGAAATTTTAATGCCTTCTTTAACTTCTGGTTCAGGTTGGAGAAGCAAGAGCACTGTATAATCTGGGAAATGTATATCATTCTAAAGGGAAAAATGTAGCTAATGCTGGGACTCATGATCCAGGGGAACTTCCAGATGATGTGAAAAATGCTTTACAAAAAGCTGCAAATTATTATGAGTAAGTAGTAGCTTTAAATGTTGGGGGCTGGGAGGATATGATCATGTAGCTCCTTAGAATATGGGAGATTTGCAGGGCCCTGAGCTAAACTATGGAATGCTTCTTTGCAGAACTGAGGTACCTGTCAAGTTGGTCTTCCCAACAGGACAGTGCACTGGTTTTTTTTATCATGCTCTCCCATGTAGTTAAAACCAGCAGAATATTCTTCAGGCTGAGACAACTTGTTATACCTGTGTGTGTAACTAGAGGGGAGCACACTGGCTTGAATAAGAATGCAGTGGAGTTTGGTATCTGAGAGGAAATATTTCCTACTCAGATTCATGGTTATATGAAGGCCATTAAAACAGGCCAAAGTAGAATACTTCTACCTTTTCCTTTATATAAGAATTTTTAAAATTATTATTTAAATGACTGTGAGAAAAAACCCAAACCTTTTAAAAGTTGCTATTCTCCTCCTCACTTTCCCCCAAAACAGGGAAAACCTGACAATAGTAACAGAGCTGGGTGACAGAGCAGCACAAGGGCGTGCCTTTGGAAATCTGGGAAACACACACTATCTTCTGGGCAACTTCAGGAGTGCAGTTTTAGCCCATGAACAGGTACAACAATGTGCTAGTAGTGAATTCTGTTCTAGCAGAATATCAGGTTGCTTCTGACCTTTAGTACATGTATTGTGTTGGATCTTGTTGCAAGCTTTTTAATGAAGGTTTTAAATCTTAATGGCACAACTTCAAGTTTTGCTGTTCTTATCAAGCATTGTTGACCTAAAGAATGCATTTTTTTCATGCATTTCTGCATGCAAATGTATGTTACAAAGTATAAAGTGGAGTAAATAATGCAGTTATTTCACATTTTTAAGCGTCTCCTAATTGCAAAGGAATTCGGTGATAGATCAGCAGAAAGAAGAGCATACAGCAACCTTGGAAATGCCTACATATTCCTGGGGGAATTTGAAACTGCTGCTGAATACTACAGGTGAGTGACTGCTGATAAACACAATTTATACCTCTTGCACAGTTTAATTCTGTTGTGCCTGGTACTGTAGCTTACTGTGGAACAGCCATCTCTTCAATATACACTTCAGAAAAAACTCTGTTTAGCTAAGAAGTTTTTCCTTTGTTGTTTAACTATTCTAGCTCTTTTAAGGGAGGGGAAGCATTAATGCTTTTTATTTTTTTAACTCTTGTTACTTTAAATAGATTCTTTGCAGTACTGTAGACAGAACATCTTCCCACTGCTAGGCATTTATTCCCTTTATTCTAGAAGCAGGCATTACTGTCTTAGCTCTTAGTGAGTTCTGGAATGATGTGAGTAGCTCTCCTACCCTGAGATGGGTGGCTGCCTCAGGTGTGCTCATCAGCTGAGAGAGGTGGTGCACAGCAACATAAATTTACATCTTTAGTCTGTATTTTCAAGCCAGACTTCTTGATTTCTGCACCACTAAGCAGTTGCTGCTGTACTTGGGAAAGTAAAAGCTTGGCAAAGGTACAATATAGGTGTTATCAGCATCTTACTGGGTTTTCAGAGCACACCTGTTCTTAGGGAGAAAACCCTCAGTACTGAGCTTATAGATCCCTCTTAGCACTCCAATTCTTCTTGCCCAACTGGGCTGGGCTGGCTTGGTGGATATAGGCCTATCCTGCCATGCTGATGGGGAAGTAGGTATTGTAACACTGGTATTAAATGGTGCATCCTGCCAGGGAAACTCCTACAAATTTATTAATGAAGCAATAAATTAAAAGACGCTATTTGAGGTATCAGGCTGCTCGCTAATAAAGTAGGTGGAAGTAGGTTGCAGTGGAGGGGAGTGGAAGACTTTGTAAGTCTGGAAGTGTAAGAGTTTTATGTAAGATAGATAAATTAGGGCACCAGGCTGGCAAAACATCGGCTAATCCATTACTAAATTGTGTAACTGATTTTTGGGTGTGCACTTCGAAACCTTCTCCTTGCAGTGGTTTCTGAGGTGAGTGACCTCTCTTCCAGGAGGACGCTGCAGCTGGCGCGGCAGCTGAAGGACAGAGCTGTGGAAGCTCAGGCCTGCTACAGCCTGGGGAACACCTATACTCTGCTCCAGGACTATGAGAAAGCAATTGATTATCATTTGAAACACCTTGTGATTGCTCAGGAACTACATGACAAGTAAGCCCTAAGAGATTGTTTAATGTATGTGTGACACTCCTGTTGCCTTCAACTCTACTGTCATTGTTCCCTATGTGACAGCTGCGTTAATGTGAATTCCCTCAATGCTGGGCTTTGGTTTTCATATGGAAAACAAAAATTACGCATGATGGTATTTCAGCTAATGAGTCTTGAGATGAAAGACAAATTGATGAATGACTGTTTCTACATCACCTCCTGTCAGCACATCTGTGTAAATTAAGGAAAGGAAAAGCAGATCTTTCTTTCATGACTTCATTATAATAAATCACCTTACTGTCATAAGAATCTGTCTCCTACTTGTCCACAAGCTAATAATCAAGGAAGAGATAGGGGAAGGAGAATAACGCAGCATCAAGCAATGTTTATATTACAATCCTGATTTCTGAGGCCTTTTTCATAATATCAGGTGCAACCAAAATTTTTTACATTTAAATGTACATCTTCCTAAGTCAGTAAGAATACGGAGGACTAATAAAGCATGCAAACTGAGGAAAAGCAAAGTAGGTTATACAATGTTCCATGGTTACAAAACTCATTTGTTTGCTGTGAGCTTAAAAATTAAAATTTTGATTAAATTTGTTTATATTTATTTATAACCAGATCACACTCCTTTAAATACAGTATTTAATGTGTTGGTGTTGGAATGGCCTCTGATGATTGCCTTTGGTTTTTTTTGGCCCAGCAAATTACTGTGGCAGTGCTGTGAAAATTTAGGGAATGCATACACTGCTCTGGGAAATCACGACCAAGCCATCCATTTTGCAGAAAGGCACCTGGAGATTTCGAGAGAGGTATGATTTTCATACTCCCGCTATGTTGGCTGTTGGTTTTTGCTCTCACTCACAAGGAGGTTTTACGGAGGTATGTCCATGCATCGGATTTTGAGCAACAGAATGCATTTTGAATGATTTCAGAGATGTTGATTCCACGTTGTTTCAGCCACCCTCTCACTGCAGTTAGCTCCTTAGTTCTAGTGTCACCACTCACACTGTTGTCATGGACTCTAAGTTAGTAACCTAGCAGAGATTATTTCAGGCTTTGTTATGTTACCTGTTAGTTGTTACTTCTTCAGAAAGATGTTCTCAGTCTTCAACCAGGAAAACTTTTTCAGCCTTTTCCTCTCAGAAATCTAGGGGACAAGAACTGCTCTACACTTACACGTGTGAGTATTCACTAAGGTAACATAACTGCTTATTTGATTTGCTTGAAGGTAGGAGACAGAACTGGAGAACTCACTGCCAGACTTAATCTCTCAGATCTTCAAATGGTTCTTGGATTAAGCTACAGCACGAACAACTCCATGATGGCAGAAAGCCACATGGTGGAAAACAGTTTGAATGGTATGTGCCTCTTTCTGCAGTACTTTCCCACCAGAGAACTTCAAAAAGAATCTCTTGTTTGAGTTCTTTACTGCCCATGGTTGAGTATGCAAATTTGCATACTCACCAGCTAAAAAAGGTTCTTGTGCTATTGGACCCCTTCAGCACCTCCTTTTCTGGAGGATTTATATTGAGAATCACAGATTAGTGCTTAGTTTCTTCATGTGTTCTAATTGTGTCTGTGTCTTGGACCTTGGACCTTAGATGAGTACAGCCACAGCTTTGCAAGTGACACCATAAATTTTAATAATGAAAAGATGAATTTGTCTCTTGAAGGTGGCAGACCAAGAGGACGCCGTTACAGTATGGAAAACATGGAACTTATGAAATTAACACCAGAAAAGGTTGGCACTTTGCTTTTCTGTTCTGCTGCTGAGATTGCAGCAAAACATTTCTGAAGGTGTGCTGATGTGCCATTTGCCTCTCCTTTTAATTTAGTTGATCTTAGGAGTTCCAAAACAGCAGGTCTAACAATACTAACAAATAATACTTTTGTCATTAGGTAACAGTCAGTGTGTGACAGATAATGGTTGTAGTGGCTTGTGGGAAGCTTGCTTTATTCCCTGCATGAATGAGAAGGAATGGGGTTCTGTAATGTGCATCAAAGGAATTCTTTCATCTCTTTATAGAAATGGTTTGAGGTTGCAGCATGGAAGTAATTCAGAGTAAAATTCCTAAGCTCTAGCTCAATGCTTCTGAACACTTCTTCTTTGGTTACAGTCATTTTATAGGCACTTAAAATACATGTTGTGTTTTTCACTTTGAGATTTTAACCAACTTGCAAACCATCAGAAGCTTCAACATCCATCTTGAGTAAGGATGCTATTTCAGAAATGCTGCAGCTGAGTCACAGACAGGCAAAGCAACTTCCCCCAAAGCTGAGAGAAATCTCTTGGAGATGGGAGTTCCTGGTTAAAATCCTTGTGCCAGTCTATGAGAGATTTCCTTCAAATTCTGCCTTTCAGCAGTGGGCTGGCAGTTCTGCATAAATGACTCCAGTGGCAGACTGAATTTGGTATTTTTCCCTCCACACTGGGATATCTAATTCCAGTCTCTTCAGGTGAGGCAAAGCCTGTTAATCAAACAGGCAATGAAATCTCAAAGCGTGTGGACAGTCAGTGCAGCTGAGGTTGGCACTGGTGCTCAAAAGCCTCTTTGGGTACTGCTTTAGCAAGACTCCGTGTTTAGTCTAGGGCAAGGTGTCTGCAGGGAACCTTCTGAGCTTTTGGCCGCTATCAGCTGGGTTTTTCTTACTCTCTGAATCTTTTTATCTGGGAGCACTTTTAAAATATGTATCCTCTAACAGTCTGTGCCCTGAATACACTGAAATGTGTCCTGTAGATTTTTGGCATTAATCTACTGTTGCAGTCTAGTGCTTATGAAGGGTTTTCTTCAAGGTACTTGTTGAGTAGATTCTGCAAATTCCTTCCATAAATGTCTGGTGTGTAGAACATCCCCTGACCTGGGCATTGGGGTTTGACTGTACAGGATGGCATCTTCTCAAAGTCCATATGCTGGTGTTCAGTAAAGCCTTGAAAAGGAAATCCACTGTTTGGCAGTGTTGCTGGAAGATTTGTGACTCTGTTCATGATTTCTGATGTTGAATCAGGAAAAAAAGGGTTTGCTTTTATTGAGTTACAAGAGTCTGTCAGTTGTGGATAATTCTGTTTATTTCAGAGGAAGTTTTAGGAAAAATCTGTCAGGTTGATAAAGCTATCCATTCTGTTGTTTAGTGAAAGGAAATGGTTAGTCCTGTTCATTCTTGTGCTGCCATTTGTCTCCCTCTTTTTTTCAATCTTTATTGGGAAGTTTGTGTACATCAGGGATGGCTGGTTGAGTAGCTGCATTTGTGTAAGGGTTTGTTTTGCTCTAACACTTTGTAATATGGAGTGGAGTTTTTTTTGTGTTTTTCTTTCCAGTTTTGAAAATGCCAGGTGGGAAATGCCAGCTGTGCCTGCAGTTCAGAACTTAAATTAACTGCCTTTCCTGCACTGCAGTCAGCAAGGACAATTTCAGTGTGTTTAATTAAAACCACTATTTGATCATGTTTTAATCCATCAGGTGTTACACCACAGTTCAGTTTGCAGACTGACCAGTAACAGCACTAACCTGCTTCTGCTAACAGCAGCTCAGGAATTATAACCACATCCTCATGGCTGCATGAACAAATTTAATGTAAAGCTGCCTCATTTTGGGAAGCAAAAGCAGCAGCAAGTAAGAGGTAACAGTACTGGTAAAATAAAATCAGAAGGCTCAATTTCCTGACTCTTGTTTTCTTAGGTTCCGAACTGGAATAGTGAGATTCTTGCTAAACAGAAACCACTGGTTGCCAAAACTTCAGCAAAACTTCATTTTGTAAATCGACTGAAAGGCAAGAAGTACAAAAATGGCACCACCTCCAAAGTTTTGCAGGATGCCAGTAATTCTATTGATCATCGAGTTCCAAACTCTCAGAGGGTAGGTGTGGTGAGCTGTGGAGATCGTGGCCTTTACTAATCTTTGTGTGATTAGAATTGTGGAAAACATCTTCTGCAGCTGTCCTGGTCAGTTTAACTTGATTTAAATTGTGGCTCTAAACCGATGCAGAATCGGCCACTCTACAGCTCTCTCAGGGATGGTGCCAGCTTTAAGATTTTCCTACTAGTGCAACATTTTATTCCTGGTGGATGTTTTTAAGTTAGACCTCAGCTTGCACATAAATTTTATTTCTAAGTCTCTTCTAGACCACACTTCTCCAAACTTAACAAAATCTTGTTTTTCTGATTCAGGCAGTGAGAGATATTTTGGACATACTTTTTAGGTTATTATGCTCTTGAGAGAAGTCAGTTCAACATAAAAGAACTGAGTCATTTTGTCATAGACCTGAGGAGACAATGACAACTATTCATTGCTGCTCTTGTTTCTTTTTCCTCTCATGGGCATTTGGGGTTTTGTTGGATTAATGGCTGCGGAGGAGTAACTGCAACTGTACCATGATCAGAGCACTGTTTCTTTCCATTTCAGAGAATGAAACATTTCTAATGTATTTTACTCTCCAAAATGCTGCCCTATCATTAGCATCTCCTCCTATGATATCTGGCTATAGAAGCTGTTGACTAAAAAAATTCATTTAATAAATTTCAGATACACAAATATCAAACATATCACTGGACTAAAACTCTGCTGCAGTTGTCCCAGCTGTAGGTACTCTTAAGTTCAAATACCCCTAAATCTTCTCCTTTTCAGAAAAGCAGTCGGGAGACAATGGCAGATGAAGGCTTTTTTGATCTGCTGAGTCGGTTCCAGAGTAACAGGATGGATGATCAGAGGTGCTGCTTCCAGGAGAAGAACAGACTCTCAGCTGCTTCAGTGGCAACATCCTCTACTCCACCTAAAACAATGATAAAATGTAATTTTTTAAAAGTAAAATCTATATTTGACTTGAGTTTTTGCCAAATACTATTTTCAAAATGTATTTGCATGCAAGACTCACTACAGCAATGGATTTACCCCTAGGCTAACTTGTTTTGTCTGTCCTGCCCAGCCTTTTCCACGTCCGTGGTGTCCCCGCACACGGATGAGTTCCTGGACCTGCTGGCGAGCTCGCAGAGCCGCCGGCTCGACCGCCCGCGGGCCAGCTTCAGCGAGCGGGCCGGGC
>NW_008237239.1:5094984-5110642 GCF_000691975.1 Corvus brachyrhynchos | reverse complement strand
TGGGCCACCTCATGGCCAGCAACAACAGGGAACTGGATGATGACTTCTTTGATATATTGATTAAATGCCAGGTAAGTGCTTAACAACAAATTCCTCAGCTTCTGTCTCTGGGGACTTCATTTGTGCCTCCTGCTACTGAGTTCCTGCAAGTAAGCCACTTAGTTTATCATGTGCTTTGAGATACACATTGATCTGGCAGATAAGGAGGAACATAAGAGAACAAAAGATTAGGGCTGGGGGTTTAAGTTTTGGGACAATTCTTCTTTGTTGGTTTGTCTGTTTGTTTAATTATCCATTGTCTAGTAAGTGTAATTTTGGTATTTATACCATGGTAACTATTAAAAGTAAGAAATGATTAAAAAGTGAAGGAAAACAAGTGAGGCTATTACAAGGAGTGTAAAATGGTTTTAAGTGTTTAGATTTGGCACACTAAGGAGGGCACCTGATAAACCAGCAAGCCTAATTTATCAGCTGAAAGAATTCAGTATCCAGGTTTTGGTGGTAATAGTGGTCATCATTCCCATGAGGTTAAGTTTAACTGGTAACAGCTTATAGCAACATACAAGTGAGGTGACTGATGGTCAATAGAACACGGTGCGTATACCAATTAGACCAAAAAGAAGTTAACTAAAAAGACGTGCTGGTTTATCTGATGGGTTGATAAGCATCCCAAAATACAAAATTCAGATGCTGAGTTCTCCAGAGGTCAGTCAGTATGGTGGCCTGGGTGAGAAAGCAGCACCTGGAATTGAACCTTCACTGATGGTGACAGTGTTCATCAACCTGATGGAATACCATGTTCTGTTGTAGCAGCTTGTCTGTTTCCTTCTGTGAGTCAAGCAAAGAATCTAGAAATATTCTGTCTCATTTAGGAATGGAAAAATATTTAATCCCCTCTAATCAGAACAGATGCTCCTGCTTTAAACAAGCACAGAAGGATGGCTGTCTTTTGAGCCTTTTTGTCTCAAGGGTGCCTGTCCCAGGTCCATCCACCACTGAAAGCTGTGCTTTTCCTCCTGTGGCCACACTGCCATCCAGCAGCAGCCTGTTCCTGCAGAGAACAGCCCTTCCCTGCTGTGCCTGTGGCAGCCCCCAGCCTGCAGAAGCTGGCAAGGAGGGTGGCTGTGTGAAAGGAGCACAGCCCCCAGCCCAGCAGGGTTTGCAGGCAAGGGGCCTTCCCAAACCTCACACCACTGTGGCCATTTCTTAGTACCCATGTAAGGAAAGGAAGCCAACCATCCTTTCTGTTGTTTTGAGACTAGAAAGACCCTGTACTAATGCTAAAATTCTTCTTCTAGACAAAGGACACTTAAATCTCATTTTGCACTATTTTAAAGAACTGATCTGGGGGGTTATTTTCAGATACACGTGGACAAGTCTGTCAGAGGAACCATTTTATCTACACTTGGACTCAATTTCATTTGGCATGTTTAACTTCAAACAAAACTTAAAAATTAAATCTCTCTACTAGCTTTAAACCTGAAAACAAAAGCTTTTAGTAGCTTTTTCACTTAATATTGTTCATTTACTATGTATGTTCCTGTACATACGCGGTTTTTACTGCTTGGTCTGTCTGTAGGGTTCTAGACTGGATGATCAGAGATGTGCTCCTCCAGGAGCTGCCAAAGGCCCCACTGTACCAGATGAGGATTTTTTCAGCCTGATTTTACGCTCGCAAGGGAAGAGAATGGATGAACAGAGAGTCCACTTACCCTCGGCTATAAAGGGACCCAATTCCAGCTGAAGCCCCCCAGAGGCACGTACTGTACAGCAGCAGCCAGGGATCATTTTGGTTTGCTGGAAAAGCACACTTGCCTTTTTTAAGATGACTACAGTTAGTAACTTTGTCTCCTTTCTCCTGGTTTTTCACAGAAATAGCAGCAGCATCACACTCCTGAGCAGTAGTTCTAGAGTTGTCCCTGCTCCTGCAGGTGGCAGCTGCTTTAAGAGCAGTGTCTGAGGTACTGGGTCTCCCTCTTGTTTCTAGTCTATCAGAATTATGATTTTTTTTCTCTGTCAATTCTCTCATTGCTCAAGTGGATTCTACCACTGTCTCAATCTAGTATAAGACCTGAATTTTTATGTTCTTTTTAAAGAAAACTTGATTTTTTTTTCCCCCCTGATTTGTACCTCCTGAAAAAAGGTCCTGTTTTCTTTTATACTTTTTTAAAAAAATAATTAAAAAAAAAAAAGGAGAAATAGCTTCAGTATTTAGTCTCTTTGCAGAAACAGAGTTTGGAAGAAACAATCATTTCTACAAAAAAATTAAACCCTAGTTTTCATTCTGTTTAATAAAGAATAGATTTTTGAAACATGATGGGTTTTTTGGTAATATTTAGTTAACTGTTTCCCACATTAATTCAGAACAGTTTTGCAATCAGCAGAAGGTTTCAAGGGGTACTTGCTTTCAAGAGACAGCTGCTCATGCTGCTCTACAGCTTGCGTGGTACCTGCCCATGCACCAGGAATCACAGGGGTGGTGGGCACTGGGCACCAACTCACACAGGCCCGGGGCAGTTCCTGCAGCACCTCAATTTCCAGTGTCACACACAGCTGCTGCCTGCTGTACCTGACCTCAATTCCTCTCCTGCTCTGGCAAAGGACAGGCTGTGCTGGGAGAGTTCTGGGGACCAACCACTGGAATGTCCCCAGGGTAGTTCCTGGTCCTTGCCCTAAAAACCACTGCTACAACCTCAGGTTCTCACTCTCTGCAAATCATGACACCAGGAGGAAAGCCGTAGGATGTCCTACAACCCAGCTGACAAGAAGCAAACTGATTTTAAAGAACATAAACCTAAAGACAGACCTGAGACATATGAGCTAGGAATTAGTATTATGGGAATTACTCAAAACTTACTACACAAACCTTATTTCCAACAAGCAGCAACACTCCATGAGCCTGGGGTTTTTTGGCCACTTAAAGGCATATCATCTTACTTAACACCTTTATTTCAGATTCCAGACACGGTACATCTACTCACTCTCCCAGATTTTACAACCTGACCTTCCAGCTTGCTGTTGTTCTCTCTTCTACGCTTGAGAATGAGCAGAATTAGCAAGCATGTGACAAGTAAAGATTAGAGAAAACTTACGAAAAGCTTGGGTCTTCCTTAGTCTCTTTCCTGGGAGTCATGTAAAACAATCTTTTTCTTCTCTTCAGATGGTTCCATAGCAGAACTTTTCCCTTCTAGGTTTCTATTAGGGTCACCATTTTCTCCAGTCTCTCCCTCAGCTTTATCTGTCTCCTGTTTTTGCTGCTCAAGTGCAGGTTCTTCATTCAAGTTTTCAGCTTTGAGATTTCCAAGTCTATGCACTTCAGATTCAGTGTACAATCTGTTCTGCAAAAAAATCGTAACAATCAATTAAGCAGTCTAAAGTGACAGCATCTATTGTTTCAAGTGCATCCCAGCTCAGGGGGCAGAGCTCATCCAAAGCAACACAAGGATATTTTTTCCTGGGGAAACAGAACCTGTAAATAATGTAGAGTATAAATGTGGTTTGAATTTTCTATAGTTAACAGGAACGTCAGCACTGCTTTTTACCTTCTTCTGTGGGTTATCATGATTGCCCAGGCTGACCCAAGTACTGATCTCTCAAAACTGAAGTTGTGTTTAAAGAGTTTTAATTCAGTAGCTTCCTGACACAGTTAGCCATTGCAAGGTATTTTTCCAGAAGAAACACATCCAAGACACCTCTATCAAACTGTTCTTAGGGGAATATGTACTTCCTTAATTCCTCTCTCTCCCACATCTGGGTTAAGCTTCTTGTTTAAATGTGTTCTAGCAGGTGCCATTGCAATCTGTTCAGTTTAATGCCACCTCCCAGAGCACCAGGAGTCACAGCAGGTGCTGGTCTGTGGGACTCTGGTCCCTGGGGGACTCTGGTACCTGTGCATCCGGCTTGTCGCTGGTGTGCGCCGTGTCCGGGCTCCTGCTGCCATTGCCCGGTCTCGCCGTGGGGAGAGGCCTTGTGGAGGCATCCCCTCTGTCCTGGTGGCCTCTGGGGACAGAAGGATGCTTCTGCAAATAATACTCATCTGCTGGCCTCCCTTCGTACTGCCCGAAGGCTATTTGCTCCTGCTGACTCGCAGGCAGAGGAAGACTTTTCTTCTGAGAAGACGTTAAATATCTTAATGCAGACACTGATGATCCTGCACCATAGCAAAAAGCCTGGGGGAGAGGAAAAAAAACCAAATTGAGCAAAACACCAAATATCTGCAGCCTATGGTTTTCACACAGATTTCAGTGTCACATATCTGAAAGACTCTGGAAGAAAAGCTCAGGTGAAGAAAACAGCTCCAATTCCAGCATGCTGCAGTCTGACCATGCTGCAGGAACTGCCAGGCTGGATGCAGTTCCTTCTTGGTGCTACATTAAAGATGTTTAAGGCTCTAACTCAATGCTTTTGTGTACAAAATGCCAACTAGATGCCTCACTGTGTAAATGACTCAAAGAAGAAATGGGAACTAAGGTGCAATAAACTGTCAGAGAGTCTAAGATTTTAAGCAGTTCAATGCTATTATATCCCACTTGGGGTGTGGGAGAAGAATATGGTTTGAATACAAAACTTGGCTATTTTAATTCCTAGACCAATTGTAGTACGAAGTCTTTGTCAAGAAAAAATTCCCTTGTAGAAGTAATTTCATTTGTACTAAGAAATCTGTTCAGCTGTACAAGTAAGTAAGTAATATAATAGATAATACTTAAATATAAATACATTTAATATATAAAAAATAAAATGGAGCTTTTAAATATAAGAGAAATGTATACAAACCAGGACAGCCAGAGCCATCATAATGAGCACTGGAACCTGCAGAATTAATGGTATCTCCTTCATAAGTGCCTTGATGAACTCACCAATACCTTGTCCTACGTGCTTCAAAGGCTCAGTTACAAAGTTGGTGAAAGTTATTGCCAAGGCCTAGAAAAATACAAACAACAAACCAGTGTTGTCACACAAACAACAAACATGAACAGTCGCATTGGGCTTGGCATACCTTTGTTGGTGGAACCAGCAAAATAGGATTTACAAGCAGAGTTTCATAGTACTTCTGACAGGGATCGTTCTGAAACGTCCATGTACTTCTAAGCCATTCTGAAGTCAAAGCAGAGACATATTTTTACTACTTAAAAATACATTTTGTGACACAGCAGTAATACAGAAAGTAGCATTTCAGTTACAGATGGAAGAGAACTCTTCTAGATATGGTTCAGAACTGAGATTTATTTTTACACATCTGAGATTAGCTTGGCAGTACAGTTTATCCAGTCATGGGGATGCAGGAAGGAGAGGGAAGGCTGGAAAGAAAGAGGAGAACCTGAAGTTTTGCCATGTATAGTCAAGAAAGCTCTTTAGGTGAGCTTAGTACCCCAGAAGCCTCAGGGAAAAAAAGTCACATCTGTGGAAACTATGAACTTGCACACTGTGTTCACAGCTACTGACACAGCATCATTCTGTGTTATTGCTCATCTGCCAGTCTGCAGGAGATTGAAATTGTCTATTTTGCTTGCTAGATTCAAGGGTCTATTTTAGTTACAAGCAGAAAGTCTTCTTAAGGGAATTTTTACATTATAAACAAGTGATGTATGACATCAGTGTTTCTGTAGTTTGGTTTTACTGCAGTCAGAACATAAATCATTAACATTTATCAAAAACAGAGTCAAGAAATTACAAAGGGAAGACCATAACAAGCACTCTGTAAGAGCTGCCACCCTTCATCTACTTGCTATAGCACTGGATAGAAAGAACAGCTAATAAAAAAATCAGCTTTCTCTGTAAAATACTAACACTTGAGTAAACAATTACAGATCCAATTCCTGAAATCCATTGTATTCACAGGCCTGATACATGAAAAAAAAAATCCTTGTCCTGAACTCTGCCTGTCTGTCTTCAGTAAATGGCACTGAATGGTACTGGGGATGGTGGCTGGGGAAACATGGGGAAGTTAGACATAACACCATAACAAGCACTCTGTAAGAGCTGCCACCCTTCATCTACTTGCTATAGCACTGGATAGAAAGAACAGCTAATAAAAAAATCAGCTTTCTCTGTAAAATACTAACACTTGAGTAAACAATTACAGATCCAATTCCTGAAATCCATTGTATTCACAGGCCTGATACATGAAAAAAAAATCCTTGTCCTGAACTCTGCCTGTCTGTCTTCAGTAAATGGCACTGAATGGTACTGGGGATGGTGGCTGGGGAAACATGGGGAAGTTAGACATAACACCATGACATGCTCCAAGTACAGTGCTGTCATCAGCTCTCCTCCCAAGGCCTAGAAGACAAAGTTCTATGGGATGGAAAAAGGGTAAAATCACATAATCATGTACTGTAGAAAAATTCCCTGTACTACTAATGAAGAAATCTGAATATTCTGGGATACTGTGAATTGATATTTTGTGATTTTAACTACTACTGCAAAGTACCAACACAAGTACTCACCGATAAGACTTCCCCGCCAGTCCAGCTTCTCCTCACAGACATTATCAAACTGCCCCATCTTGGCAATCTCTGCCTGGTGCTGAGCAAAAGCCAGCTGCAGGAACAGCAGGGATGGGAAACACAGTGAGCAGGCTGCAGCCACGAGTGCTGCTCCTCAGCTATCTCTGTTTGCTCTCAGCAGGCCTGGGGTGGTTCCCCATGTAAATGAGAATTTCCCCACTGTCCCCCTGTAATGGCAATTCCCCATGTAATATGTATTTAGAAAAGTCTCCTTCTTTAGAAAAGTGGCATTCCACTCCTGTGCCAGAGCCATCCCACTCCAGCACTCTGCTATCCCTGGGTTTGACAAGCTGCAGCTCAATCCTGATGATAAGATGTGAGGGGCAGATTTTGTGGTGGGGCTATGATCTGGTAGCTTAAATTCCTCCTCAATAAAACTGATCCTATTGTACCATCAGCCACTTCATCACCATTAATGAAGCGTTTATCTGGTCTATCACATCAAACACACTTTCTGCCAGGGAATTTTAAGAAAAAGCCTCCTCATAATGTATTTCTGTGTAACTTTTCTACCAAGCTGCTTTAGTTAGAGGTCACATCTGCCTTGCCCACGTGGTGAAATCAGAGTTCTAGTGCTCTCTGAATTCTGTGCACCTCTACAGCAGGATAAAGTTGTCAGGGTTTCTTTTGTTCTTTAAGCCTAACACACCCATAAACATGTAAAATAAAATGTTTATCCATTTATTCTGCAGTTAATTAAGAGCTTTATGTAAACTAACCAAAGGAACTAAGTAACCTTAACTCCATCATAACTGTAAAGTTTTAAGCCAAAAAGCCATTAGGATTACAGAACTTACCTTATACAAGTAAAGCCAATTCCATGCAAAACTGATGAAAAAGCTTATTAATAAAACACGTTTTAGCTGAACAAACCAAAGAATACGTGTCCAGAGTTCTGTAGCTATTACAATTACAATGCACACTAAGCACAAGAGTAGCTGAAAAAGAAAAGAGGAAAAAAATTATGACCCACATTTGGAATTTTCCAAGCTTACTGACAGGACACATGAAGAAACTTCCAACTTTTGTTTTTACTAGTGTCATTTACACAGAATAGCTGAGAAGTGTTTCCTCAGTTCCACAGCCCATCTGTACAAGACAGAACAGTTTTGAGGCAGTACTAGTATTCATTCCTATCACAGCCTTACATTGCAATTGCTCACTTGCTTCTTGTGATCTTTAATTATTTCTTCCTTAGGATGTTAGTTACATTAGAGACCCCACTTCTAAATTATCAAATTGCTGTCAGTCAGTGCTTGAGCAGTTTGTGCCTGCCATGAACCACAGAACAACTGCTGCCAACTCCTGCACTTTGGTTAAGAGACAAAGTTACAGTTTGGGTACCAGCAGCAAGACTTCAGAGAAGCACTTCAGTGTCTTTCCACCTGAGGACCCCTATCAGAGGTTACTGACAGCTTGCTTTTGTCATCTGGCTTCCAGGGACCCCTCAGATCTAGACAGGCTACATGCAAGATTATGTCAGCATAAAACAGCGTATTTTGAATTGTAAAGATTTATTCAGAAAGCTTCAGCTTATTAGAGATCCTCAGTTTAGCACTTTATAATTCCCAGTCATCCTTTCCTCTCCAACACTACACAATTTTTTCCACAAAATTTGCAGAAGCCTCTCACCTATAGGAGTTCAAATATATCCTTGGCTCAATATAAATACATTCCAACTCTTGCAGAAACCAACAGATTCAACATCTACATGAACAAGAGACAAACCTGGAAAATCTATAATGCATGAGGTGTCAGCTCTAATGATAAGAAAGTGCTAGAGCATAATGAGTGGCAACACAGATATAAAAGACAAGAAAAAAAAAGCACACCAGAAAAAAACCCCAAACCAAAGCTACAATAAGAGCAGATGACCACACAAATAAAAAACTTGAATTCCTTCTTAAAGCAAATACATCCTTCAGCAACCATAAAAGAAAAGTGACTTACTGAAAGTATGATGGAAAGGACTGCTTTATGTGTGGAGTTAAGATGGTAATATTAATTGACTAGCCTTGCACAGAGAAACCGAAGAAAACGGCAATTAAAACCAACAATCAACCTTCATTCTCTTACCAAAAACAAATTATATAGATCAATTCCAAAAGCATCTTCAAATCTCCACTTCCAAGCTTGATCATCATGGTGTTTAAAATTTATCAAAATATCACTCAGTGCCTCATCCAGGGCACCTGGCTGCCAGGCTTCCTCATTGACAAACCTAAGGATCTCCACATACGTCTGTCTTGTAAGAATGATCTCAGCATCGTAATGGACGTAGCCCACGCTTTCCTCAGGCTGAATTCAAAGCAAAGCAAAACAATGGTTAAAAGCTGCTTATTTGGAAATAGAAGTGCATCCCTAGGCAAAAACCTATCATATTCATTCTGTACCAGCACCCTTCAGAAGCAGACTGCAGGATGAAAACATGGGACAGGGGGCACACTATGATCCTAGAACATTTTTGTTCATCTAAACTACATGAAACACAAATCAATTGGTTTGTAATCCTTAAATTCTACAGCAAAAACCCTAAAAAATAAAGTGAATTATCTCACCTGTCACTAAAATTTCAGAACCAGTGCTCATTAACAAGTAATAATTACATATGCACTACGTGTGCTTCAGTCATGACTGGATAATACAGATATAAGCTGTTAAATACTAAAATAAGTTTTACATTGCTAAATATGTTCCTTATTTAACAGTAATTTTACTTATTACTAAAAATCAATTCTACCTCTTAATAGAAAAAATCTCCAAAGATAATAAAGTGCCCAGCCAAAAGCTAAAGCATCATGCAGCCACTCACTTCCTCCAATATCCCTCCTGCTGGGAAGAAGAATCAGAAAAAAGGTAAACCTCATGAGCTGAGACAAGAACAGTTTAATAATTGAAACAAAATAAAATGTGATGGTAATAATACTATAGTCATGAAAAAGAGAGAAAGAAGGAAGTAAAACCCAGAGGAACAAGTGATGCACAATACAACTGCTCCCTTAGCTGACCCCTTAGCCCAGCCTGTCCTCCAGCAGCAATCAGCCCCTCCCAGTCAACTCCCCCAGTTCATCCTGAGCACAACAGCCATGGTTTGCAACATCCCTGTGGCCAGCTCAGCTCAGCTGTCCTGGCCATGCTCCCCCACAGCTCCTCCTGCACTTCCTCGCTGGCACGAGGCTCTGAGAAGTTCTTGACTTAGAGAAAGCACCACTGAAGAAACAACTGAAACACCAGTGTGTTATCAACAGTGCTCTCACACTGAAGCCAAAACACAGCACTGCATCAGCTACAGGAAGAAATTTCATTCTGTCCCAGCTGAAACCACTGCATAAAGAAAGTAATAAGGTGATTCTTACATGGAAACTCTAACAAGCTACTATTGCTTGATAGTTAGAATCACAGAATGGTCTGGGTTGGAAGGGACCTTAAAGATCATCTAGTTCCAATCCCCCACCATGGTCAGGGACACCTCCCACTAGACCACACTGTTCAAAGCCCCATCCAGCCTGGCCTTGAATGCTTCCAGGGATGGGGCATCCACAACTTCTCCGGACAACTTCTTCCAGTGCCTCACCACTTTCACAGCAAAGAATTTCTTCCCAATATCTAATCTAAACCTCCTCTCTTTCAGTTTAAAGCCATTCCCTCTTGTCCTAGCACTGCATACCCTTGTAAAAAGTCCCTCTTATAAGGTCCCCCTTTAGGTACTCAAAGGGTCTCTAAGGTCCTCTCCAGAGCCTTCTCCAGGCTGAACAGCCCCAGCTCTCTCAGCCTGTTTTTGTAGGAGAGGTGCTCCAGACCTCTGAGAATCTTTGTGGCCTCCTCTGGAGTTGGTCCAACAGGTCCATATTCTTTTCTACACTGCAGACCCCAGGGCTGGACACACCAGAGCAGAGCAGAGGGGCAAAATCCCCTCCCTGCTCTGCTGCTGCCCACACTGCTCTGGATGCAGCCCAGGGTGCTTTGGTTTTCTGGGCTGCAAGCTCACATTGCCAGGTTCACCAGCACTCCCAAGTCTTTCTCCCCAGGGACAGTCTCAATCCATTCTCCACCTAAGCCTATACTTGTGCCTGGGATTGCCCCAACACATGTACAGAACCTTGCATTTGGTCTCACTGAACTTCATGAGGTTTGCATGGACTCACCTCTCAAGTCTGTCAGGGTCCCTCTGGATGGCATCCCTTCCTTATGAGTACTGCCCTCAGCCAGGTTTAATTCTATCTGGGCTTTAGCTTTCCTAACCTGATCCCTGTTGCTGCTTGGACAATTTCTCTGTACTCCTCCCATGCTACCTTGTCCTCACTTCTACCCTCTGCAGGTTAACATGGTAGAGCTACAATACAGGCCTTAAAAATCTGCAACAACCCAAATCTAGCTCCTTCCAGTTTCCAACCATTAACATGAGCAGAACAAGGAGCTTCTATAGCTGCATCCCAGCAACAGATGTTTGGATACACTGAAACACAGCCTTCCTTTGGATGCTGTACAGATCAAATGGCAACTGTGTCTCCTCAGCAGTAGTGGATGCACATACTTGTATCATCTTGTCCTTTGCCAATCGGTTCCCTTCATTTCATTTAAAGTACACCAGCATAATTAATCAATGCTTGGTAACTGGAAGCTATATGAAGCAGTAATATGAATTCATTCTAATTAAGTATTTTTTTAAATGACTATTCAAATACTTACAAGGCCAAGTTTTCCAGCTTCATTTAAAATCTTATTCAAGTATCGCTTAAAAATATAAAAGCTGCGGCTTTCATGTGATTTGGCAATCCTCTTCTCACATTCTGCAATCTGCAATTGTGAAAAAGACACTTTTACTCACTTTGCTCAAACCAGCTTCTTCATAGGAGCATACCAACATTAAACTCAGGATTAACAGGGGCACTTCTGAACTTCTTTATTTTAGCAATGATCCCATGATTAGTATGCCAGATAAAAAGCGTATGCAGTTGCTGAAGACACTACTTTCCATGGGACTGGCCAGTACTGGAGATTTCACATCTGCTAGGAATATTCAAATCCTGACCTCAGTAAGGCTAGAAACAAATGTGAACATCTGGATCTCCTTGCATTTAAAGTTTGCATCGGGGGGACAAAAAAAAAAAAGAGAACTGCCAAAGATCCTACGTAGCTGAAACACCACTAAAATGACACACATCCCACTGGGTATCCAAATGGCTGAGGGCAGCGAGTGCCCCAGTGCCCACACAAGCATCGCCACACCCTGGGAGGGGGTCTGAGAGCAGCTCCTCAGAGCTGTACCACTGCACACTGCCATGGTCTCTGTGCCCACAACCCACCTCTTAAAATCAAACAGGACTGAACAGCTTGACAGCATGGGATAACATCAGCACCACACCTTTAAACTGTTGACACTGGACAGAAGCCCCTAGCTCCTATTGATTTTGTTACATTATAAAATATGTCAGGAAACAGACCTTTGTAGGCAGAACAACAACTTGAATTAAGCCACTTTCAGTCTCTCCTCTGCACAGAGGTTACCCCTCCATAAAGCATAAATTATGCCAGCAATGCACCTGTTTGATACTATCCAGAAGAGCATCATCAAAAAGCACAAACTATAAAACACTGGAAAATGTCTGAACTAATTAAAAAAAATAAAACACTGGAAATTGTCTGAAGAACAAACCTTGTGTTGCAAGGAATCTATTACCCTGGAACAACTTTGTGAGATTTCAGTACTGACTGTATCCAGAGCCTTATCCTCAGAGTCATGGTAGTTTCCCTAAAATTACAGAAGAAAACCATTTTTAGAATCCAACAATTTGACCAACATGCCCTGCTACACCTCTACAGTCACATCACTTCAGAAAGACCAAAGGAGCTAAAAACTGAGTACAGATCTTTGCTGCTAATACTCTCCCAATGACACTCCAGCTGCCTCTCTGCTGTTATTTTAGGCTCCAGACAGAGAACTGCTTTGAGTTTATCTCAATGCATGCAGAAGGTGAAATCTTGCCTGTCCTCCCCCACCTGCCCTTTCCCCTCCTTTGAGCGCTGGTGATCCACTGAGTGCATCAGATTAGATAATGGCACTGGCTAAAAACTGACTCAGCAGGCAAAGGGGCAGTTTCCAGCCAGGCAAACTCCCAGTCCAGCTGGCCACGCCACCAGCCAGACTGCAAGTAAACACAAACCCCATTTTGGGCTGCCTGCCTTTCTTTGCTCCAGAACACTATGTTTCCTGTTCATTACTCAGACTCAGTTTTGGCAGTGCTGCTTCTACACAACCAGGTGTGCACACTGAGGGAAGTCTCCACAGGGAAGCACAACAGCACATTAATCAGTGAACTCATGCTGAAACAAAGTTTGGTTTTGAAGGCTTGGGCAGCCCACACAGCCTACCCACCTAAAAACTCACTGCAGAGCAGAAAAGAAATCCTGAAAAGATGGATTAAGACAAAGTAGTAATTTTTTTCCTTTACTATGTAGTTCTATTTTTGTGGGAGACAGCAATAAAGCTACTACTTTTTTAATAAAAGCTGAAGCAGTTGGGCTCCAGGCTTAAAGACTCCAAAGCTTGCTGTTGCATCTTAGGGATGCTAATGACTATCAGGTGGACTTGGAGCAGCTGGAGGGTGATGAGGAAAGCTGTGGAGAGCAATAATGCACTCTGCATTTTTTAAGCTTCAGAGAATTATGTTCTGTAGTGTTTAAACAGTATTACTGAAGACTGTAAAACCAAACTTGAAAGGTGAATAATGGCAAGAATCAAGGGTGCCCATACAACCACCCCCAGTTTACAGTGCCACGTGTACACATATGCACTAGATAACCAACATGCATCTCGTGATATTTAGAGTCAGTTCCTCATACAAGGCAACAGAGACAATTCACCTTGTTAAAACTATTTTTTTTCCTACTTCATCTTCTCTTCAATGTTAAGGAATCATTAAAAGTACAGTTTTCCTTCTGAAAACCGAGGCCCAGCATTACAAAACACCACGGACTTTCACAATAGTCTCACACGAGAAATGGGAAACTGGCTCCTACTGCTAGGAAACTGGTTAATTAAAATAAAATATAATAATTAACTTTAACTCCCCCAACTTTTATCAGTTAGGAACCTGATTTTCAAGATATTTAGCACTATACTTGAGAAACTAGGAAGAGCTGCTTAACCCACTCCTTCTCAGAGCAGTAACTTGTGGTGCCACAACCTGCACAAATCAAGCACCACCTATGAAAATACAAAAAGCCTGCTTGATATGACTTGATCTGAGTGCAACAGAAGCTCATCAGGAAAACGTCCTGAGCTAATTACAGTAATATAGATCACAATTTCTTTCCTTGCAATTTTAACCATGGACACACAAGACTTTCCTGTGTATGGATTCAGGTACAACATAATAATCCCTTAAAAACACTGTACTACTATCATTATCTACTATCACCATTTAAGAGCAATCTTCCAAAAGCATGTGGCTGCTTGAGAGAGACACGCACCCTTTCTTCTTCTACCTTGTAAGGTCTTCTCATTGTTCCTGATGCTGCATCATAATTGAGCATATCAGTGGGGTCAATCCATTCATCTTCTTGAACTTTACAGCTCCCTATCAGCATAACTGCACACAATACCAAAGGAAACAGCATCCTGTATCACTGAATATAACAAGAAATTCAGATGTTTAGGTCAGGGTGTAACATGCTGTATGAAAAAAATGAAACAATCTTACATGAAAAAAGTACAAGTGGTGTTTTTTAAAAACTCAGTTCTTAAGCAGGTTTAAATTCACTCCCATATTTTTCCCCAACGAAAATGTTGGCAATAATATGCAACAATTAAACTGTATTATACGAGTGGCTCAATACCCCAGACTTTGTTATCAGCAGGTGTGTAGCACAGAGTTCAGCACTGCTAAATATGATAAACCATGCAGAACGCCACGACGAGCGTATTGTGTTAAGAGTAACACAATTTTTTCCGTCACATTAAGAAGAAGAAGATTTTGCAGAACATAAACTTCCTCAGATATGAGAGGGGCTGGGGGTGGTTGTGCTTTGATTCTGAGAAATCACCAATTCAGCACTAAAAAAGGAAGCACAGAGCCAGTGCAGCACTGTGAGTCCAGTCACTTTCAATAAGAACTACCACACTCACAGATTCACAAACAGCATGACAGACACACTGTAAGGCTGGTCATGCCCAACAAACTCTCCTGGCCAAACCACAGTCTGGAAACCTTCAACAACCCTCAGGTGCAAAATACCGTCATTTGTTGAGCAACAAAAATGCAACTTCTTGCTGGATTGTCAGTGATAAACACACTGTCTGCAGGAGCACGTGAACACAAAAAATATGAGCAATTAACCAGTAACAAATACGTTACAGTGAGAGATGACTAAAAGCACAATCACAAACAGAAGCTGCCTCTCTGAATTCCCTGAGGGCTCACTCTGTGTTGGAGCCTTACCCAACAGGCATTCCTATGGGGGAGGAGAGAGGCACAGCCCGCCGACAGTCCCAGGATACAAAGGTGGAGGAGTCTCCTCTGACCTCCGCCCCTCTCAACCTGTATTTATATTGTTTTTTTTGACGGAGGGTAAAAGGTGGAGTTTCAGTTGATGACATTTCATATTGGGTGCAGTTTAAGGGACTTCAGCCATACATGTAAAGCATGTACAAGTCTTATTTCATTAGCATACGTTGCGGTGTACGTATGATATGTATTTTCGAGTTAACGGAGAAATGTTCAGGTTTTGGTCACCTTTTGGGTCATTCCTTTGGCTTAGTTCCCCTTGCCTGCACTGTTTTAAAAAGAGCATGGCCACAACACCTCCTGCCGCTCCACCATCCTTTGTTCCCGCTCCGAGCTCCCTCAGAGATCCTGCTCCTAAGGGTGCAGGCAGCTCATCCCTGGAGAACTACTGCCAATGCGAACACTCCTCCTTGCTGAACTTCGGTTTTCAGTATTTTTCCACAAATGGGCCAGCGCGACCGTCATGCAGAACTCTCCCTGGCCAGACTTGCAGAGACATCCCTGCCCTGCCCGGTGCCACGGCCTGGTCCCCTCGGTGCGGCTCCGCCAGGCCCCGGACCCCGCTCTGGCCCGGCCCAGGCCGGCACTGCCGCCCGAGCGCTGCAGGAGCCAACAGGGCCACAGAGAAGCAGCACCGCCAGCTTC
>NW_008237239.1:5091575-5094306 GCF_000691975.1 Corvus brachyrhynchos | reverse complement strand
CGCCTGCAGGCCCGCGCACACAGCCGAGAGGCGTACCTGCGCTAAATGCAAGTTCAAACACAGGAGGCGGGGTGTAAAACCATGGATGTAAAACCAGATCCGCTCTGTAATGACACAACTTGAAATAAAATTAATGTCAGGAAATCACTATTTATAGATATACTAATTAATTAGTTAATTTATATACTAATTTACATAATCTGCCAGCTTTGACCACAGAGAGACAACTAGAGAGACACTATTTTCCTCCAAAGTAACTTTGCATATATATCATTGATCATACATACATATTATTGTCTATGTAACTAATAAAAAATAAACAAGATTTTCAGCTCTACACCACTGTATTATTACTTACTGCACTGCAAATTCCGATTCTTGGAAGCAGTATCAAAGCTCTTAAGTATTTTATAGTTCTGGCATACTTAAATCATATGTCAAAGTGTTGTATCACAGTTGGATTGAGGAATTATAAACCAAGAATCCAAAACAACACATGAAACAGGTGCAGGTGTTGGAGGTCTTTATTGAGATTATAGCACAGATACACTTCTATAGTTACCTTTCCACTTTTATACGATAGTTAAAAATGCTTGCTACAGTGCACATATAATTTAGTAACCAAGAGAATCCAAAACTTAACTGCAGTTCAAATAAATAAATAACCTAAAGTTTAAGGTTTATATTTTAAAAAGTAAAAGGAACTGTACAATATGAAAATATAACAATACATAAACATTAGAATCTAAAGTTTTGTAGAAATAAAACTGCAATTTCCCATAAACAGTGCAAGAAATAAAATTCAGATAAGCTTCTGAACCGGGAATTTAAACAATTCTTAAATTATCATGCAGACATAGCATTTTGAGCCATGCTGGTTTCTATTACAGCATTAATGGTATCCCTTTTACTTGAAAAATTGATAGCCATTACCATTAAGCTCACTGTGACAACTGCTGCCAATCCACTCTTTTCTACAGTACATTATACACAGAGGTATTCTGTTGCATTCAAAAAGTAAAATATTACACGTTCCTACTGAAAAAAGTCAATATTTTACTTTTTCCCCTCCAACATGGTAGCTGGTTCAAAACAAAGTCATGTAGTAAAAACAGCAACATTTTTCCCAGGTTAGATGAAAAAAAGAAAAACCCCCACTATATAATGGACCATAATCGAGAAGTGGTTACTACCTAGTCAACCTTTAAAGTTCAGATTTTCTTTTACTAAAAACATTGAAACTGTGGAGATGTTATAAAGTTTGAGCTCTTGTTTAAAAATGATGAATACAATAAACCTGAAAAAACAGTGGAAGTAATTTTTCTTTTATGTGTGTGTGTGTAACTAGTTACATACAGACTTGATTAGAGTGTTCCTCAACTTAAGTTTCTATACAAAATTCTCATTGAGGCAAAGAACAAGGAATGCAATTAATACCAAACTGTAAACACATCATTCATGTTACTCTGAGTGCACATCAACAACAGAAGAGTTCTCCTCATAGACTTTGGCAACAAGACTACAATAGGTCACAGCAGCATGAGTTCAACATGGAAGACTGGAAGCACTGCAAAAGAATATACTAAAAACACCAAGACCTCCTAGAAACCAGAAAAATCAGTGACAAGTGCCCCTCCTCTTGATAAGACACTCTCCTGCTCAACTGCTGCTCTCTCAAAGCCTCATTATTATTACTTGTTTTGACAGTTCTGTAGTCTCGGGTCTCTGTGCTTTAGCTGCATAGTTGCCTTTGTTTGTACTCTAACCATTGTAGGTCCAAAGGGTTACAGTTCTGTCTGCAGAAGATGACAAGAAGGAAAGATCTTGCGTGTGCCATCTGCACTGAATAACTTTGTCCTTGTGCTCCCCTACCACCATCAGAGGAAGCTGCTTTGTCAGGTCCCCTGTGGAAGAGGAACAGAAGTCATTACTCATTTCATGAACCCATATCCCAGCCTTGGGTGGCAGGTCTTTTTTAACCAGTTTGCTTACTTAAAGCCTACATCTGTATTTCACCTTATGAAGTGTACTTGACCCCCCCTTTCTCTCTCTCACACAGAGCATAACAAAAGGCCCCAGTGTTTCAGTTTTTAGGCATTACTGGGCACAGTACAACTTAAAATTGCAGATCTCCAGCATTCTTACGCTAGGTGATTAAAATTTAATGGTCCAAGAAAATCACATCAATATCTTCCCTCTTCTTTACTCATCCCAGTAAAAATGAGAATTACTATACTTCTTTACAGTTTTTCTAAGGGTCAATTTTATGAACGTTGTCTGAAAGCAATGGCCATCTCACCAGGCAACAGTGTTAATCAGTGGTTTTACTGTAATGAGACCCTCACCCCAAAACATAATTCAGTTCACAGCCTACACTTTCAGCAACACAATTAGCCAATTTCAAACAGACACAATCACAAATATACACGTCCAACCTTCAAAGCTCTACTATTTTTTCCCCTTTTAAAGTAAAACCTGATCCTTGAGCCAAGTTGTCAACTTCAACATTAAAAGCCCAAATGGGAAGTTAACCTGTGACCCTTGGCCTGTGTTACCTTGCAGGTCTGTCACCTTGATCTTCATGTCATAGGAGCCGGTGAGCAGGTAGTGCGCGCCCGGGGAGAAGCGCACGGAGCGCACGTCGCTGGCGTGGGGGTGGTAGCTCTGCACCATGCGGCCCCCGCGGATGTCGTACAGCATGCAGCTCCAGTACTCCTGGGCCCTGGCCCAG
>NW_008237239.1:5068106-5091300 GCF_000691975.1 Corvus brachyrhynchos | reverse complement strand
TGCAAACTGGCTTTTTTTTTTTTTTTTTTTTTTAAACACAAGAACATGCATTGTGAAAGAACACCAAAAGCTGGCCTCAAATTTAAGGTGAACATACCCAGCTTAGAATAAGAAAGTCTTTCTATTTCAGCGCTAAAAACTCTGAAGCCATAGGTCACACACGAATCATAGCAAAGACACTATTAAAGCTGCATGAGAAAGTCTCTGTTCCATCACAGGAAAGAAAGTCACTCCTATGAAATAATGTGGAATACTGCAAGGAATTCACCCTGGTCCTATAGTTTCAAGGACTTCAGTTAGGTTGTTGTATTTGAATATGCTTAAAAGTGTCTGTTTGAAAGCCATAAGGCAAAAAAACTACCCATCTTCTGAAAGGAAATAGTACTTTAGGAACAAACAAACAAACCAACCCCACAGGTATAGATATCCTGACAGGTTCTTTCTTTAAGCCAAGCCTTTCTTCTGTGCCACAACCCCCACCCCCCATTCTCTCTATATGACCTTGACATCTTCAAAGTCTATTTTCATGCCAGAATGATCAGAGGCATGATAGCAAGTCTTGCCTGTTCCATGAAATGTTGTTCCCACAACACGAACACAGCTTGGCACTCTCAAATCCCAGAATCTTACAGTCTTGTCTTGGGATCCAGATGCAATCATCCAGCCACTCCATGTATAAAGTGCTAAAATATGTCCTGTGAACAAGAAGACTTCTTAATTTGATTAAGCATCATTAATCCAACACTAAAATATTACAATTGGGACTATTTTTTGCATTCAGAGACTTAACAATCCTGTGGAAAACCTGCAAGTTGCATGATCCATTGCCAGTGCATGGCAATAACCAGCTTTGTGCCTTCTCTGGAATGAGGTGTGCACTCTCTCCATCAGATTAGCAGCAAACGTATTTATGAACAAACACTGCTCAACTCCCCTCAAAATACCTCAAGAGAAATTGGGAGAGGAAAAAAAAAGTCTTTCTAAAAAGAAAAACACAATTACTTTAAACCAAATCAAACCAAAACGACCCAACAGCTTTATTAGAATTATAATATAGACTTAGAAAGTGTGAGAGAAGCCACACTGTACATACCAGTGTGACCACTTAGGGCATGCAGGCCTTGTCCTCGCTGACAATCTGTTGTGTAAATATTACAGTCCCCTGCTCCAGCACTTATTAAAATAGCACCACCACTTTCTGGGCCTTCCATAAAAGCAAGGTCTCTGATTGTCCCATCGTGCATGCTGAATTCCAAATCTGGTCCTAAAATAATTTAAAAATCAAGGAACAAAGTAAGGCATACTTTGTTTGTTAGTGCTGTGCTCTTTAGAGTGATAATGCAGAGTATTTTAGGCAAGGGCGAATGTGCCACCAAGTGCAAACATGGCTGTGCACTTTAGCACAGAACAGACTATTTCAGTTACTACAGTTCAAATACAATCTCTAAGAATCCTGGGTTTGAGTGTCGCTTGCACTTCCTACTTCCTAAAGCTTTGCAAAATGTACATAGACCATCACCACTGCCAGCTGCAGCCAAGGTTTCTTACAGAGTACATTTATTTCTTTTTATAAACTCTGGTGAACTCAAAAGGAGCTCTTTGCCAGGAGGAAAGGATCATTGAGAGCACTGAACCATGAAGGACAAAGCAGCCTAAGTTCAAAACAGAAAAGATAAGAGCCACATTCAACGTATTGATTAGGAGGGCTGGGCATGGGAAGTCATATTTGCTGGGACAGAAACCTTTCTAAAATGGGTGAGAAGAGAGAGCTAGGCAAGAGAAAAGGGAACTAGGAGTGGAAATAAATTCTTAGTGACAACCAAGCTCTAGAAGTAGGTAAGAGCATCTGGCTGTTTTACTGTAATGGGGAGGAATCTGCCAGGAGATAGCACAATACCAGAGTCTTGCAAAATGAAACCAAAACACTGCCACCCAACCCAAACAAAACCTTAAAGGTAACTCCCAACCTCACAGTGATTCTTTGCTGGATAGAGACCACATTGATAGTAAAAGGGAAAAGAGACTAAATTAAAATACTAGAATAAAAATAACAAAACATAATCAATGTAATTTGAATGGTTTTGACAAATATTGGACAGTAATTCAAAATAAATTCTTTGAACTAAATATACACACAGTACCTGTTGCATTACAAGTTTCTGCATTAAAAGGCAGCACTTTCACATATTTATCATTAGAACCAGTAGCTAACAGCTGTCCACAGGGACTCCAGGCTACACAGTA
Source organism: Corvus brachyrhynchos (assembly GCF_000691975.1). Lineage (NCBI taxonomy): Eukaryota > Metazoa > Chordata > Aves > Passeriformes > Corvidae > Corvus > Corvus brachyrhynchos. The sequence continues at coordinate 5,089,056 of NW_008237239.1, read as the reverse complement.
GATTGATCCTTTATGATGCTTATTCCTCTTGAAGCGAACTACAGGCTGTTTAGGAGTACTATAAGCACTGGTAAAAGAAAAAAAAAATCATATTTCCTTTTGTTTCTAAGGGAAACAAAGCATTCTAAAATGAAAATACTATTTTTCTGTTATCTTGGATTACATGAAATTCATATGACTACTTGCATTGAAACATATATACGCGATCAAAGACAAAAGACATCTCATTTTCTCAGTTTTTCCCCATTTTCCCATTGTATCTGCGGCTGAATGTGCAAAAAGAACTTACGCAGTCCCTTCATCTCTAAATGGTTGATACAGATAAAATACAGTAATTACTAGCTACAGGACAACAAAACATTATCCCCAGAGTCCAAAACTGGTGTGATTTTTCTCTACATCCTTCATACTTCAACAACTTAATTTTATGGCCACTTTTGAATATGCACAAGTTCAACTAAGCAACAGTAGGCCAAGCCTGTGCAAGAAAAACAGATTTACCACTCTATGTTAATGCAAGAATCCTGGCAGCACCTAAATACACCATAGATTACTATTTATAAAACCGTATCAGATTTAGACATGGCTGCAATAAAAGCAACAGTCCCAGTAATTTACATTTCCTTGATTTCAATCAACTACCTTCCTATAATGCTCTTTCTCTGCTCTCACAGCAGGGATAAATCAAGTACTTAGGATAAAGTATTGCAGTATCAACCTCCATACCACTCCAGTAACATTAACAGGAGAAATTCAGCAAATTAAATTGGTATTGAAGAAATTCATAAACCTTACTATAAATACTTGAACAAAAGTGGCAGAGAGAAAAGGCAGAAGACAATCATCCAAGACTGTTAAAAAACTTTGGAGATTAACATGGCTTTAGTAAAGAATACTGAAGCAAATCTACATGGAAGCTAATTTTATTTGTTGCCAGAGAGGAAATCCATGACAGATTAGCCTAAATCAGGATCATTCAACACACTACAGATTTTCCTAAATGGCCTAATACCTTATCTCACACTCTGAGTCTGGATTCACCACACGTTAAGAGCTGAGGATCACTGACTCTCTCAGGAGAACATCTACCCAGATCAGAGACCACATGTTGCCAGTCCACTGCACGGAAGCACTGTTATTATTTGAGCAACATTTGCAGAACTGTAACATGTATCTGTCAGTGTTTAATCTTAAAGGTGTGCAAAAAACCCCCCACTACTATTATACCTTTAGAGAAAGGAAAAAAAAAACAACTCCAAACCAACCTGTCCTGAATAGTTAATCAGTTTGAAGGACAATTTAAAAAAAGAGCTTCAAAGAACAGTTATTCCACACAACCACAGCTCTTTGAGAAGCACGTAATTTTGAATGCATGTCTAGACTGGTGTTGTTACAAGGATTAGAGTATCTTTAAGATAATGTAATCTCTCTGCTGACTTGTAAATCCCATGATGAAATATTTTAGGCAAACTGTAAGCATAGTTAAAACCAACAGTAAGTGGAAGAATTACAAGTTCAGAATTAAGGAAATCTTGGTATTCCTTTCATGTCCAGATGCACTATGCCTCCTGTCACATCAGATCGTGCACTGCAAGTAGAAACTAAGGCTGCAGTTGCCCTAACCTTTCCTAACAAGCAGAATAAGCAGCTGTGCAGGAGCCAGCAAGTTTTGCTCACCAGTCAAGAGGCTATTTGGGCTTCAAGCCCAGTAAGCTGGCTTGTATTAGGTAACAGAAATCAATTCCTTTTTTTGTTGTGACATACACTGCTCATAAATATTTTGGATTTAAACTTCAAAGGCTACCTTACTGATTATATTTAAGGAGGAAAAGGAAAATCAGATTACTTTTTTAACATTTTGGAAGCACAAACATCAGTCCTAAAGTGGGAAGATGTCCCAGATAAAATCACTGCACACTTCTAGCTCCCTATGAAATTGTGAAGTTTTAGATGCTTGCACTTCTCCCTTCCTCCAAGAAAATAATATAAGTTGAGCAGAATTAAGGAGATTGTTATTGATGTGGCAACACTTATTTCCAGGTGTATTTTCCCTGTCCTGTTAAAAAGAGGTGGAAAGAAAACTGAAAATACAGGTGCACAGCAAACCACATAGTGGTTTTTCTGTCAAGGAACCTACCTAGAAAACAATGTTTCGAGTAAAAACAGGTCAACAGACATGCTCTGGCAAGTTTTGCTGTAAAATTTCAAGAAGATACAACTTTCTCTACTGTTAAGTTTGTTCTCCTGCCAGAAACTGAATCTTGTGAAGTCCAGCTTGTGCTGGCTTGGCAACTGACACATGGTTTCTCCCACTCCTACAGCTGGAATATCAAAACCACAGGCCAACCAGTACACTCAGAAAAGCCCAACTGCTGAGACAAAAGATAACACTTTTATAAGGAAAGGTGTGGTCTTGTGGCAATACATCTTGCAAGTAATGAAAGAGCAAAGAAGTAGCCCACAAATATACGTCAGCACATCACCTTATTTCTGTATAGCAGTTCAGGATTCCAAGGAGAGCATTGCTCTATTTATGACAATAAAATAAAGGTATGAAATGTACAGGTATCAGTAGGTACAGGAGAAAGAAGTGCCATGACACAGAAAAATAAATGATTATACTACCATTCTTACCTTGGGTCAATTACTTCTGGGTAGGCACAAACTCTCAAAGTTTTAGAGTTGGAGCCGACAGCATATAAACTCCCACTGGGATGAAAGGCTACAGCTCTGACAGCTTGTGTGTCTTCTAGAGTATTAATGCAAATAAATTGCTTTTTTGATTTGTCATCCTGTAAAAGGATAACAGTCAAATTAGGTTCTTCTGTGTAAAATTGGACATTTAAAACTAGGTGTGACTGCTTTGTGGAATAATGGAAAGCTACTGTAGCCAAGTATTAACAAACAGCAGCACAGCAGGCTGGATTTCTCAGAGTACAGTTTTGTAAACAATGTCTACTCCAAGTCCAAGAACGCCATACTTGAAGCTCTTTTCTTCAACTGACTTTTACAGATAACATTAGATTAACATTTCTCATTCTCCCTCCAGACTTCCACCTGCTTTTGTTCAGAACAGCCCACCTCAGATGGGCAATACTAAAGTTTATTTGTGTGTAAGTACATTTGATCTGTGTGAAACTTGCACAAGGAACAAAGATGCATTTTTAGTGAAAACAGTCCAAGTCAAACACAGTTTCTAAAGCAAATATAATATTAAACATAGAATCAGATTTTCACCCTGTATGTAACACAAAGTTATCATTAAATTATGCTAAGCTTTATTACACCATCCTCCTTGTGACTTCTTGACCACCTTTCTGAGATTATGATTTTTATTTAGCCGATGTAGAAACTTTGGAATGTACTTATTGCAGTTATTTCCCTATTAACTATTTCCCTGGGTTTTCAGACCATACTGACTGGAGTCCAACACTCAAAGTTTCAGCCTGGAAAACACAAAACAATGGTTGTAAAAGACATCCCATCGGAACATCTGTTGTACAAGGAGAAGCTGAAAGAGCTGGTACCATTTGGCCTTGAGATCAGAAGGGCTTTTCAAGGTGTGCATGTGTACATCTCACCAGTGTATATAAATATGTGACTGGGGGAGTAAAGAAGATGGAGCAGGACTCTTTTCAGTGGTACCCAGTGAAAGGACCAGAATCACTGAGCACCAAATAAAATAAAGCAAATTCCACTTCAACTTTTTTGGTGTTTTAAAAACACTGTGAGGGTGGTCAGACATGGGATGAGGTAGCCCACAAAGGCTGGGGAACATCCTCCATCCTTGGAGAGCCTCAAAACCCAGCTGGACCCAGCTCCAAGCAACCTGCTCTCATTGACTCTCTTTTGAGCAGTGGGTTTGGATTCAGTCTCCAGATGTCCCTTCCAATCTCAATGGTTCTGTGACTGTAGGCACTGCAGCAACCAAAATTCATTCTAAGTATCTCTTAACAGTAAGAGGCTGTCACATACTCAGGATTAAATACTGAATCTTTTCATAACACACATGGTAAAAGACAACGAGAAAACTCACCTCATCGCCTCTTGTCCTAGATAAATTCCCCGAAGAGTCTTCCGACTGTGGCTGACTGACAGCATGGTCTGATGCACTGTTTTGATTTGGTGAAGTGTTTAAAATCACAAGACAAAACAAGAGCAGGGACAGATTTTTTGGTAAGTATTTTTTTGACTAAAGTTACAGCTTCAGTCATTCTCAGAACTGATTAATTTGTGTAAAGTGTTATACATGTCTGAATCATTACCCTTAAACTATTACTTTTACAAAGGGTAAAAGTTGCTTTTTGCAGCAACTCTAAGCACTGAACAAGTGAACACAAGTTAAAAATATTTTTCATTCCGTAACATTCCATATTCTATATAGATACAATATATACACACAGAGGTGTGACTTTCAGGTCAGCACTGCTTTTAGTTAACAGAAGAAATTCAGTTCCCATTCTGCTCTGCTTCTCCCTTCATCTGATTTGTATTTCATAAAAAAGCTTCCAGAAACTTAGTATAGCACAAAATAAACAAGAACTATACATATAGGATGGAATAAAAAGTCCAAAATTAAAAACAAGTATAAAATGTAAGCCATAACAAATAACCACTATTCCTCATGCATGCTGTCCAAAAAAAAAACCACAAAAGACCTCATAATCTCTACATAAATATTTAGAAAACACTGATCATGAGCTAAATACCCCTATTCAATGACAAATTAATTAGATAACTAAAGAGAAATACCAACAGCTCTCCCACAGTGCTAGCAGAAGGATATATCCAGTCCTGAATGCTCTCCAGGAACTTACCTTTGATTCCCCTGTACAGGTGACTCTTCAGGAAAGGGTATCTGGTTAGCTGATCCACACTTTCGAGGAGTGCTTGTATTCAGATTTGGGCTATCAGTTGCTATCCTCTGGCTACCATCTGAAGGTGCTGATGTGAAGTTACTTGCTGGATTGGTAGATGCAATCCCTTTGCTCCCATTACATTGCTGGCTAAGTGTTTGTACATCATTTCCAAGACTGTCCATACCCATATTTAATTCTCCTAGTTTCTGGATAGATCTAATAACAAATGACAAGTTAAAAAACCAAGCCATCAAACCAGGTTATTTTGAGAAGTTACAGAGGGATATGGGTGGGTAGAAGAATGAAACTCCCCCAACCTGTTAAGAAACTGTTCAGTAAGGTTCTGTTGCTGGTCAGCTCCATCTTCTTGATTGACTCCTCCCTCTAACAACATCTGCTGATACAACTGTCGCTGCTGCTCTTTCTGCTCTAAGTGCTGCTGGTAACGTAGTCTTTGTCTGTAGTATTCCTGAAACTGCTCTGTGGAATCACGAAGCTAAAAAGAAATGAGAATCCCAGATGGAATTTAAATAGTTAATTGTGGTATTTAACTTAAATATTTACTTTCTGGTTCAGCATTTCAACACAGCATCAAAAAGCCAGAAGAGTCACCTCTGAGGAGTGATGGTTTCATTCTGCCTTAAAACCAGACACAATTTATGTATTAAAAGGAGAAAGCACTGCCAGCCTATGCTATTCACTGTTGAAGCAGTCCTGCCATAATTCTGAAGGAGGCTGCTCTTTCCTACAAAACTTCCAAAGTATTACTTAAGATCAAAACAAAAAAGTGATTGAAAATTGAAAATAAAAACCAGAAAACTATGTAAGTCATACTTTCATTAAAAATTCAGTATTTTCTGCCATGTTGACATCTCCCTGCCATCAGTCTGCAGACCTAATTTACCCCTCCCAGCAGCCAACTCTGCAGTGGTCTATCCAAGTGTTACATTACGCTTTTGAAATTGGTGCCCTGTTTTAACTTTAGAATTCCCTATTTTCTGGACCAAACAAACACTTGAAGTTCCTTTCTCATAGTCTTTTCTCCTTCACATACTGTCTTTTAGCTTCCCACACTGCCAGCTGCCCAGGACTTGCTGCCTTCTGCATTCCCAAACCTCATTTTTCTTCCACTTTTCTGCTAACAGCTGAGAACAAGATAAAAATGAATAAACAGAAGACCAAAAGCACTTTAGTCCAAGGCCAGATTATCCACACTGAAGAAAAAACCCAAACTGCATACTGTCCTAATAGAAAAAGCCAGAAAAATACCAATAGAAAAAAAATAGTGAAAGTAAAAAAAAAGTCTATGGGTTTTTTGCTTGTGTTCTGGAGTGATAGCTTTGTCATCTATGATTTTAAGTTGTATAAGGACATCCTCATAACTTCACATTAGTTCAGACAATTCATGCATATTGTCTTTTTAACAGCCTTTGCATTTCTTCTAATTAACAATACTTGCATGATGATTTTTTGTTCTCTGACACAATAATGTTTTTTGATTTACAATGGATTTCCTAGTGCTGTTGCATTTGCAAAATATTTACCACCTGAAGTTTCCCATGGTGAATACCTGCAATTCAGAAACTCCGAAGTTATTCTCAGAAGTCAAAAGCGTTTATTTTCTGCGTTTGAAATTCATGAACTATTCCCCAGTCCCTGGGTTATAATCCTAAGCAACAAGTATATTCTTTTCTATACTTCTTTCCATGACTGATACTTGTTTGTTACAATTTTACTCACTCTTCTGAGTTTTTTCAGATTCTGTGCCACTATTACCCAAACTAACATGCAAACCTAAAATATGTTGCCCAGAAGCTCTATTCTACAAACTCTGGCTTCTAAATCAGCTTCTACAGGAACACAGGCAAAATAAGGCTCTGAAAAGAGACTTAAATTAATTTCTTACTCATACAGGTATACACATACACCACTATGATGTGGGAAACAAACCAAGGTGAAATTGCACCAGGTACTACATTCTTTTCTACTTGTGTATAGCAACCTGGCCAATATCTTCAACACAGCATCTCCTGCCCTCATTCTCTCCTACAAATTCTGCATCTATTTTTCTCCCCTTTTGAAGCCTGCCCTTAGCCTACCTAGCTAAGCTCCTCCTTCCCTTCCAACATGCATACAAAACACCACTGCAGCAGAGAAGCAACTCAAAGTCCAGGAGGGGAGTGAAGTCCTCAAGTTTGGAGGACTTTGTTAATCCCACCATAGACCCCACTGTAGTCTAGAGTCAAGTACCCAGAGCCTACTAGAAAACAGCCCTGTCAAGGTTAGGCTGGTTTTCAGTCCCATATAGATGTCATAAGACAAGACAAAGTTTACTTAAGAAAATCAAACCTGAGTCTGCAAACAGAACAGACAGCACACTCAATGCTATTCATCATTACCAAATTTAGAGATGGGTATTTAACTGTGGAAAAAAAATAGAAGAGGTAACTGTTTTCATTGTTTCCTTCTGAGCTATTATTTCACTTTCCCCGTACTGCTGTTACAGAAAAGAAAAAAGAGAAAATAGATAGTCAAGGCACAGTCCTCAAAGATGAATCCAAAAAAAGGTTATGCTATTGGATTCTGAATAGCAAAGATATATTTACAAGGGAATTACCCAATTTTTATTTCTCTATGTTCTAGACAAGAATTCATGTAAGGTGACGTATGAAACCTAGTGTTAGCACCAAAAATTACAAGCTACATGCTAGATTTCTCACTAAAAAATGAAGAGGATGCTTAAAGCACTGTTTAATCTAACATTGTTGGCTGGGTTTTTTTTTTCTTTTAAAGATATACAGAACAGTTTAGCTGGACTGCTGTGACAAGGCATTCTAATCAGCTGCATTACAGACTTGAGTGACAGCAGACCTTTTTACAATGGGGACACAAAAAAGTAGCAGCTTCTTATACAAGATGTAATATGGCATTTTTACTATAGTAAAAACAAGATTCGAAGCAACCCATTGTCATGCATGAAGTTCTACACACAAAGGCAAATCATTATGAAGTGATCAGAACCCAGCTCAAAGGGCCTCATTATTTTTAAACAAACAAGCACTACCTCATTTTTCTCTTGTTTGGCTGATCCCTGACTCTGTGCTGCACTGAGTGGTTCATTTTCTGGAGCTGAGCTCTGGCACGAAGTCTCACTGCCGATGGGATGCTGTGGCTCCACGGGAGTATCACTTCTCAGAGCAACATGGAAAAGAAGAGATGCTTAACTGAGAAAAATTAAGAGTAGAACATCAAGTGGAGGAGAAAGGTAACATTCTAGAGTAAGATCTGGTAACACAAGCATGCAAACTACTTAAGTCACATCAAACTGAAGACATTGCTTAGGAAAAAAATGCCATTTGCAGTGTGTTACACTAAACAAAATAAACTCCCTGACAAACACAGAGCACAGCCAGTTTCCAAAAAGCCTTACTACCATAGCATGCCCAAATTTCATGTTTTCTATCCCTACACTTGAACTCTACACCCTTTGACTACCAAGTTACTCAAAATCTCCTGTTTCAAAGCAATTATGTGCACAAATGTATCTGATATACTGTGTGACTAAACTCTTCCCTAAGATACCAGTTTCATTACCACTATCAACATATAAATTTAAACTAATATCCATGGATGTTTAACATCCATCTGCTTGAACATTCCTGAAAGTGCAAGGTAGAAAAATGTTTATATTGCTTTTCTTGTATTTTAAGTATTTCTGCATGCCTCTCTTTCCAAAATGGTTTGGCAATCAATCAAGAAATGTGCAGAACACATTACAAGTCTTGGATGCCCATCTTCAGTTTTGTCAACTTAAAGTCTTTTTTCCTCAGTGACTCGGAGCAAAGTTCTTAAAGAAGTTATTTTAAACTTTTTGGGTACCTCTGCACAGTAACAAAAGTAACTCAGCTGAGTAAAAGACAATTGCTTAATGAACTTATAAAAGAAATACAGTATTTCTGCCATGTGTAAGAGGAAGCAAGGGCCAGATTTACATAAAGCTCAGTTTCCACCCTTGCAAATATTGGCATTCAGTCTGGACACTTGATCTGAAGGTGGATTTTCTTCTAAAAAATGTAACACCTTCTTGAAAACTAGGGGTCTGACCCTATAGTTCTAATCCTGTAATTCTGACCCTCTAACCCCAACCTTCAAGAGATGTATTATTAATGAAAAAACATGTTACAAGCTATAAACTTGACATTAAAAGGCCTACATAAAGAACTGCAGCAATTAAACATCTTATTTAGCCCACACAATGATGTTTTTTGTGTAGAATTAATCTAGTACTCCAATATTGAAAAGGGAAGAAAAAACCTCTCGAGAATCAGTTTTAACACTTGACCCTGGTCTACTCACACAAATGATAAGGTTTGATACAGATCAGTAAAATTAGAGGATTCACAATAAACTAGTATCTTCAGGAGTTACACTTTGTAAAAATGTAACATCAGGGATACTTCCCTAAAACTTAAGCTATCCACAAAAATGCCAGCGGTGAAGAGGCTGGTAAAACCCAAGATTTTAATCAAACAGAACAGCTCCTTTCAAGGTAAGTGTTAAGACAAACATTAAAACACACGTTACTGTAAGTATTTCCATTATCACAGGTGAACTGACATCAGTTTGGTAGTGTTTGTTTCCTTTTTATTGAGTTTAATTACAGCTGCTCTTTACTGTAACACAACATATGGAACATTGCTCCAAGGCAAAACTAATAGAGACACCAGCTGCGGCCTGCATTGATCACCACAGCCCCAAATGTCTTCTGCTGGCCACTGCACCCAAGTGCAGGGCTAGTTACCCACCTGGTTCTCTAAGAGACAAAAAAGCCAGCAGCTGCTTTCTAGGGAAGTGTGACTATAACCATTCAAAAGGGACAGAACTGCTGATCAAAAGACAGGCCAGGCAGAAACATGATGATAAACTCTCAAGTGATAAGTACCATTTCTCTCCCTTACCAGGACATTTCTCTCAGAAGCCAAGTTTGCAGTCTACATTTCATTAAAGAACTTACTCATGGCATAACCCAACTATCTCAAAGTCCGATACAAAAAACATAATACATTCACTCAGCTGCCTTACTCATCTTTGCTTTGAAAAATACGACCTAAGCATTTCAGCTGAGCTACTACTATAACAATTTAAGCGATACAGGAATGCTACAACAATGGCATACTGTCATTTCCACCGACTTCGCTGCTCACTGCAAATTGTTCAAGTATACTTAAGTAACTAATTTACAGTGTCAGGACCAAAATTATTTTTCGAGACTTGAGGGCAGAATGCAATGGAGAAAGGATATGGGAGTTACAGCATTTCACTGTGTCCATTTATTTATCTGGAATGGAAGAACACAGTAAAACTGAACACAAACCCTAGCTAGACCATATTACATACTCAGAGCGTATTTGTGCTCTGTGCTAGGAAACTTTAAGAAAGCCCAAATTGAATCCATCAGGCTCAACCCCAAATATCAAAATCTACTTAGATCATAAAATCATAAGGAAGAAAACACCTTCTGCACAGAGTTTTCATTACAACAGAATTTAAACAACCAAACTGTTTCAGTGTTACGCTGCAGGTAAGAACACAGAAACAGTGCGACATAAGCTAAGGTAAAAACAGAGCTCTAGCTGCACTTACCGCTCCGGTGATTCTTCAAAAATGCTGTGACATTCAGTAGTCTCAAGCATGAGGCTTCTACTGAGATTCTGTACTCCAGGGTAATGGAAATTAGCGAAGGAGTGCGACATGGGAGAAGTTTTGGTCCCGAGGTCTGTGACCCGCTTATCGTGGTTTGTCAATCCACACGAGAGCCCATCTAAGGCAGGGTTTAAGGAGCGGGTCATGTAAGCGTCTGCTGACTGAGGCCGTCGCATTGGGGACGATGGATAAGGAGAAAGTTTGCTGATAAGAGGTGTCAGAAGATCAGCATAGGCAGCTTTTGTAGGCTTGAGGAGTTTATCAACATGAATATTAAGCATCTTTTGTTCAAAAGCACAAGAAAACACAGTAGCTGGCAGATTCTGCAGCCACGATAATAAGCTAAGATCCAAGTCATCACAGCCATTACCACACAAGAGATCAATGCCCAGCAATACTTCACTTTCTGTGATTTCTTCTCCTGTTGCTTTGCTCTGACAGAATTCCACACAACATTCATAAAGCAATCCCTTCATTACAAGCTGAAATAAGCGATTGTTACTTGCTTTGAAGCCAGCCTCGCTCAGTTTCCTATCTGCTGGAATAAACTCTGCCACCATGACACAGGCTTCTTCGAAGCAGTGAACCCGAGCGGTGCTGGGATTCCAGTCCTTGAATTCAGCGTGGTTGGTCAGGCGAGGCAGCGTCAGCAGCAAGCACAGTTTGCTGTAGTCTTCCTTAGAGGGACAATATTCCTCCAGCGCATGCAGGCACTGCACAGCCTCTCGCATGGTAAATTCCAGCTATGGAGACATTAATATCAACACAACACTCTGTAGTACATGTATTTCCACAAGAGAACACTTGAAGAGCAGGCAGCAACAGAATTTGTCTCCTATCATTCATTACTATTACTGCTTATATTTGAATTAAAAAAGCATATAGAGTCTAAAATTGCTGATACAAGTGCAGTTACAAAAGAGGCAAATTCCTAGATGCTTTGACTTCCTAAAATCCCCCATCAAGTCCCATCTTTTACAGATTTATTGAATGTTTTCATGTCACTTCAGGTTTGATGGGCTTAAAATTTTGAATCTGTAGCTGAGCAGCTCCAATTCTATTGTAGCACAAAAGGTTACTTCCATTCTCAAAGCCAGCTGACTTATTTTCCCCCTTTACTTCTATAACCTGTGCCAGTAGCTTTTCACAAAAGCCTTGTAGATTGCTCTAGATTAGCAGCTTTTATACTGAGATTTTCTGTTCTTCAATCAAAAATGTTAAAAAAGTTCAAAGAGTTCTCAGAAGATAAGACCTCCAAATGAATAGAGAGCTTTATGACAAAGCCTGTTGATAGCTAAGAGCCAAGAACCATGTTAAATGCACAAATCCTGACATTTTTAGTTACAAAGGTTTAAAAACCAGTAAAAATCCCCATTTACCCTTGTTACCTAGATACTTCAATACAGCAGCCTTTGACCCACAACATGCCAACAAATTTGGTAACATTTAAAACAAAATAAGAAGCATTAATCTGATTTTTCTTCTCTACTGCTATCTAGTCACAGTATACAGATAGAGCAATCAAAGAACTAGTACACTTCCCATTTAAACTGTAATTATGGACTTTTAACTTTCTCTACTCTGTCAAGAGAAAACCCTGAAATACAATGTAAGAGTAATGGGACAGAGAATTAAAATCAATTCAGTCTGGAAAACAAAATCACTTGTCTTAAACCTACTGTCATTCTTAATTTTTAATTTCATAACATTTTTGTCTTAGAAATTTGGTATTACTGTATCATCAACATAAATGAAAAACTGTAATTTATTTCACAATCTGCACACCTTCTTTGCCAGTTTGAGTCACTGTCTCTTTCCATATCAAAAACTTAAGTCCACAACCCCTGCTGTTTGCACACTTAACTGAAAGAGTCCTTTGTGAACACATCTGCTCCCTCAAAAAAACCAATTCTGACCTTTCTCTCCAAAACCAATAGCAATTAAGTGTAAGATTCATTCAAACTTTCATCTGGCCCGAATTACCACAATAAATTTCTGTGATTCTGAAGCCTGCTTCAGAATATTTCTGGGGAATAAAAAAAAAAAGTAATGAAAAAAAAGAAGAGCCCTGTACTTTAGGACAATGGCCTATAGTAAATCTGAGGGTCAGGACCACAGACACAGCATATGGTCACTGATCCATCTGCAAAGTTTCGAGCAACCCTTTTATGTATGACTGTATTTGAGATCAGGGAGCCACACTCATTTCCAAAGAATAATGACTACTTTTTCCAGTGTTTATGAAACCATTTGGTAATAGCTAAAATTTGTGTATTTAATGCTGGAAGCTTCTGCTCTGCCTTTAAGCAGGATAATCTCAAGAGATTTTCTGATAACAAAAAAAATTCCCAAACCAGAGGCAATTCTTACATGCTGAGGCTCATCTTCTGCTGACATCGCATTGTTTACACATAAGGCTTCCAAGAACTTCTGCTTCATTATAATGTAACGAAATCTGCAGGTGAGAAGAGAAATACTGTACATCTTGCTCCAGTAGTTAAACTCTTCTAGAGACAAGGAGGCTATTTTACATCAAACTTGTGAGTTAGGCATAGCTATTGCCATGACAAGGAACTCTGATACGAAATTGTAACAAATTGGTAACCACAACTTTTTTTTTAGAACAGGATATATTTTTCTCCATAATTGCTTTCAGAAATATTCTATGACAAATATCAGAAGGCTAATTAGAAAAAACCAAGTATAGAAATCATATTATTTCTTGAATAGAAGTATGACGGAGCAGTCATCTATTAAAAGGTTGTACAACATGCATCATATTCCTAAAGTGTACAGCACATGACAGCTCATTACAGACTGTGTGCACGTATTTTAAGTACAAGTTTAAAAACACACACACACTCTTCAGGAACAGCACACAGACTAGAAAAAAGCCACCAAAAACTAAGGTGAAAAACTCAGAACTACTATTTTTATAGACAATACTTAGAAATCCACATATTTTCCATAACTCAAAAAACCTGAACTCTGACATACATTCTATTTTACCTTTTCTTGTCAAACTTTTCCATACATTCAAGAGGCTGAATAAATTGAAGAACCTCATCCCACTGGCCATCAAGAATCAACTGCCTAGTAAAAGAAAGGATCATTCCTTGAGTGCCACCGGACAAGAACATCCTTTCCTAAGTAAGCAGCTCATTTAAATACAAAACAATAATTTAAATACACAACAGGTGATGAATCTGCTTTGAAAAGTCAATGTTTTGCACAGATGCCAAGATGATTGTCTAGTAAGACTAACAGTAAGAGCAAAATCCAAGTCTGTTCTCAATATTTTGAAAAGGGAAGGACATACTAGAAGGACAAATATTAAGTACTTTTAAAGGCACATCAAAAAAGACAAAATGGTCCTGTGTCCCCTGCTTTACCTGTCATTCTTATTTAAAGAAAAGACATCTTACTTGAAGACTTTGATAAAGGTATCATTTCAATGAATACATCCCAATTAATGAAAGAGAACTCAAAAACGAGTTAATTTTAACTGTATAAATACTGCTGAGGCTATTTTATGAAAAGGCTGGGAGAACACAGAGCTCCCATATTAAGCATGTAGGAGGAAGAGCTTGGCAGGAAGGGTGCCAGTACAGGAGCTCCAGCCCCACGATCTGTGGGCTGGACTGCACAGGTAGAGCAGTTCAATTTCTTTATGCACACACAGAGCTCTCTAAAAAAGGTCCAGACTACAAGGCAAGGATGAGTTTCTCCAACTAAGCTAACAATGAAACAAAAAAAATTTGGATTAATAACTCGAATCTTTCTGCACTTCTTTTGTTTCATTTTAGTCCAATATACATGATTTTAATGAAAAGGGAAGCCAGGTGAGATATTTGTTCAGTGATAAAATGTACTTTTCAATGTTTTAAGAACAGCTGGATAAATTACTTTCTCATTCTTCAATATTATTAAGTACCTTTGGCATGAACAGAAAACATCAATGCTGAAAAACTAGTGTGGATCTACACTGATTCTTTTTAATAATATTGAGGGCAATATCCTGAATGGTAAATTGCACCAACCCTCATGCCTTGATGATAATAGATACTCTTTTTGTATTGTTAAATTTAAGATAAATCTAAGTATTATTTTGAAATGCACATAATTTTTTGGGGGGAAAGCTCTGGAAATCACTTGTCCTTGATCTTAGCACTAAAATACTGTGAAAACATTTCAGAAGTCAATCAACTACACCTTCAGGGCCGGGTGATTGGTAAGCAGATTATGACACATCACAGATGCCAACAGGTCTTGGCTTTCCCATTCTATTCATGCCTATGGTTTTCCCCCAACTTAGTCTGCACTGACACTGGCGCTTGTTAAGGCTCCTTCTCACTTGAATTCTGGCACTTGGTGTGCCAGAAAAATAACAAAGTTAAAATGAACAAGCAAACAAAAAAAGAATCTATGTCAATGTATGCTGCTGCTGCCTGGTCTGTGACTCTGAGTGGCTCCCAGAAGGATGTCAGTGACTGTAGGGATGGGACACACTGTAGGGATGGGACACACTGTAGGGATGGGACACACTGTAGGGATGGGACACACTGTAGGGATGGGACACAGAACAGGACCAGGAAAAAGCAGAATAAGATGAGGGTACAAGTTAAGATCTCCTGTTCAGTGGCACGGGGCTGCTGACTGAATCACAGTCCAACTCCTGTGTTTTCATACACGTGGTATTTAAACACCAGAAAAAGAAGTCCTACCTTAGAAAGAGCATGTCATCTGAAAACAAGCCATTAATGACCCCGCTTTCCTTCTCAAGTGCCAGCATACTGATGTGAAGCTTCCTTGAGTTCAGAAAATCTAGTATTAGCTTAATTATTTCAGCTTCTTTAACATTCACTGTTTCTTCAGCCGTCATGATGGCAGCCTAAATGGAAAGAAAGAATTTTAGCTCTGATCAATACCTTATTTTCTGCTTGGTTAGCAAATGTTGGCTACCAATAAAAATAAAAATGCAGATTTATAGGACTGAACATAGTGGCATTACAAAAATTAAACAAGATTAAGTAATTTATTTTGAGGTTGACTATGAAGCTATAATTAAGATCTACCAATGTATCTGCAATTTTTCCATTTCTGTCCTGTGCATAAATAGGGGGCTAGATAAACAAATCTACCAAGAAATCAATCCTCTAGCAGCGTGAAAATATTGGGATTACTAAGCCTGCAATATGGAAAATTTTCCTCTCTGAAATGCAAACAGTGAAGTTCAAAGAGCAGAAGAGTCACTTACTATGTCATTATGTAGAGCTCTCACATATGAACTTAAATATTTCTAACAAATATAAAAAGCGCAGCACACTAAAAATGCCATCTCTCCTTACCTTAGCTTTGAAGTAGCAGATGACAGCTAAGCCAGGGGTTTCCATTCTGCCTTCCTAAGGATGTCTACTTCTGCCTATTCCCCTCACGAAGGATCTAAAGCTGCCAGCTCAAGGCGGCCTGAGACAGCGCCTGCTGGCTGCCAGACTCCCATGCACTCATTTGCCTCCAGCTGCCTGTTCCCGGCCCTTCCTCAGCACTCCTCACTTCTGTCACTGCAGGAGCTTTTCCATTGGCTCATGTTGTTGGCTCACTGTCCTAATGAGCTGTCCAGCCAGCAGAAAGGAGAAGTGGGCAGATGTAGCTTGGGCCCTGGTGGCCAGCAGGCTGCTTGTTTAAAGCTCCCACAGATACAAGGTCCAAGCTCCTTTGCAAATCAATTCCTCTGAGGATATGAGAATTGTAGCATGTACTCCTCGTAGGGAACCTAAATTAAATTTTTCTTTTGGCTAAGTCTTTCCTGGTTCCTTAACTATGACTTAAAGTAGAAGCTGTTCAACTTTCTTTTTCAAATGGTAAAAAGACTTTACAAGTCTTTTTACAAGCTGATCTGCTGACAAAGAACTGGGGATGAGGGGAGAAACCTGCTAACACAGCCAAGCTACACAGCATTGCCTTATCAAGAGCTCTAAAAAAACCCCCAAAAATCACCAAACCAATCCCCCCACACCTAGCAGCACTCCTGCAGCTACAAGAATACAATTTAACAGCAGGAAAATTTCAGTTTAATCCCACGTTACTACTGCAAAAAGGGGCAGTGCCTCTTCTCACCTCTGCACTTGGCCACTCATCCCAGCCAGCTCCCAGCCCCACAGATGGGCTGTGTGCTGAGCCAGACCACTCCTCTGAGCCAGGTGCAACTCAGGCATTTACTCACTCCATGGGCACAAGGGCACTAATGCTGACACAAAAAACAGAGCTTTGCTTTCTGGCAGTAGCAAAGTCTTAAGCTGACTTCAGTGCACTCTCATCATCAGTTTAATACCAGAGAAGAAACCAGTGCCAGAGGTGAACCCTCAGCAGGAGGCAATAGAACAAGGAGAGACACTGGAGCACAGTGATCCATAAAATGAATAAAGGGAGGGGAGATGACCACACAGAGCAAGACATCCACAGCAGGAGAGGCTGTAGTTCCCAGTGTCTTGTAACTCAAAAGGAGACATGAAAATTGTTTGGAATTCCCTCACGAAATCATTCACTTATGCAGATCCAGCAACTGAAAGACAACTGGCTGTGGGCAACCCATCTCCCAAGACAACTTGAAAACATCATAGGGCCTTCAGGTATCTCATCCTTGGAAAACTGGAGTTAACAAACTATCTACCTCCTACTAGGGAAAGTTTTTTTTTCTGAGTAAGTTTGAATAAACCAAATAAAACACTCAGACTATTAACAAGAAATTAGTTATTTACCAGAGGGGAAAGGAAGAGACAATTACTCCAGTAAAACTTTTCACTGATCTCACCATAAACCAATGCTAGTGAACTTGAAGGGATACAAAAACTTAGGCCCTAATAACACAGGTTTTTGCACTATTGTCTAAACCCCCAAATTTTCCATCTTCCTCACAAGTGTATGCCAATTTTTTTCCACGTAAGTTTTTGCCAGAACATTTGACTAGCAAAGCATTCGATTATAGTAGCACAGTTTATTTTGGAACAACAAGAGACCTAGTTGTGCCAGATGAAATGGCCTAACTCCTTAAAATGGCTGGGTCTAATTCTCATTTTAGTCACAGAAGACTCCAATTACCAAGTATTTTGATGGGTTTCATGAAAGACACGCCCAAGACCATAAGCACACCCCTCAGCTAGTAAAGTCAAAAGAAAAAATTAAAACTCCGGCTTGCAGAAAGCTTTGCTGCAAGAAAGATAGATACATAGATCCACAAATCAAAACCCAGAATTTGTAGAAATATGCTTTTTCCTTATGTTTTAGTCCTGTTTCAACTTCCCCTTTTGGCAACTGGATATGGATTTTTGGTCCCAGAGAAAAAATTCAACCCTACCCTCGTACACTGAATAGGAAAAAAAATAAATCAACACAGATTTAACCAGCAGTTTAGTATTAACATCTTAATTCAGAACCTCATCTAAAGCATTTGCACTTCTCTTTTATAATGCTTTATGACATTGGTGGTTTTTATATAAACTAATTAACCTCCTTCTCCAAAGACAAAGTAAGGCTTAGGCAAAGCTATACTGAGACTCCCCATCAGAAAACTACTAGAAAAAAAAAAAAATCAAACTAAGAATTCCTTTGAAGAAAGGAACACCAAGTCCAGCTTTCTTTTCAACTGGCTCTACGGGACACAGGTGTAAACAGGAAGCCACCCTACATCACTTCAAAGCTTAGCTTAATTATTTATATATTATACTAATGACAAAATGAGCGTATTATTCATTACTTTGCTTCAGAGTACATCTACATTAAGTAAAATGCAGCATCTGTGAGCTGTCTTCCATTCTCCATTGTAGTTTTTTTAAAATAAGAGGTTTGTCCTGAACATAAAGCCTCCAACAATTTGAGCACTTAACTTCATTTACTTAATTTTCATAGATCAGGGTAAAGAATGGTTGCACCCTCCATATTTGATATAGGACTAGTAACAGTACCTTTGGGGTACAGTAAAGGAAAATGTATCACAACATCCAAACTTAGTTTGGATACTGAACTTCTGAAAAAGCGTTGAAGTGCACTGATAAGCTCATCCATTAACAGTACTATGATAATATTTAGTGTGCATTCCCTGCCAGTGCAACACAAACAGCTAGAAAAGAACAGCAAACCTACTAGAGAAGATTTTCATGTAACTGATGGTTTTTACTCTGATGAGCTCAGACTTCTCTTATAAGCATTATGCTGTCAAATAACAAGAAGCATTTTATCATGAAATTATAAATATACATAGGCTTTCACATCACCCTCTATGAAATCTATGAGGTTTTCTGACATTCAGTGGTATGTCAATACGTGCATAAATAAAAATAATAATAATTAAAAGGCAAAGAACAGCAGGGAAACTCAAGATTAGAGCTCAAGCTGCATCTTTGGCCCACCACACTGTATTGCTTTCTGCTGGCACATATGGCACGTAACGTCACAATCTGATCAGCTCAAGCTCTAATACTCAAGAATGATGCAAGCACTAGCTTGAGGTATAAATGAAAGCAAATGAGAATTAGAGCTTAATATTTCAGGTGCCTTGTATCAATCACATTTCTGATGCAACCTTTTTATCTTGCCCAGTCTTTTCAGAATGGCACTTCTCCACATCTTCCTCCTCCTGTCCACTCCCTTTTATCTTCTGCTAGTTCTGTACTTAAATTTGTTTTTCTACATCAAGAAAACAAAAGAACTTCTTGCCACAAACCGGACACATCTTTTCTCTTTAACTTCAGTGGATAAGATGTTTAAGCAAGCTCTTTGGAACATTATATCTAATGCTAAACCTTCCAGTGAGAAGCTTCACCCTTGTTCTGTTCTTACTCATGTTCTAAGAGCATGCCAACAGCAGGATTTTTTAGAAGCATAAGAAAATAACTCCTTAAAAAATTAAAACAGATTTATATTCACTTATGCATATAAATATACTATTTCAGGAAAATGTTTATAAACTAGAAGTATCTAAAGATAGCACTAAACAGTCTCTAAGCTACCTTTCTTAGAAGAAACTTAAAATGTGTATGCATGCACATGATAGAAATTAAAAGTAATGTTTAATACTGAAAAACAAATTGTGAAAGTCTACAATAAGCATTATTTATATGTTATTTATCAACTGAAACAGGTCATTTGCCAATAGCATAGAATACACATTTGGAAAAACCTGGCAAGGAATATAAAGTCTCCAACTATCCTGAAATACAAGAAAAAAAAATGATAGCTCAAATTTTAAGTGTCATGCTGTGAGAGCAGTGACACATTTAAAGGGACACACAATGCCAAATTGGGAGTCTTGGTTCACTGACAGCTGCGATGCAGACCCACAGCCTCAGCATCCTGGGGAGCTGTCAGAGAAAACCTCAATGTGAACAAGTCATACATATTTAAAAAGCTGGCTATTTTGCATTAAGCTATTTGACCTTTTAATCCACCCCACAGTCACTTACATTTGACTCTTGTGCCTTCCCAGAGGCCACTCCAGAGTTCTGGCTACACAGAGCCCACAGGGCACTCGGGGCCTGGTCAGTCCCTAGTGGCTCCATTTCTGAAGTGCCATAGCAAGAAAAAATTAAAAAAAAAAAAAAAAAAAAAAAAAAAAAAAAAAAAAAAAAAAAAAAGACTATAGGCCAAATTTTTTTCACAACTCATTCCCACAGCAGTCACTGGAGCTCGCTGACACGCATTTCACCCTAAGAAATCACATAATTCATTATCTCAAATGAAATGCATTGAGTGTATTAAGGCCTTAATAGAAAACCTTCACTAAACTTTGCGCAGCTGAACTCTCAGACCTTTTCTACTTCAATACACAGCAAATCAGTGTCCTCTTACACACCAGCCTTTCCTGCCTCACACAGATTTTTCACCGGCTTGCCATCTAGTAATCCATTTTGTTCCCCTGCTTAGATCAGCTGTTGCTCTACAGCCACCCCGGTAATCCTTGTCTCACCACGCTTGGGAGGTGACCGCAGAGCTCTCAGCATTCACCAGTCCCTGTTACAACACGCACACGCCTTGCCCAGCGCATTCCGCACCGGGAATGACAAAAAGGTGACATTAAATTATGCAATACTTCACATCACAGTGAAAACAGAAGGCAGAAAATAAGAAAAGCCAAACAACTTCCAAAGACTAGAAATTAACGCATTTTGACTGTAATTCCCCATATTGTTCCAATTTTTTTTTCTCTGCACACGCGATTCCATACGAAATCCACCTCCGCCGGGTTTACAGCAGCCGCCCCGGTTAACTGCGCCGCGCCGAGCCCGCATCAGCATTTCGGGAACGTGAGCTCAGCACCAGCGGCGGGCAGGGCCGCACGGCCCCGGAGCAGCTCCCGGGGGGCGGCCCCGGGTATAGAGCGCTCCCCCGGCCCC
>NW_008237239.1:5015226-5067370 GCF_000691975.1 Corvus brachyrhynchos | reverse complement strand
CAAGCGGGTATTCCCCGCGTCCCCCAGCCCGTTCTGGTGCCCCTGCCGGTGGGAACACTCACCCAGAGCCCGGTGTCCCCACACAAAGGCGGCCAGGCCGCGTGCCCCGGGCTTCCCGAGCAGTCACCTGCGCTCCGACGCCCGCGAGGCACCCAGCGCTCACAGCACACGAGCAGGGCAGGAGCGGCACTGCCCGTCTGCCACCACCCGGCTTTTTGCTCGTGCGGCACGGGCTTAAGTCTTGTTGGCAGCACCTTGAAGTACTGCATGAGATGCTGCTGCTGACTCAGGTCAGCCAGGGATTTTTTTAGTGTGCTTATGCTGTCATCTGCTTCTGGAGACTGCTCAGCAAAGTGCACCCTCTTTACTTATGTATGCATGTGTGATGCCTGTGTTTTATGAATATGTATTCATATATAATTTGACTTTCAGTTACATTTTTGTGATTGTCAAAAGATTATGGCAGCTCAGAGTCATTATGGTGAACAGTCTTGCTCTGTGTTTATATGCAGTGGTGAGATGCGATACAGAAAATCATGTTAAAATGCAAGTACAGCACTTGGACAGAGTGCTTGTGAGCACACTGCAGTGCACTGGTAGGCCCTGCCAAAATGGAGATGGTGGCAATTTTCTGACAAGTTGATGCACGATTTTTAATTTTTGTTGTTGTTGTTGTTAATTATGCATGTGTGCCATGCATCAGAGATCCAGGAAGGTTGTCAGGGATTTGACTGAAGCTGAACTGGATTCTCTGTCGCATTCACAAAATGTCAGTGAGGTTAAGTCTACTTGCTAACTGTTTTGCTGAGGATTTGCTGAAGGGCAGAGGGGAAATTTGTTATTTTTTCTCTCTTCTTTCTGAACAGGAATACAAACATATGTCCCAAAGCAAGGAGTGTGCCTGGCTGCACAGCAGTGACTTTGCCGCGCATGTGCAAAGAATGTGGAACTCGACAGTTCCTTTTATTCAAGTCCCAACTTTACTTCCCAGGAATATTTGCTGGTAAAATATTGAATACTTCCATTTACTTCCAAAGCTATAATTTGTTGCTTAGTTGCATTTGGAGGCTCTGCTTAAGAGAAAATGTAATTATAGAAATGAAATTGTTTTCCAATGCATATGATACAGTAGAGATGATAAATCGGAATGTGGATAAACAAGGTAACTTTAATTGTCTAAACTGAGCGGTATGTATAACTTTACTGAGCACAGATACGAAAAGTCCTTTTAAAACTTTGTTTAACCTACAAAATTCTAGGTAAACACACATAGGCTTTTAAACTTAATCCTGATTTCAGAATGGTTTTACAGTAGTCTACTAATCTTTTGTGCAGTAGCTTTGTTTTCAGTGAAGGTCTTGAGACCAAACCTATGAGACTGTATTCTCTGGATGGCAAGAAAGATAAAGCTTCTTCCCAGTTACAGACCTGAAAGGAAGAGAAATCTGTTTCCTGCTCAGAATGTTGGACCTTTCACACGTACGCAGCAAACTCCTATACTCTGGAAAGAGATTTCAAGAACTAACCTTTCAGGAAGAGGTAAGGAAGAATAGGTAGCAGTAGTTGGTGGCCCTGCTCTGGGGGGGCAATCATACTGTTACTAAGTTTTGGTGAGGATACATATCGCAGCATCCTATGGGAAGAGAGCCAATGGAAGATCTTTAGTTGTTTGGAACTCTTTACTTAAGCATAGAAACGTGTTTGGGATGGTCTGAGCTTGCTTTGAACACCCTACTCATTACTGCAAAGAAGGTAACTCCCATAAAGAGCAAAGCTGTTGGGTGTGGGTTTTTGAGAGCTTGAAAATCAGGATTAGTGGAGGAGGAGATCTGCATTGCCTAGTGACAAACCAGGGCGCTGCAGTCTGTGCTTGGAGCACTTCAGAAAAGAAAATAGTAATTGTGTGACTATTTTACAAATGTTGCAGGTGGGGAATGAGACACTGGAAAGCAGCGCCATGGAAAGGCACCTGGGAGCCCCACTCGATGGCAAATTGAACGTGAGTCAGCAGTGCCCTGGCAGTCAGGAGAGCCAACCCTGTCCTGGGGGGCATCAGGCCCAGCATTGCCAGCCGGGCAAGGGGGGAGATGGTGAGGCCTCACCTCAAGTGCTGGGGGCAGTTTTGGGCAGCACAGTATAAAACAGACATTAAGCTATTAGAGAGCATCCAAAGGAGGCCACGAGGATGGTGAAGGGCTTGAGGGGAAGCCATGAGGAGCAGCTGAGGTCACTTGGTCTGTTCATCCTGGAGGAGACTGAGGGGGAGACCTCCCTGCAGTTACAATTTCCTCGAGAGGGGAAGAGGAGGGGCAGGCGCTGATCTCGGCCCTGATCTCTGAGGTCTGAAGTTGTAACAGGGGAGGTTTAGGTTGGATATCAGGGAAAGGTTCTTCACCCAGAGGGTGGCTGGGCACTGGAACAGGCTCCCCAGGGAAGTGCTCACAGCACCAGCCTGACAGAGTTCAAGTGTTTGGACAATGCCCTCAGGCACGTGGTGTGGCTCTTGGGGATGGTCCTGTGCAGGGCGAGGAGATGGACTCAATGATTCTTGTGAGTCCCTTCCAACTCAGCTGATTCTGTGTGTTGGCCCTAAAAATGGGTCAATCCCAATTTTCTGTACTTGTAACAGAGACATTCAACTCTTTACATTTTATGTTATATTTACATGTTCTTGTAAAAACTTAGAAAAAAATTCTGTCCAAAACCTTATTCTGAAACAGTTTTTACTCACTTCAAGAAAGGATTTCCAGAACTTTGAGGTGACAATTCAGCAGTATTCTTGCATAATCTATAGAATTCTTTATGTCAGCATCATAGCTCCAGTTTCAGGTAGCTTAAACAAGAAAAATACTGAGCCAAAGTATAATCTGGCTTCAAGTAATTTAAATAATTGCAGGCTTGTGGGGCCTTGCCAGGTCTTGTACTGCAGACGCTTAGATTAGTGATGATGAAGAAATGATAAGACAGAGCTGCCATGATGGAAAGCTCTGTATTAGCCTTTAGTCTTTCCGCAAAGCTCCATTAACTGAGACATAAAAGAACATACAGATATTACTTAGTACATCTCCACGAAGTTCACATACCATTAACTGCAAGCTTAAACACATGTGAAAAAAATTCAGTATCTTGCTTACACAAATCTGTCAGTGTTACATAGGTATTACACAGATTTGCATATAGTTTCTATCAACTCTTACTGTTTATGTGAACACTCTATCTAAAAAATGTGAACAGTATAGTTCTATCTATATTTTGTCTAAAGTAAAGAATTCTGTGAAAAGGTAACACTGCTGCAGTAAGAACTGCAGTTTAAGGTCCCTGCTGCAGCTTTTCAAGGTTTAAGGCACTTGTTAAGGTACTTAGCATATATTTCTACTAAAAGTTAAAAAATCTATATTTCTATTTCACTTTGGTGTGACTTCATGTATCTCAGCTTATCCAAAGATAAATACTTATTTACTCCTAAGCATTTTATACATCAAGTTGTTTGTAATGCTGAATAAGATTCTGAAGAAAGTTTTAAATAACTTTTTTCAGTGAATGCTTACCTTGTTTGTGCTGTTTTCTGTCCTTTCTTGAATCCTGGCGGTTATTAGCTCTCCTGATCAGAGGCAGTTCTGTCTAGCATCCATCAGCATTATCCTTGAATTCAGAAATTTGATTAAAAGAACTCCATCTCCCAAAGAGTTTGTACTGAAATGTGCATGTTGTATATTGCTTCTTTGCCTCCTACAGGAGCAGTAGTTTCGAGTGTAAGAGCTGCTTTTCTTTCTTGCTAGAAGGAAATAAGCTGGAGTAACTTCCCTACCACGTTTGACTCATTGCTGTGGTTGTCTAAATAAAACGTGTATTCTGTATGTAAGCAAGTAAGTCTGAAGGTAAATGTGCATCTGTATGTATGCATATACAAACACACATCACATATTTTTTTCCTAAATGGAACAGCTTGCTTCTAAAAATAAATTGCTTATAAATGAACAAAGATACTGTACATGTTAAATGTACTTTTTTCCCCCTGCAATCTATACCTGGAATAAGAGTGTTTATAGGGGATTTTTTTTCCTTTTGTTGTTTTTCATTTATTTAACTAGAAAATGTAAAAGCAGCTGTAAAGGGCTGTGGCTGTCAAGATAAATCTTTATAGCCACAATTCTTCAAGCTACGTATTCAGCTCATTAAATTAGTAACAAGGCAGCAAATAAATGTTACTTTGCCGTTTGAAAAGATCTAAATAGTTAAAGGTGTAGCCCTGTGTCTTTTTCATTAAGTTGTTGGAAGAAAGACATCTGACATTGATCTGATCAGTACAGCTGGATTTGAGAAACAAAGCTATTTTTTGCATCACATTTGTGTGGCGATCGATCCAAAACCTTCTGTTCCAAGCATGACTCCCTGCACTGGATCCCACAGCAGGACAGATTTTGAATCAGAAATTCTGTACAAATTCAGGCACACAGTACAGTCATATTATGTCAAATTAACCAGGGCAGAAGCTGAAGTTTCTCAGGGATGGTATTATTTGCCAAAAGATAGAAAAACAAAGTCTGTTCTAAAGCAGATCTGTACAATGGCTGTTTTTAGATGAAAATTTTGAGCTGGGCTCACCACTGAAAAAATAGCTTTACTGGGTGCAACTGGGTGTTTGTGTTCCAACATAATTCCTTGCTTGTGTCAGCCTGTTTGTGATGCTGTACAGGGAACTGACTGAGCTGGCTGAAAAATAACCAGTTTTCAGGGGGAAGAGGGCAAGCTATTAATTTCCTTCCACAGTAGCTTTCAATTCAGCATTAAAAGCCCTACTGTCAGGTTGCTGGTATTCTTGAAGTTACTCTTCAAACAGCTCTGCGGTTTTGAGATTCTTTATCTGTGTAAGTTAGCCCAGCAACTCAGTCTGCCTGTTGACAGTGCAGGGATGTCATGGCCACTTTCAGCAAGTCCTTGCTCTTACTCTGCAACCCAGCAGGACAACACAAAACTCCAAAAAAGACATGATTTGGACTGGAAAATTACTAATTTATGAATCTGGAAGAGACCCCTCATTTTTTTGGTAGCATTTCTGTTCAAGAGAGCATCACTAGCAAGTACAAACTATTTCACACACATGCTTTATACAGTATCTTGACAAAGATAAGACTTCAGTTCATCTTGACATCAGTCTGAAGCAAACCTATTAACCTGACCAGTAAGTTTCTGTGGCTTTGGAAAAATGGAAGCTAACTAGAGCCTAGAAGTTTATCAGGTGACTTAAAATTGTGAAATTCAGTTTTGAAGAGAACAGGGTAACACCTTGTTGTCCTCACTAATGAAATACGAAGCCAAATTATTCAATAGCCTTCCTCTGATAACATCAGAAAGCTAGATTATCCATGCAAGTGTGATCAAAGATGGGAAACAAAAGAAGAAATTACAATGGTGCATATTTCCTGCAATTTCCACGTTGCTGAAATATGAGAAGAAACAAGATTGAAACAATAATGTGAACATTTTATAATTTTAGTTTATATTTAGAGGTAAGCAAGAAAACAAAAAAATGTTATTTTGGTGCCATGCTTTTATTTAAATGAAAGGAAAAAACTACACTGTACCACATAAGTAGCAATGACAATATTTTACAGCACAGCATTTGAAAAAATATGGAAGCTATGCTCCATAGAAGTGGACAAGTAAGCACACAATACACTGTACATTTTTCAACAGTGCCCAATAAATCATAATTAAATAGCTGAATTTGGCTTTAAACAGCCAAATAATAAAAACTAACAGTCATACTAACATTAAAAAAAAAAAAAAATCAGTAGCTATTATGACTGTTAGAATATGAAATTTTGCTCCAAAAACTAAGACGAGAGTTTGGCAATTCAGTCGTAGCAACAATAATAATACCCCTGATGAAAGCACCAGTGTGTTCTGGAAAGGTCAGTGATAAATACTGGCCTTTATGGAAAGCTTTTTTTTTTTTTCCTTTTTCTTCTTTTTTTTAAACATGATCCCAACCAAAGATCCACTGTAATTAGAAAATTTGCAGGCTTAAAAAGGAAAAGCATCTCTAGTTTTACTTTTCCTGTATTAAGTAAAACCTTATACTGCGAGCAATGAAATTTTCAACTGCATTATTCACATTCTACTTTTAGACATTGCACAAATCTTTAACCTGTTGACAAATGCAAATTTCATAATACATTCATATATATTTTAAATTACTCAAAGAATTCCTGTCCTGTATTTAAGCTCACTTTGATTAGGTTGATGCATGTGTCTTTATGGTGTTGCAAATCTTCAGTTAAATCATAGAACAGATTTTAGAAATAAAAGCCTCCCATGATAAAACTTCTTCTGAAGTTATTCGCAATATGTGTGTCAGTTAATTCCAACCTCCTGGTTTCTTGAATCACTGTATATTATACACAGTTTCATATTGTTTTCAAGATATTCCTACAATGGTATCTGTAGGAACTGTCTAACAGGCAGAATGTGCAAACCCTCTTTCCCCCCTTTTTAATATTATTTATATCCTATATACACAATATGTATACACTTGAAATATAAGAGTTACATATCCTGGTGATATACATGCAAACAATAGGAATCCGCTAACCACAAATAGTTTTGAGCCACATACATATTAAACATGTATTTTAAAGTGTTTTTTCTTTTTTTACAGTTTTAACAAATATACATAAATATAAGAACATAAATTACAGTAAACTGACAGCATTTTTGAGAAAATGTTTATAATCCAGATGCACTGATGCCTAAGGCCTTATAATAATTTAAAAAAGTACTGTTCTAAACTGCTTAATGACATCTCATTCCTGTGCATCTTTTCTCTAAGTAAAGGAGCACATTGTAGTAGTGAGGCAGTTTCTCTCAAAGCAGTTTAATGAGAGAAATATGAACATCATTTTAGTCTCCCATGAAACCGAATGGACTACATACTTATAGCACAATACTGTCTTATGTGAATGGAGTTGTCACAACACTGAAACAGAACAGAATCACAAATCATTCAAGTCTTTTCTGGTGTACGATGTTATCAAAATAGCCACAGATTTAGGGGAGGCTTCAAGTTTGTGTTTTCTTTTTTTTCAGAACAGTGCTATGTTAAAAGCAAATTATAAGAGAAACAAACACTGAAACAAAATAGTCAAACACTGTTTTGAAATAAAATGCAGCCCTTTATAAATAATACTGAAATATGCCTAGAGTTTGGTTTTGCAAATGGTCATGTCATAGATTTACTGAAATGTCATTTAGGCTTTTTTGCTGTATGTATTTAAAAATTGCTGTGTCACAAGACATCGCCTGTTAGTGTCAAGAAAACAATGTACGAAGACACACTGAAAATTCTTACCAGATGTCTATTCCCTAGAAAACTGATTCAAGTCTGAGTTGGCAGATCTGAAGGCAGGAAGTGGCCTGGATCTTAAAATCAATGGGAATTAGATAAACAACTTCTCAAAGATCTGTGACTTAGTGAATTCTGTGATTCTTCTGAATATTTAGTGCTCTGTTAGGCAACATCAGGGATCTAGTTCTGAATGTTTCATGAGTTCCTATTCCTTCCTTGAGGAAGCAGGACCTGACCATGTGCTCTCTCTGCAGCTGGAGCCGTGCAAAGCAATGAATGCACACTTGTTTAAACTGTTTCAGAGACCTACCAAATCTTTTTACTTTGAGTTTTAATGGTGTTATGAACATGCACATGGTCAGTCATACATCTCAGATGGCAACTTACTGAAACAGAAATAATTGCATCACCTAAATTTACCCTGAGTTGTTAAATAATTCATTTGAAGGAAACTTCAAGCAGTTCAAAGGTTTTTCCTTTACTGTTTAGTTTATAAGCAAATCAGTACTATTTAATTGAAAAAGAATTAAAAATACACAGGGGAATGAATCTTGATTTTGTTACAGCACAGTAAGGATCTTGCAGAACAGACCCATTCAGCTGTTATTCAGTGACATACAATTTATCATTTAGTCTTTACTGTAAGTCAGTATGCAAAGTTCAATGGTATTGAGAATATTAAGAAATTTTTCTTTAGTGAAAGAAAAATATTTCAAGACAAGCACAAATACAAACATATAAGGCAACAGATGTAAAAAATGTAGTTTGAGTCACTAAAGAGGAACATTCAGTGCTTCAGTGTATCTAATCAAAATACAGAGCAAATATACTCTATATGTTGCATTAGCACATACAAATCTCCACACAAGTCAAACATTTCTGTAATCACTCGTAATTATTCACCTAAGAGTTAATCTTCTGCACTCCTAAACACTGTGTTTACATTCCAGTTGGACATGATAATAGAACTCGGTGTCCAGTTTTAAGTTCTAAGAGTCTTGTTGGCAACTAGAAATCTATTTCCTATAGGCAGTAAAGATGAAGTGCAAGTTTATCACAATTGTCTCAAGCAAATTTTTTCCCATCTACTATGCCTTGGTCGGTAAAAGTTTCTTAGGAGTTACTGGTCTCTTGGTTTGCCACAAATGGCTGTGAATGGTAATTGCATCAACACTGGCAGACAAAGTTTTGGCAGGTATGTGGCTAAATTGCTTCCTGTCGGAGTTGTATTTATACAGTCCCTCTATCATTTTCTTTGTTATAGATTTAGGACCTATTCCCGTTAATTTATTGATTTCTTCAGTATCAGGGCAGTACGTATACAGAGATCTGAACTGGCAGCCTGAATCCCGGAACAAGATTAAGAAATTATTGGCATCAGATTTTTCCATTTCCTTTAAAAGAAAGAAAGAAAGAAAGAAAAACATTCAGAATATGAATTTTGCATTGTAATTAGATAACATTCTAAATCATTAGATTTCATTTTGAATTAGTTTTCTACCAGAGCTGAAACTTAGGTCTAACTCTGTCCACTAAAAGACCTTGTTTTCAATCATTAGAATTTGCTAAGCTTCACCTGTCTGAATTTTGATATGGTAGATTTCCATCTCAAGCAAAACCTAATTTACTTAGACAATTTCAGCTATAATTGTTTAGTTGTACCTCAAGAACAGACATCCTAAAAGTCTTTTTATAGACCAGATAAAAATTCTTCTCATCATCCATTTCATCAAGCTGGTCTAATATTTGCAAGTTTGGGAACAAGAAACTTCAGATGTGTCAGTATGTCTGAAAGACCCTCTGGTGCTAAAATGTAATTTCATTCATCCCTAAATCCACTTAAGCTTGGTCAAACCATAAAGTCAGTTGAAATGTATTGAACAGAAGTTCTTTATTAGCTGAAGTCTTCAGATTCCTATTCCACCTAACAGACCTTCTATGGGACATGTGCCCTGAACACATACAGCCTCTACCAAGTGATGTATGCTTCATCCTAAAGTTAGGCATGACATTTTTGCAGCTATTTTTTTCTGGGATTTCTGAGGGTCATTTTGCTCCAAGTTACTTAAATGGCAAGACTCTGTCCTGATTCCTGACTTGGTATTTCCAGAAAGTGTCTGGAAAGACAGAGAAAGCAGCATCTAGACATGGATGCAGAAGGATTACCAAGAGAAGAAAGGGCAAGAAATACTGCTGTGAAATTTATTCCAGGAAAGAAATTCAAACTGGATTCCAAGTGTCTGTGATGTTTGATCTAGTTAATCTGTTGTATTTGTCATAGTTGGTAAATGGAACAGTCCTGTTACTCTCAAGGTTCAGACTCTGTGTTACTCCTTTTGCCTGGAAATACCCGGAAACTGGTCCCTGAGTTCTTACCCTTACAATATTTGTGCACCTTCAGAAAGGTTTATAGCAGTGTAAGAGAGAAGACTGGAAGGCACCTTCCTTTAATAGAAAGTCCTGAATTTGCCCTACTGCTTGGAAACTGGAGAAGAGTCTAGAAGGGACGTATTTCAATTCTTTCTGTTCATGAGGGCACTGTGCTTTAGTTCTAAATTTCCCAGTCTGAGGATCTCTATGTATAAGGGAAAACAACTGTGAACACATTATGAAATTCTCCAATAAAACAAGCAATAACTATTAATTAAACACGTGAATTAATTCAGCTTCCTGTGCTGCATGTGCAAAGTAACAGCTCTTGTTTCTACAGCACTGGAGAGCCTTTCTGCCTACACAGGAAGCAAGTCACAGGAGTTACTCAATCCCTTCACTAATTGCTGCCATAATCTCTGAGGATTCCTTTCAATATTTGTATTTATGCTTAAGAGTCTCCATAATGCCTGACTTTGGTTTGACTTAAGTGTTTATGCTTTTAGGGGAAAGATACTCTTACCTCCAGGATCTTTTTCTTTTGACCTTCATTTACTTTTCCAGCCAGGCAGCAATGTGCCAGTGCATTCTGAATTATATACTTATTGGATTTAGCACTGGGTTCTTTGAAGAGCTTTGGTCCTATGGAAAAGGAATGACAAATAAGCTTAATTAATCAATAAGCCAACAAAGAGTTACTTCAAATGCTGTGAAGCACTTCTAGTGTGGAACTTTTGCATGCATAAAATCACAAATCCAGGAATAATACAGAACAAGGTTAGAGACCACAACTTTCACAAATAGGTAAAATGTCATTCAGCTGTCACTGAATTTACTTACAAATGTGTCTTTCATTATTAAATCATTATTATTGGCAGCCTTGGTAAATATTTTTTCTCTCAGAAGACCTTTTCTATGAACAACAAAACATTTTGCTGTTTCTAACTAAAATTTCAGTTGTCCAGGAGAGAGGAAAGGCTTTCTTTTTCTTTTTCTACACCTGTGATTTCAAAGGTGAGAGGTATAACAGTGAGGCATATTCAGTGCTTATAGTAACTGTTGCCTCTCCTCTTTGCAATTCCAGAAACATTTCACCCAAAACCTGGAAGATCTGGCCTTACACTTGTCTGGTTATTCTGTCTGTAAAATGACTTGATTCATCCGTTTGAACAAGAAATCTCCCCTGTTTTAATTTCTGAAATATATGTGTACTTGGATCTAGACCATTAAAAAACCCAACATGTGAGTACCAATTCCAAGTCTTGGAAAGGAAAATAATGTACAAACATCAATTAAATTTAAGATTAAATCTCAGTTTGTCTAAGCTTTGGGCAAAAAAGAGCCTAGAAAATACCTAACCATATGCTACTCTTCTCACAAAGAAAGTGATATTAGGTTGGCAAAAGTGGAGCTTTTATAATCCTGATGATGCAAGGTCTTGGCAGTATCACATGTGGTATAGTTAGAGAAAAGGGAGGAAAATACCATTATTATTTGATTCATAATATAGTAAAGAATTAGTAGTCAGATCATAAAGTTCTTAATAAACAACAAAGGATCTGTTAGGAAACAAACGGTGCAGAATATTTATATTTGCATTGCTACACAGATTTTTTGCTGTTGCTATTTGGTTTTTGATTTTTGTCACTCTATTCTAAATTGAGTTGAAATTGCAATGCTTTGTGCCTTGCTAGAGACACTACTGAAGTACAGAGTGATGTGTGAGCCCATGTGTTGTTCTGAGCCTGACTGCGGTTTATTCTGGTTATCACAAATGCTATTGAGTCAGTACTTTTATTTTGGATTTAAAATGTTAACCTTGTATTATTACCCTCTACTTTGAAGGGTAAAACTCAATTAAGTTTCAGGAAGCCAAATCAAGGTAACTGAAAACTTTTCATGCATAGGACCACTACCAGGCAGGTACTTTTCTGAATATTGTTGTCACTGACCTGTGTACTCTGTAGCAGAGGCGACTGAAGAAGTTGTAGATGCATTTTCCCAATCTTTTTCTCCATTACGACTACCACAGCGACTTGGAGATAAAAATCCTTCCACAGATTCAGACCTAAACATTAGTTTTAAAATCTATTAAAACAATTTACAATGTTCAGCTGAGAAGCCTTCTAATATGAAAAGAAGGCAAACTGTACTAAGAACACGATGATTTGAATTATAAAATATTAACCTAAATGCACAATATTTACTGTGTTTTGAGTGATGCAAGAAGTTGGTCTTTAGGTGAGGTATGTGTTAATCAGTTTTTGGGCTACTTCTGTCCCTTCTGAGGGACAGAAACCTAATAGATGTCCTTGGTTGTGAAACAGAATTACTAAGTGGGAATTTGAGTTACTTATAACATGTACTGCCAAAACAATGTGATCTCATGTAGTGAATAAACCAGTTCTTGATAGAATGATGAATATGAAGTAAAAATCTAGTTCATTTACACTTATGACTGCAACAACTGGCAGTGAGAACTGCTATATTTAAGACAGAAAAACAATTTCCTCTCTAATGTTTGTTTTCACAAGCAATAACTTCTGCTGCTGTATTTCTTCAGGCTGCACTCAAATGTCAATAATTTTGCATTTAAAGGTCTAAGCAAGATAGTAAAGTTTTCTTAAATTATTGCAAGATATTCAAAATACTTTCGATTGTGGCTACTGCAAAAGGCAGTCAAATTTGCAGCTTGTAATGAAAGTTTTCTAGTGAGAAAAAGGCACAGAATATGGAAAAAAGTGGTACCATGTCAACATTTGTGTGCATGCTCATTTTCAGTAAAATCAGCAACAGGTGAAAATTCAATTTATAATATATCCTAAACCTTTTGTGATTAGCACCTGCATGAAGAAGGTGACAAATGTATCACCGAGACTCTCTCAGTGGAATCATCAAAGACAATGGCGATGCAGGGACAAGGTGAAAATATGGGTTTGGAAAGATATTGAAAATTCTTCTAACTTTGTTACCATTATAATGTTTTAAAAGTCTCAATCCCCTAAATCAGATCCAAAGCCTGAGGAAGATGTACTGCTCGTTACAAGCACAGTACAGCACTGTACAACTACAGCCCCATACACAGGGGTCATCTCCTGTAAAGACTGCGTAGATGAGCAACATCAAGCCTTTTGTAATAACTAATATAGCTGGAAGAAATCCCCCTCTCAATTAAAACTGTTAATTTTTAAGAGATGACAAGAGATGTTAGGCTAATTGGATCATTTATGAAAGTTTCTTATGTAATAACTGGAAAGTCAGTTCTTGAGACATCAAGGTAATTGAGAAGTCAATTGAAGCCAGCTTCAGTCTTGTCAGAGCTGATGAATAGTGTGTAGCGGCCATGAAAACATGACATGCAATATCATAATATGTAGTACTCCTTATCAACCCCCTTTTCCTAGTCTGCCTTTCTTCCCTATTTCTTTTTTATACAAAAAAAAAGTATTTGTCTGAGTATTATCAAGTAGTTCACAGAAATAATAATCTTCCTCTGAATGAAATACAGATTTTGTATAAAAAAATTAAAATTTCTCTGTTATTTTCAGGTGATTTTTTAATGCAAAATAAATTCTGGTGTTTGGAAAAGGCTGAAGTCCTAGTGAGCATTCAATAATTCCCTGTACAACTGCTAAAAAAAAAAAAAAAAAACCCAAACAGAAAAGAAACTTCTATGTTAAAAAAAGAACAGCAGCTATGTAGTTGCACGTAGCATACAGGTTTAGAAAATATCCACAAATTGAGACTTAGATACAAGCAGGTGAATTAAAGAGGCTGTGTGAACAGCATTTTGTTTCGACCTCATTTATACCTGCCCAGCTGGTTTACCTGGTAAAATTTGCAAAACAAATGATCATGGCTTGGTTCCCGAATGTCTGACAGTGGAAACTATCCATGTCTCAAATGAGGAAAACATACCTGTTCTCGGAGTACACAATATATACACGACCTCTAAAAAATTCATGCTAGTTTTACATAGCTGATTATCAAATTTTATTAAATGAAATGGTTATTTTAGCTTTACCTTGGTGTTCTCTTGCCTGACTGCACACTCTCATTGTCCCCTGTATTCAGCGATGCCAATGAAAGACTAGATACTGAAAAAACACGATAAAGCTGTGAACCTGGATAAAAACAAAGTTAAAGCTTATAAACCTATGCAAGTAGGAGAGTCTGTTCATCAGACCAACACCAGCATCTGAAAGTCAGTAAGAGCTTTTCTGCATGGGACTAGCACCCATCCATGATATACCTGCATGCATATGTGCTGCACTTCATGTAAACACTTGCTGACACTCAGCCTTTGGCAGCCACCAGGGATGGGCTCAGACTAAGCACTAATGGGAAGCACGGACATGGGAATATTGGCACTATGCAAATCAAAGAATGCAATTAAAGTTAATAAGTCCTCTTGAAAGAGAGCTTAAGAGACTTAATTTAAAGCTTAGGATGGATTCTTGGAAGGTGTTAAGGAAATACTTTAAATTACACTGGAAGATGGAGGGAAGCAGCCAGAGCAAATGCAGCACAACAACAAAGGTAGAGGAGGCTGTAACAAAAAGGATCACTGAGCAATCTGGTTACTTTTTCTAATTGTAAATTGGCCATACTTCTTCCAGTCATTACTGCAAGCTCTTTTGTATCTAAAGAATGCTAACTTATTCCACGTGGTTAGTGTTGCTATGTTCTTAACTATACATGCAGTTGGTAAGTGAGCAAAATAGAAAAAACCCATGAAATATAAAAGTAACTTTCAAATTCTAATTTTGTCTGTGTTGTGTGAGTTTAAGTATTCTTACCTTATAGTCACCATTTTATTTATTGATCTCTTATGTCCCAACTTTTATTCATTCTTAGCTCTACAGGTGCAAGAAGAGATTAGTGCAGAAAACATGGGTGTGCATGAAACTTGCAACACACATTTGTCCCTCAACTGGGTTTTCAGAGCTAATGTTTTTGTTTGTTGATATATGCATGCATGCATAGCAGGTAAGTGACATTGATCTTTCCATTTCTATGCCAAATTTTGCTTTCCAGTTTGGTCACGTGCAGTTTCAATTTAGCACAAGACACTCATAATGGCACGTGCTTGTTAGGACCAAAAACCAAGCTGGTGTTTTAGCATGAACAGACTCTTTTTCCACATAAACATTTGTTACCTGGTGGGCCTTTGACTGGTGTCTTAGGTGATTCAATATGATCTCTATGAATAGATTTTGGACGTGGCTTTTTTTGTTTGATTGAGAGGGAACGTGGCTTTATGACAGTATCCATGTCTTCCATAAGCTTTAGTTGTTTCCTTCTCATATATTCCTGCTTAATAAATTCTCGCCGTGCTCGTTCATCCTCCTTCTTCTGACGTTCTTCTTCTGTTTTGCGTCTAAAAATTTACCAAAAAAATTCAGCAGCAGAAACTTTCCAAATAGAGGATTTCAGCTAGTACAGTGAGGACAACACAAGCATCAGATTTTTGGAACTTCAATGTTCTCAAACACCAGTAAGAGACTTTCTAATTTTTTTACAATTTTCAGAGAATTTAAACTTTTTAGGATATTGCTACCAATAAAACCAAATGAAGGTTTATCAGCTTCATTGCTGTAACTGAGTGAACATTGTGCATTTTGTGCAGAAAGGGCCCTGAGGGGTACAGGCTCCCTCAAAGCCATGCTCTGAGGAGCTGTGCCCAGGCCAGCACAGCTCCCAGCCTGAGCGAGCTACAGACTGATGCCACCTGCTGTCCTGCAGGGCCAGCTGGGCTCCTCTGCACATCTGATTCTAGCAGTAAATAACTTGGATATTAAGATGCAAATTTTTGACTTGCAAGTTCCACTTCTAACTAAAGCAGACATTTTTATGTTCACCATTCCTGATCATTACATGTAGCTTTACCTTGTCTCTTCCTTCTTATGTTCTAGTTCTGCTTCCAGCTGCTGCTTTCGAAGCAAAGTCTCTCTTTTCCTTCTCAAACGCTTTTCCAACAATGCTGCTCGTTTCATTGCCATATCATTTTCTGCCTTTTGATCATCCTAGCAACCGTTTTTGAAAGAAAAGGACCAAAAATATTAAAATCTTTAAATTCAGCAGCTGATTTTGCCAAGTCATTAGACACTTAATTCTGTAGACTGAGTATCCTAACATACTCTTGCAGTATTTGAAGTTTATTTTTGAAGATTTTTCTTAAGACTCTTAAAAACTTCATAATGGAATTTTTCCTTCCTGAGTCAAACAAAATTCAACACTGATACGAGAAAACTTGCTGTGAGATATTTTAGTTTTGACTCAGATCCTACATAGCATAAACTTCTTTCAGCTTTGGAAAATTCTGCATGTATGAACATGAAGGTAATTATCACAAACCCCAATAACTATGCACCATATAAAAGTAACTTCTGAGCAAGCCAGGTGTTTTGTTAGAACTGAGGAATGCTTCCAGACAAGCTAGGTGCATCTAGATACATGACACAAAATTTTGGGGTATTCCAAGATGGAAATAAGTCTAGACCACTGTCTTACAATATGCATTATAGTAAAAAGCCTGTCTGAATACAGCCCTTTAATAAAAAGTCTCCAAGGAGTGCTCCCAAATACCAGCTTCAAAAGGGAGTCTCAGCAGACTATACTTTCTTAGCCAGTCAAAAGACAGAAAAAGGTTCTCCAGAGTGCAATTCAAAAATGTGAATAATTTTTAAAAATGCAGGCTGTTGTGTACTTCAAAAACTTTTATTTGGGGGTGAGGTGGGGAGGTGAAGGTGAGATGTGAGCACGTTTAATCAAGATCACCAAAACAGATGTTAAAAATGAATCTACATTCAGCATGCATCTTCCTCACCAAGACCTCCAAGCACTCTTCCATAACTATCAATGGAAAAGGATACACTGGCATGCTCAGAACCACAGTATGGTAGAATCTCACCACTCTTATGATGCCAAATTAATCAAGTCCAAAAGATAAACTTGCACACTTAGAGTTGCAGTACCAATTGCTTGGACTTTAATCATCAGTGACATTCACATCTCAATTAAAGATTCAAACAAAGCTTAACAGCCGACATACACATCCACTAGTTCTCTTACCTTAAAAAAGAATCCACAACACACTTTCTGGTCATCTTCAAACTGTTCTCTATCACTCTCACCTTCATACTTCTCAACAGATACCTCACTTTTTTCTGGTGGCTTCAAATCTGATAGGGAAACTTCAATTAAGTTAGCTGTTTTGGGAGCTGGAGGTGGTAAAATCGGTTGGTTTAGCTGATCTTCATTTGGGGTGAGGCAGACGGTTTCTGTGATAGGCTGAGATAATACTTCAGAAACATTAGATTCAATAGGCTTAATCTCCTTTTCCTCCAACTTCTGCTCACCCTGTTTTGGCAATTTTGGTCCTTCTTCTTTTGCTACCTCTTCTGTAGATTTGCCTTCTTTCAAAAGATTTCCCTTTAATTGAGGTTCGCTCACACGTTCACCATCATCTCCAAAGCAAACAAATGATCTAGTCTGAATGGGCACCTGACTGGGAGAAAACCTCCTCAAACGGGGAAGACTGTCCACAGACCGTGGGGCAGTCAAGGTACGGTTTAGAGGTGTTATTTTCAGTTCGTTTGGCCTAGGAGTCCTTTGCATTTTAATGTGAAAAGAGGCATTCTTCCTGTTGGAAGATTGTGGAGACTGATGCGTAGAGCGAGGAGATTCCTGTGAGAAAGGTGCAACAGGAGCTGGAGTTCCCCCTTGCCTTGAAGAAGACTTAAAGTCCCGAATCTGCTTCTGAGGAGAAGGCTGAGGAGGAGAAATAACCCAAGCCTGTTGCTCTCTCATCTGCATCAACATCTCCTGCTGTTTTTAAGAGTTTAGTTTTTCGATAGATTTTGTATATTCTAAGAGATCTCCGTCATTAAGATTGTCTTCTGAGGGGCTTGCTAAATTCCATTGCTTTTCAGCATCCCCAGAAGTAGCAGGAGATTTTAACCATTTGCTATGAGAATTTTCTGGGTTTTCTTTTATTAATTCTGAAATCTTACTAGTTTGGTCATCGGATTTTTGAGTTTCTTTTTCTTTCAACCGATTGCTGTCAGTGAATACCTTCTCATCTTCAGCTCCTGCTGCTTCCTCTCGGAGAGGTGATACCCCATCACCTTTCTTTTTCACAACATTAAGAAATGCTGTTCTTCCCATTTTCTGCCGCTGCTTTGTGAATGCAGCTTCAACTTTCTTCTTCTGTGCTTCAATGGCTCGCCTCTTTTCCTCTAGCTTCATCCTAAGCTGTACCATTTCAGAAGCCAGTAATTGTGTAGTGTCTCTTCCTTGAGGAACAGATGCTTCCTCGGGAATATGAGCCCAAGCAACCATATGAGGGATGTTCAGCTCAGAACCTTCTGGTGTGGTTTTCTGAGAACTGCTTCCACTGCTTTTACTATCTGTGTGATTCAACTTCCTGAATTTCTGCTCTGCAAAGCTGGTCATTTTAACCCCTGAGCTCGAAGAAGCACTGCTGCCTGCCTGTGATTTAGTACTTACTGAGCTGGGACAGGGACTTAATTGATCTCTGTGATTGCTAGCCCGCATGTCATAATCCTGGAGAAATTTAGATGGTTCTTCCATGTCAGAGTCCATGCTTACAGTATAATCTCTCAAAGAAGAATCCTCATCCATTGTCTCTGGGATATCTTCTGATGGGACATGTATTCCAGTATCTACTTCTGTGTTGTCAGTCACAGGACTCAGAGCACCTTTAGTGTCTGTGATTACATCTGGGGTAGTCTGATTTGGTTTAATGTTTGAATTCAAGATGCTCATTTCCCGATTGTGAAGAAAGAACCCATTTGTAATTTGGTCTGTTTGGAGAAGTCTGGGAGATTTTTCGGTGTCATGAATTATCTGCAAAGCCTCTTCAATGCTTGGCGTCTCAATCTGATTGCCAAAATCATCCAGAACTGCCCTGTTTTGCAGAGCTCCATTTGGAAACCTGTAGTGTCTGCTCTCATTGGCATTTCTTTGATTTGCATTAAGAGACTGATTGGCCTTTGTGTCTTTAAGAGGTGTCATGTCCTTTTCCTCTTCAATATCTTGATTCTCCTCTTCTCCATTCACTGGTTTGAAGGACAGATTTTTTCTAGAATGCTTTGGCATGCGGTTGATGTTTCCTGTAAGGCCTTCATTGCTCACAGATCTAGGAATTCCTCTGTTTGGAGTAGATACTGGAATGCTTTTTTCTTTGTCAAAAGGAATGTCAAATGAAACTCCATGTAATGATGACCTAATAGAGATCAGAATAAAGAAAGTAACTGAGCAACTCATGGTTATTAATAAGAATAATGAAATATTTGTATTTGGTTTTAAAATTATTTTAAGCTGGTAGTATTAAAGGCACTGTTAATTTTACTGTATTTTGCCTAGCTTCAAGTATAATAAACATGGATATATTTTTAGATATTTTTAGATAGATAAATAGATATAAATATAATAGTGTTTTTAAAAGCACAATAGAATAGAATGTAACAACATTTTCTTCAGACTCAGAAAATGCTTTTTGCTACTTTGGAATAAA
Organism: Corvus brachyrhynchos; assembly: GCF_000691975.1. Taxonomy (NCBI): domain Eukaryota; kingdom Metazoa; phylum Chordata; class Aves; order Passeriformes; family Corvidae; genus Corvus; species Corvus brachyrhynchos. Next base: position 5,048,111 of record NW_008237239.1, on the reverse strand, counting down.
TTCTAGGAATTTTAGGAGTATAGGAATTGCCATCATAGATCAGAAGGAAGGTGTGAAAAGACACAGTTTATGTGCCACTATAACTCTTACCATTTCAACTTTGGTTTATACCCTACAGATTAAAAGTTTATGGCTGGTCTAATTGAAAACCAATACATTCAGCCTGCTTGTTCTTAGCATCCCCAAAATAATACAAGCTTAAAAGCTACTGAGATCATTAGCCATGTTACTCTTACCACGTTTAGTTCACTGTGGTGAGTAAATCTGAACATATTCAATGCCAGCAATTCAAATATCTGAAGCATACCTCTTCCAATGTAAAGAATAAATTATTTCTTTCTGAAGATTGTTTCCTATTAACCAGTTTTTAATCCATGATACAGTTTTATCTTTCTTTTTCTACCTTTGCAAGTAGCTTACAAGAATTCTTATTACAGGACTCGGAAAATCCGAACTACAATGGAACATGTACTACTGCTGATAACCAAACCCCAATATTTTGTAACCAGCTTGTAAGACTTCTTACCTTTTTTCTTTGGGCCATGTCCCGACATGCCCATCTACATAAGACATTGATGTGGACCTTCTGATGACTCCTAAGTGAAATAAAAATAGGACCTAATGTAACTGCTGTGGAAAATTATTTTAACATCAGCTTCTGTTGCTTTAACAAATTAATCTGCTTCACTACTCAGAACACTGCAATGGCAAAAAAGTGTTTACATATTGAAAATACAACTAGAGCAACAAAGCCAATTTCATCCTAAATATATATTATACTCCTCATCCCTCATAGAATTTACTATTGTGTAAAATATTCTACAAATCCTACTAAAATGTACTGCAAATACTTGTTGTAAGCCATCTTCCACATAATCAAAACAGAAGTCAAATTAAAAAAAACACACAAAATGTATTTGGTACAAACACAAACTTCCCACTTGCACATTTTATAAATTACCAAAGTCAATTATGTAAATTAATTAATTTTTCATGTAAAGGTCTCCCCCTATTTCTGCATAAGTAATGTTTGAATAAATATAAGCAAGACAGCAATTTACTCAGATGACAACACCTTGTCTCATTGCCTCTCCCACCCCTTTGTGAATTGTTACCTGGAGCAGATGAATAAGGCTGCTGGGGAGTATGCAGTTGGTGAGGTGGTGTGTAAGCTGGACTTTCCAATCTATAAAGCAACAGACATTAACTTAAAATTAATACATTGAAAGCCACATTACAAAAGGGCAACCAGTCATCATGTCCTGGGCCAAGACAATTTGTGATGGGAAAGAAAGTGACATGTAATTTTCTTCTGGAAATATTAATTTATCAACTAAAAAGAGAACCTTGGCCTGGAACTAATGCAGGTAGGCCAAAAAGTCAAAAATATATTTCTCACACACGAACAGCTACAGAGCTGCTGCATTAGTTTTGTTAACATATTTGTCTCCTGATTTATTTAATGTAAATGTCTCTATTAGAAGGTTCCATTTTTTAGGTTTGATTTTAGTAAAAAGTCCAAACAAACATGAGCAAAATGAGTCAGCTCCTACTGGCCTCCAAACTGAGTGACTGCAGCCAATATCACATACTTCCCATGCATTTCTATTTGCAGTTGCTTAGTTTGAAACTTCTGCTTTGTGTCTGGACTGCAACATGCACTAGAAGTGGATAAAGAAGATTTTGTGATAGACATGACTTTATAAATAAAAAAATATATTCACTACTAAAGGAGTAATTATAGAGATTTCCTCTGTTTCTACTTACACAGACACTTTATTTGGTTTACAGAGAAGGTCTGTAATTGAGTAGCTGTGTTAATCCAGGATCAGATTAACATAATTCAGTGTTTTGATCAAGGTGCTTCTTCATGATCAGAACAAAGACACGTACATAAAGACACATGGATTTGTATGTAAAACACTTCTAGAGAAGCCAGACTTCAAAAACAAGCTGGATTAAATCCTTTCATGTTTTGAATTTTGTCCACTGAATTGGACACTCCCAAACTCACATTTTTCAGTCAGAATATTTGTTTAATTTATTATATTATATATACTGTATGGTGTAGAAATGTCTCTAAATAATATTTGCAAGAAGGATATTCCCAACAATTTAAGAAAAATACAATCTACAAAAGCATCTTTCATAAGTATATTAAATTGTTCAGTACAGGTTCCCATAAATTCCTCATTTTTTGTGTCAGTAACACTACACACTAGCTACATGATGTATCTGTTTTAAATGGCATTCAAGATTTCTGTGAGAATTTTAAAATCCTAATGTCTATAAGTTATCTTAAAAGAAAAGCATGCTTTCCAAATTTAATCCAGCAGCCTGCGAAAATTTGCTACCATGAAGAAAATCTATACACTTAATTTTCCTTGGGGAAAAGACTGATTCTGGCACCAAGACTGGGTTCCATGGCAACCTCAGACATTGTAACTGCTCACTGCCACAGTCCCACTCCCTCCTCTGTGCTGGATCTGGCTCTCCATCCGATCCTCTGAGTCATTTCAACAAGCTAAGGCGACAGAAGAACATTCACTTTTTCCGACTGGCTTCATTTTTTTTGTCTTTGTGTGCTGAAATGGCAATTCAAATGCTCAAGGGGGCAGGAATGCACAGTTGGGACAGGGAGGAAGGCCCAGGACCCCAACATCCTGCAGTCAGGTCTGTTCTGCCAGGGAACCTGCAGCCTGTGTGTTGGATTCCAACAATCTGAAATTACTTTTTGGGCCCTTCCTTTGTCCTGCAGTGATGTATCATCATGTTGGATGAAATACCCTGGTTTATGAGGAAAGATACAGCAAAAAGGTCTCGGGAACCCCTGCTTCAAAGGATATGTTCAAAACTACTGGGTCTTGTTCTCCTGGCTTATATGCTCAGTTTACACGAAAATAAAATCATTGTCTACAAGGGAAACACACTTTGGACACATACAGGGAAAGGATTTGGAATCCCAGCATTTAATGGTAGTAAGAAATATTACTCCCTTATTAAAGTCAGCATAGATTCCTAAATACTAAAAATGTACTTAGGAATCTTAAACCCAACCAAACCCTCACCCCCCTCTTCAAAAACCCCATCCAAAACCAACAGAAAAGGCTAAACAGGATTATCTGGGTTGGCAATCAACAATTTGCTAAATATTCAGTTAAAATGCTAATTTTATCCTTCTCCTCTGTGCCATTTTAGATAAAGTCAATAAACCAAAATAAAAGCCTCCAAATTATAAATATATTGTAATTGCTGTCTCTCATTCACTGTGTCCAGATCACATCACTGGAAGGCTTTCTTTACCTTGGCAAAAGAAAGATTAAAAAGAAAGCCTAATGTACAATTTATGTCCCTTATCATAGAAAGAATAGGTTGGAAAAGACCCTTAAGATCATGAAGTCCAGCCATTAACCCAGCACTGCCAAGGACACCATTAAACCATGTCACTAAGTGCCACATCTACATGTCTTAAATAATTCCAGGGATGGAGACTCCATCACTTCCCAGGAAGCCTGTTCCAATCCTTGACAACTTTTTTGGTGAACAAATTTTTGCTAATATCCAATCTAAACCTTTCTTAGTGCAAATGGAGACTGCTTCCTCTTCTCCTATCGATTCCTCCTTGCGAGAGGAGACCAATCCCCACCTGTCTACAACCTCCTTTCAGGCAGTTGCGGAGAGCGATTAGATCTCCTTCAAGAAATTCATCAAATGTATGATCAGCTACAGAACACAAGGGAAACAGGATGTTTTTACATTGCTTCCAAACCTGTAAGAGTATAACTAAAAATAATGTTTCACATTGTCTTGGTTTTGGCTGGGACAGAGTGAATTTTCTTCCTGTAGCTGTGTTTTGGATTCAGTGTGAGAGCACTGTTGATAACACACTGGTGTTTCAGTTGTTTCTTCAGTGGTGCTTTCTCTAAGTCAAGAACTTCTCAGAGCCTCGTGCCAGCGAGGAAGTGCAGGAGGAGCTGTGGGGGAGCATGGCCAGGACAGCTGTGCTGAGCTGGCCACAGGGATGTTGCAAACCATGGCTGTTGTGCTCAGGATGAACTGGGGGAGTTGGCTGGGATGGGCTGATTGCTGCTGGAGGGAACAATTGTACTGTGCAGCCCTTGTTCTCCTGCGGTTTATTCCACTCTCTCCTTTTCATTGCAATTATTATTATTATCATCACATTTTATTTTGTTTCAATTATTAAACTGTTCTTATCTCATGAGGTTTACATTTTCTTTCCAATTCTCCTCCCCATCAGGAGGCAGTTGGGAGAAATTCATCATAGCTTAAATATTTATTTTTACATATTTGACTTTCATGGTACCATAGCAACATAACCCAATCAAACTAAACCCATCACTCAGTTATGTTATCTTAGTTTACTTTCATTATAACTTTTGGAAAATTTGCTGTGAATTCCAGAAAAATAGCTCCTTCAGAGTACACCTGGTCAGCAGCTCCACTCGAAACTGAAGAGAACAAGGCTGTGTGACACTTCTTTGCTGAATGCTGAGGGTTGTTTTGGAAACTGGTAAGAGAACAGCATGCTGTCAAAGTGTACAAACATGAACATGCAGCAGGGAGGGAGGGCTGAACTATGGGATATTGCACAAAATTCCACAGATTGTATCTGGTAACTCAATAATTGAGCTTTGAAAAAGGCAAAAAAACTAAATTCAAAAATCTGTTTGATTTTGAACAGAAAGGAGGAGATTGTGAAACAGTTCTAGCGATTCCCTGGCATTACCTGGCTACAAAGTCAGAACCAGATGGACCATCCATATAATTTCTTCTGTTAGCATTCAAGCTGTGAGCAGATGCTGCATCTTTTGCAGGTTCAGCTGCCAGGAAGAACAAAGTTCAAGTTATTATAGTTTAGTATTCAGTTAAATTACATAGTAGAAAAGCTGTCCAAAATACTCTTAAATAATGATTTTCAAAGATTTAAAGAATTTTCATTGATTCCTTTATATAGATTAAAACTCTCACTTCCTTTCATCTTTACATCCTCTGAAGCTCCCATATTGGCACTAATTAAAGAAATGAAGACTGACAAAATAGACTGGAAAGAGCAAGGGAAGAACCAATACAGACAAATAAAGTTAAAGAGAGCCACAAAATTAAAAGGAAACAAACAGTTTTAGCGACAGTTGTTCTTCTGGAAGAAATGCTTCTGATAGAAGTTTTTCTCCCCAAACCCTGTGACTGACTATAAAATAGGTTATTTGTCACACCCTAAAACAGTTATCACTATTTAGAGGTTTGTGTCAGATTTGTATGTGCTATAAAGCATATAAATGAAAAAAAGGTGTAAGAGCCACCCAATGAAAAACTCTTCCTAGTGCATGGAAAGCCAATCACAGCATTGCTGTAGGAACATTTCAATTACCTTTGTTGTCATTAACAGATCACAAGATCTATCTGAGAGGTGGATTTTTGAATTTGAGAATTTGCTGATGGAAGATGGTGCCTTTGCACCAGGTACAAAATGCAATTTGACAATTAGCTCTCTATTCACTTTCCCCAGATTTATGATTCTTTCTCTTGGTATCTTCTCAGCAACACAAGTACTTCAGGCTAAATTCTGTTCTTGGTTTCTTATTATGTTTGTAATCCTTGCATGGGCATAAATGGATTCTAGGCTTGTTGAGGTCAGGAAAATTTGCAAGTGATTATACCACAACAATTTAAATGAGTTTTTGGTAACAGACAAAAAAATCTGATTATGTTTTATGAGATGAGATGAAGATGTACAATGAAGAAAGAGTACTCCTCTCCTTCCTTCTTTAAGGGAGTTGTACACTGCCAAATCCTGTTAACTAAAATATTCACTGTATCTGTGAACACAATGGCAATTTGTACACATACATATCAAAACATGCATATTAAGGCCAATCCATAACATAATTACCTTGGGGATGCACAACAACACGGGGTTGTACAAATGATGGCTTCACCACTTCAAACCACCAGAACAATTCTGCCATGAACACCATGTAATTGCTCTACATGAAAAAAAAAAAAAAGATGAAGAGAAATTGATGTTAAAACACAAGCCTGCAAATAAACAGATTAAGCAGCATTTGGGAGATGCCTCTGTGTTTCAGCCAGTTTACAATCTCCACTTTTTTTCCAATCTCCACTGTTTTTTTAGAAATAAAGACCAGTACAACTGATCTGTAGCACCAATACATAACTCGACCAGATTGCAACCGATGGGGTTGAAACATTTCGTAACTAGCATATGCTCAAGCCTGATGTCCTGCAGGGAGGGCAGCGAGGAGCAGGATGGGTGCCTGCCAAAGATCAGCCATTTCCATTAAAAAATAGCAGTGAAAAGTCCATTGCAAGGCTAGGCAATGCTTTTTTCAGGGATTTTTAATGTGAAAAAGTATGGTAGCCCTTCGTTTTAGTGCAGGAAGTTGGAATCTGATTTTAGCTTTTGTGTTAAGTACGTGGCTTTGGTCACACTTTTGAAGATGTACCCAAATTTACAAGTCTTCAATGCAAAACAAAAACCAGCAGCAGAGTTTCTTGACTGCAGGTTAGAACAAGATTTAGCTCCAAAGGTTTATGCACACTTAATACACTGCTGATACACCTCCCTACTGTACGTTCCCATCACACAGCTATGAAAGACACGGTGTGGGAGCCACCAGATTTAACACGAGGGGAAAAGCAAATGAAAAGGAAAAGACAGCTGGTGACAAACTGCATCAAAACAACAACAAAAATCAATAGAGGAAAACCAGGCAGGAGCAGCTGTTTCTGCTGCAAGAGCACATGAGGAGTGCAAGAAGTCCAGAAGGTTGTTGACTGTGGAGGCTGAAGAGTTCAGAGGCCAAAGCTTCTACAGCTTCAGTGCTACTTCATATCTAGAAATATCAACTGAATGAGATCAGCAAATATCCAGGTTTGAGCTGGCTCAAGCAGGTGCACAGACCTGTGCCACCAGTCTTACAAAGTCTGAAGATGTAAACAGTGCTTATACATTAAAATGGGAAACCATAATTAAACAGCTCTTTGAAAGAGTTTCTTTCAAAAATTCTAAACAAAATGTCATTCTATTTCAAAAACAAACAACAGGCATTAAGGATAAGAACATCATTTTAAAATAAACAAAAAATTTGCTAAAAAATCTTTGATAATAAATGAGATAATCTCAATTCTGCATCAGTATATTTGAAAATATAATTTTGAGTATCCGCTTGACACTTCTGCTTCAGATTTATTTTTCCTGAAGATTTCTAACACAGATAATCCTTTACTTCAGCAAGGGGGTACTCAGACCAAACAGTACTCCTACACTTTACTATATGGTGAAGGGATCAGGCAGATGTTGCCATAGTTATTACACAGAAGTTATAAATAGAATAGGAAAAACCCCGTCGTTGCTTATTCAGCTCGACAGAACTGAATGAGGAAAAGTACATAGCAGAATCTTTTCCATTCAAAGTGAATGTCAAGCATAGCATTTGGGTATCACACACGGATTTCATTAGGAAGCTTAGACCAAGAAAAAATCAGATGTACTTCTCAGACAAAGTATGATTTTTAATACTCCAATTTCAGAATATTATAATTTCTCTCCTAATATTTCCCCCTCCCCTTGCCTCTCCTTAAACTTCTACATTTTTAACTTGATTTTTTAGTACAAAAAATAAATTACGAAATATTCTAATCATAGCTTTGTCCACATCTGAAATAATACTGCATTTAGATACTCCAATTTCTTATGTTTATGTTGAAATGCTGCATTTCAACAAAATATAGACACACAATAGTGTGACTATTTTATAAAGGACAGATATTCTATGCAGAATATCTTCTACACAGCCCTGAGCTGCTGCAAGACAGTTTGTCTTTCTAAAGTCACCAAAGCAGTATTTACTGAACTAAAAATCAAAGTGCTGCACAGCCCACTGAGAACAGAGGCTACTTCGGATGTCTGGTGGTGAGCCATCATGATGGAAATCACAGTTTCTCACAAGTTATTTTTAGTCAGAAAGGGACATTAAGAATTATCAAAGAGAAAGACTGATGATCAGTAACAAAGTTTTTTGGAAAAATTAGCAGTGGGTCTGTAGTACTGTTGCTATCCAGGACTCAGAAGAATTTAGATATTATTTCCACAGATTTTGCCTTGATTATGGTGACAGAAATTCTAACAGCTTGCCATATGATTATCACATGCACTTGCACACAATATTCAGAAGCTTAACAGTATTTTAACGGTAATAAAAGCCGAGGAAGCTCTGAGCAGCCCAGGCTGGCTCAAGCCCCCTGAACAGCAGATGGCAGACTTGCAGCTTCAGAGATCCTGTTATTTGCTAAACATTCTCATTTCATTTCAAATACTTCAAATATATTATACCCTCCTAATACCTATAGCTTTTAGATCTGCATATTTATAGAATAACCGTAAGATCATATACACAAATGATACATGTAATTCGTCATCAGGCTTGCATCCACTAAAATTGGGTGTGAAAGCAGCCATGGAGGTTTTTAGAAATTTTTTCAAAATGAACATAAAATGCACTGTAAAATTTTTAACATTATACACATTAAAATCTCTGTCCAGTGGGCAGGAAAGGTCACCTCTGGTGCAAATCCACAGCTTTTTTGTTATACAAGTGCCAACAGAAATGCTTCAAGATTGCAGAAAACTGGAGTGTCCCAAACTGTCTCGAGAAGGCCGAACTACAGTTCTGTGTATGATCCAAGCACTACCAGTTTGTCCTTTGTCCTGCCACAGGCTAATAAATGCCACAATAACTCAGTTTGAAAATCCACTCTGTCTTGTTTCAGACCAGAACAGAGAGGAAAGAGCAGCTGATTAGCATCAGTGAAAGCAAACCACGCTGCTTCCCTTTAAATAATGAGTCAGGAACATTTGGTCCCTCTCAGCGAGAAACTGTCTCAAAAAACTGTTCCCTGGTTGAAGCTTACTTTTAATTCCTGATCCTGAATCCTTTTAACCCAGCCAGATGGGAATCGAATGGCTGAACTGACTCCCACCATACATAGTAACAGCCTCACCAAGCACAGCCAGCTGCTCTCCCAGGTCCTTAAGGGGCTCACTCCAGTTGCCAGTTCAGGCTTAGGTGAGCAGCCTGGCTGGCAGTGGGTTTTGCACTGACACTGAAGGGAAAGCTGTGCAACACGTGTGGACATTGTGCAGCCCTGAATTTCTAGGATTTATCTATGCAATGTATTTGCACATTTTTTTTTCTCATCTCTGGTGCTGATTACAGCCTCTGCTTAGGCTGTTTACAAACTCACCATCAGTATTACATCAGAAAATACAAGTACTCAAAACTGCTCAAGTGCAACAAATATTTTTTTATATAAATCAACCCTTTAGATATCATATATTCTTGTTCAATTCAGCAGTGGAAAGAAAAAACAGAACTTCTGGATCTGAATCAAAGAAAATTTGACAGAGCAAAAGTTTTTTCTGGTTAGTAATCAAGTGCAAAAATAAGATACCTATTCCATGTGCTTAGTTGTGATTCTGCACAGTTTAGAGTCTGGCCCACATCTAGGTCAGAGGAATGCCCCTTCAGTCAAGACACAGCAATCATCTCCCAGATTTGTGTCATTTCACATTATGAAAGCTTTCATTCTGTAATAAATATGCCCTCTGCATGAGCTTGGGTGAGCAGACTCTACAGATATCAGCACACAGCAGCCAAAGAGAAGCAGCATTTGTGCTGAGGAGCAGCACACAACACCCCCCCAAGAACCAAGAGGCTGCAGAGCTCCATGGCCCTGCTGAATGCCCAGGAACCCACGGGCTGAGAGCAGCAGGACTCAGCCAGATCCTTACAGGACCAGCAGCACGCTTGTGTCAACCACAGGCTGTACAACCCTGGCTGCGCCCACAGGGGCAGTAGTTATTATATGCAGACAAAGATTATATGTATATACACACCCCAAGAGACAAATGAACCCCTTGAGTAACTTTCTGGACACCTTCCCCAAAGCCACTGGTGGGCCAGTATGAGGCCCTGCTTCTGGGAGACCACAGGGCCAGGCCCCAACCCAGTAAAAATCACTGTGTGTGAATGTGTGTGAACTCTGTAAGCAAATGAGTGCTGTGTGTGAATAGTTCTCTCTTAGTAATAACTGAGTCATGCTACTAATAATGGCAGTGGAATTAATAAAAATTGCTCTAATATTGTTACCTGAGTCTCACCCTCAATCCTCTATCAGTGAAGAGAGAATGTACAACATGTGTACATTAAATGAATAGTACAAGTTTAGGATCACTATATAAGAAAACAAAACACAAACCCACACATTTTTAAAGGCTCAGGTAAAGGAACACTTACAAAAGACAATAATTAACTGCCTGTCAATTGATGCAATGTCAAGTTCCCACATAAGCTCTCAAATCATGGCAAACACCAAATGATTCAAGCTGTCAGTCAGCTCCCTCTTTGACAGTTAACCTCCTAAATGACTTGCTCTTAGATTTGAAGCCTATAGCCCTACTAGAATAAAGTGGCAGAGACTGATCTAAAATTATCAAGAATATAATAAATTACAACCAAAGATGTGGTTTTTAACTCCTTTAGAAATAATTTCATGCGACAAATGGAACATGTAAGATGCTTTTATTTTAATTCCTTCTATTCAGGGACCATACCACAACCTTTTAGGAATTATGCATTCCCTTAGATAACCAAAGCACAAATACTACATACCTCCTATTACATCACAGTGCTAATCAACTGTTGGGACAAAGCAGCAAATAAGTCTTTACAGTTCTGCAGGGTGGTTCATACTTCTTGTGATGGCACTTTATACAAGGTTTTTTATTTCTACAAACTTGTTCTTAGAAAAGGCAAAACAAGTGCATGTCAAACCACAATAAAACAGTTCTTTCAGTTCTATGTACTTTCCCAGATACAGGTGAAGAACAAGATACTTAAAAAATAAATCCTGTCTGAGGATGAAACTGCTTACAGGAGAAGGGCAAAAAAGCAATCTGCACAACTAAAGAGAAATCCAAGATTTTCTATTATTTCCTCTTGTTAAATATGCAGGGAGGATTCAGAAAACATTGTGATTATTTTTATGTAATCACTCTCTACTTGTGTTTGTCTGTCTCAAAGGAAAACAACCAGGAACCAGTATGGTCCCTTGTTGGTGCCTCAAGCATCCATGGAATGTATTCAAATATTTCTTTTCTTTAATATCAGTAGCCCTGCCTTAGTAAACATCTTATGAAGAACTTCACAAATGTATTTTTCTTAGAGGAGAAGAAATAAGGAGCAATAAGGAGCAACAAAACTTACTTTATGCTTCCTTTGATTATGACACATTAAAGCTGTCTAAAAATCCAGACAAAGCTTATTTTTCCTCTGTGCTAAAACAGAACTAAGCCAACAGTTTCATCTGCTGTAAAATCTGACAGCCTCTACCAAAGACTTAGGATGCCTAAGTGAAGTCACTGTGTTTCTGTGCATTTTGATGACAAACCAAAAGCAGGCAGTCACCTTGGTCAATTTCGGCATCATACCCTATCTCTAACCTACCTTGATTTAATGTAACAGGACAGTGCAGGGTGCCCTGTGAAGAATGTAAGGTAGGTACTTTGTGCTTGATCACTTTAATACCTACTGTAATTTCTAGGACCACACAAGGCACAGCACTGTAATTCCAAAAATTCTGCTACGATCTTTTTATTGAGGCTTTTCCAGTAAGATATCAGCAGTTGGTATTTTTTACTTTTTCTGTCACCACTATGTATGTAAGAAATTTTTAAGCTAAAAGCACAGTGAACCACTCTGAAAACAGACAGGAATTTCTTCCGATTAACAAACTTCTATAAATCCTAAAACTTCATACTATGTAAATTTTGTAGGCTGAGATACAAGTAGCTTCCACAAACCAGTGTAATTCAATGTGCAATATTTAAAATATCCATTTACAATACAAGTTTTTTTAAAGTGACAATTAAATTCTTTGGAGAATAAACACATTTATTAAAACTTACTCTAATCAGATGCACTGGAAAACTAAGGAGGAGCTCCTTTAACAATGAATTTATTTTTATAGCAGATTAATTCTTAACACTGGAAAAAGCGAGTTTGCAGCACTAGCCAAAGTTTCCATGCCAAGGTTTAGAAGAAAAACTTGGCAGCCTTGCTTTGTAGCACTTACATCTAAATAAGCATCCACACCACAGCAACTTGTAAAAACATGATCACAAAAGGGTTTTCTCAGATCTAGAAATACACTCTTTGAAAGAACTCTAAATCCTACCTAGAAACAGTGTTCAGAAACAGCAAAATCACTGAGTCTGCAGCACTTTAAAAGTGTAAAGTCTGATGCATTGGGATAGTGACAAAATATTTACTAAAGTTATTTTTTTAAAATTGAAGCTTCCTAGTGCACACTGGCTTGAGAAATAATTCAAGCCATTACTATAAAAATGGTATGAGTAATTGCCATGGATCAAAACAAGAATAATCAATTGCATTTATTCCATGGATCTGTAAGCAGAGAGAAACAATCAAAATGCAGTGAAGGAGTCCTACTCGAGATCGCTGACTGTGGCTGTAGAACTATGAAGTACAGCCAAGGCAGACTGCAATGCAGCAGACTTCACAAGTATGTAGGTAGATTACTGCATGTGAAATTTAAGAGCACCAAAAGTTGACTGAAAGCAGCCACTACGCAACTTTGCATACACAAAATAAACCAGCAACAGCTAAGTAGTCTAGACTTAGGTCCTACTGCCCTTACTCACCCTGGCAGCTCATTACTTATTTGAAAAGGATTGGGTTCAGCCCTACAGGAGACAACAAAGCTGTATTCAAGCTCTGGCCTCTGTGACTCTGCTTGTGAGATTGCTAGAAAATCATAAAAGCAGTGAAATGACCCAGATATTTAGAAACCAATTACATCCCATCTGCAATGGATATGCTGACTTCAGAAAAATAACATTTCATTCCCCAAAGGCAAGCCAACAAGAATCTTAAGCAAATGAAGTGTGTTTTATATAGAAGAAAGTCTTGGTGAAACATAATAATGAAAAATTAAAATTACAATTGGCCAAGAAATCCTTCAGTTGCTCCTTCTCTTTGTGCACAGGCTTAAAGAATTACAGAGTAATGCTTTATTTTCCTCTTTCTAAAAGAGCAAAATCTTAGACTGATTGAAAACACTTAATTGCTTACTCAAACTGTATTTGCTGGGATTGTGTTACTGCTTGTATTTGGGGCATCAGGCCATTGGATTTTCCAATGAAATTAACTCAGAAATGTACACTTTTACAAAAGTGAAAGAGCTTTAAGATTAAAACCCATGAAATTATTGTGTACACAGAAAAAAGTAAGAACAGTGAGTAATAATTCCATAAAAGAGTCTTCAGTATTTCTTCCTTTTGTTAAGGCCTTGATACATTTAAATTAATGCAGATCACTATTACATTTTAACAGAAATATTGCAGATTACAGACTTTATTGATTAATTATTAAGATGATAAAGTGGGAAATAGTTTTGCACAAAATCAAATTTTTACAAATCCTTACACAAGCACTTTTTAAAAAATACTTTGAAATTCCTAGGAAAACATAATGGCCAAAAGAAGGTAGCTTTTCATTCTGCAGAAATTTGTGTGTTGCATGCTACATCACAAGAGAAGCCCTACAGCAGCAGGCCAAATAAAAAAAGACTAAACATATCATTAGCAAAATAGTCCGGTGGACATTGCTTGCATTTTTATGTGTTATATTTTTACCTTTATTGAAGAAGCTGCATAGAGCATATCCTCAAGACTGAAATGGCAACACTGGTTGAGGTATTCCTGACAAAATTCTTGAATCAGTTGTAGATTATACAGGCTGTCAGCCAAAGACATGGTCTCTTTCAAACAAATATCTAAAAAAGAAGAAAAGAAGTAAAGGTTAGATACAATGACAGATTTGCAAAAAAGTGCTTTTTGGCTTTTATGGATTCAGGAGCATTTACTGGATAAATTCAGACAATTTCTGTCCCCCCTCCCCACCAGAGACTTTTATTTTTCTATTTCAGAAATGAAAGCAATTATTAAGCTACATTTTATTTTTGCATTTCTAAGTATTTAGATATTTTTGTAAAAATTAATTTTGTTTTCCACTATTGACAAGTTAATTTGTTTCTGTTTTGCCTTTTGTGAAAATTTAAGTTATTCTCTCACCCCAACTATTTCCATGTCATAAAAAATACATTTAATCACTAATACAATATTTTTTGCAATTAGATTTTCTACAGAGCAATGGCAGTAAGAAATAAACACATTTTCACATACATTTCCCTGTACATACATAAAGAACTTAGACAAAGTTCTTTGTCTTTACACAGGGACCCAAGAGCACATTTCAGCGTCCTCAGGCCTGAATCTTCATAATAAACCAGACTGTTCTTGTGTATTTGTGTTTGTGGATTGAGATGTTTGAGATGAGATTTTCCAAGGAGCTGAAGCCTGTTATATGAATAATCACTCTCTGTTTGAAAGTGCTATTTAAAGACAAAGAACTGGTGACTGTGAACAGATTTCGGTAGTTATACAGAATTCTCTGATTACTATTTAAGCCCAGATAGTCTCCCAGATAGCCTCTTCTCTCTTTATTACTGCTTCTTGGAATATTAAGTAGCAATAATAACTCCTGTGAAAAAAGACAGTCTTCTTAAAAATAAGGACTGAAGAATTAAATATACTTCCAGAGCATGCATCAAATTTTATTCCTAAACCAACAGTGTAAGACAGAACTTCACATAAGTTTTGAATTGTTAAGGATAAAAGGTCTCCTCATAAAAGGAATCTGCTTTGATCCTAGCAGGATAAGGATTCCCATACTGAAGAAAATCAAAGTCTGTCATTCCAACCCCACAGATGATGATCAATAGGAAAAAATACTTGACTAAACTGACTGAAATGAGATTAAATTCAGAAATGCAAAATGTGAAGTCATACATTTGAATCTAATAAAATTCTAATGTGATTCACTGACTGAAAGTGATATAGAGCAGGGAGTTATCATGTATTAGCCAGTGTAAACATACGTGCCTTTGGCATCACGCAGCTATGGGAAAAACAAACATGACGCTAAAACCTATCAGAAAATTTATTTCCAGCAGTGACAGAGGAGCACTGTACAAGGCAGGAATGGGATGTCAGTCTGGATTTCTCTGTACAATTGCAACCATCCATATTCAAGAAAGATAAATCCAAACTGGACTAGTTGCAGAAGACAACTATTGAGGATAACAATGAGAATGGAAGTTCACTTCAGCAGGGGAGACTGAAAAGGCTTGGCTTGTAGCCTGGGCTAAAACAAGAGGAAGAAAACCTATCAAAAATGTAGACATCAGATTAGAAGCTACTCAAACTAAAGGATACTGCTGCAAGAACAACAAAGCCACATAAGACAGGCTACAGGCACACAGGTAAAAACCAAGAATGAGATTTAAAATCATGTAAAAAAATTGAACTCTATGACAGTGGGTAAGAGGAGTACAGATTTTCAAGAGCTTGACAGTTTTAAGATAGAACAAGATAAATTCATGAAAGGGATTATATAATTTTGTACAATAGCCAACTTCTTGACTCGCTGGGAGTCCTTTCTAGTCCTGCATTCCTTCAAGGAAACCTAGATTTGAAAGTTAAATGAAGACTTAATGAGAAGTACTGATCTATTTCAGACTACAGAGAACTCTAAAATACTTCTCTCTTTTTTGTTAATGCATTTTTAAGCATTTTTGCATATGTACTTTTATTACCTGCCTTCTTCAATTTCAATACAGAACCAAATCTCAGTAAAATTCAACGTGCATCAAAAATTATATTACCTAAATACAGGGCAGATGAGCAAAATCTTATTAAAGTGTTTCCAGTTGCTTTGGAGTACCTTTGAATTTACTTCTGAGACAATGACATGCACATTTGTATCTTCAGGGAAGACGATGTCAGGACACCTAATAAGAATATTAAAACTAAAGTTCCAAAGATGACATGTGCCTTGCCCTGTTTCAAGTCAGATGCTGGAGGAATGTATTGGTCACGCAAGGTATACAGGACCTTTCAAACTGTCTGTGTTCCCAGCCGTGCTGGAACAGGACAGAGGGACCAGGTGTTACCCCAGTCAATACCACCCAAGTTTTAACTCTTCCCCGATCACATATAATAGTGTACATCTGGCTGCAATGTTGATGTAAATTGGAAGTTCTATTTATCAATTTTCACAAGCTGCAGAAGAAAGGTGAATGAATCCATCTTAGTGCCTTTCATCTTTGTCTACTGTGCTGGAAGCTCCCTACAAAGTGGTTGTGTATATGAATTCCGGATTTCAGTCTTTAGCAAGCTCTAAACCTTTTTTCATGTTCCTGGATTTCTCAGGATGTTTCTGTATAAGTGTTCCCACGACATCAAAGGTATCATAGAAAGAACACAGGCAGAAAATGATGGGTGTTAGCTGCCAAGACATTTTACAGCTCTTAGTTGCCAAGAGGAAGGTGCAACTTTACCCAGGCTGCTGAGCAAAAGAATGAGATGAAGCTGCTCATCGTCATAGACAATTGCTATTATAGAACAGCATGACACCAATACATTCTACACTATACATTTCTGGTTACTCTATAAATGATATGGGTAGGTGTCAGGTGAACCAAAAGCCCAGAATACAGAGCAACTATTTGTCATGCAGTGCAGCTATGCAGAGCCTAACTCCAAACTCTTCCAAGCTCTACTTCTGTAACTGCTCAGATTCACAAAAAGCACTTAGGCAGCTTCAAGAATAAGAGTTTTGCAGGTAGTTTCAAGTATGTTTATTTTAGTGTAACAACATAAAAGCAAGCACACCAGGGAAGGACATCTTGGCTCCTTTTATTTAAATGTAAAAAAGAAATAGGCACAAAGTTTATATTAAACCCACCACATTCAAATTATGCCTGCTGTATATTGCTTTTAAGCACCTTTCTGCACAAACACAGACACTGAAACTTTTATGGCCATGTTAAACCAAGGGACACCAGACATACCCTCCAGTTTAATGACATCTGGACAGTAGAAGTGGATCAGGGCTGCTAGGGCACAACCATCGGTACCATCCTTGAGCAGATTCTCCACCAATGGAATGCAGGGCAGCTGCTTGAGCAATGTTTGCTCCTTCCGGTAACGAGCCTACAATTTGAAATGGAGAAATTTAGACAAACAAAGGCTCTGAAGCATATGAAGAAACACATTCATACTGTAGGTTTTATACTGTTAGTGAAAAAGCAGTATTCAAGAAACAGCTGAATATTCTCAGTATTATATTTCTTAGAACTACTCATGCTATGCTACATTTTGAATGGGATAAATAATATCTAAAAGGAAACGAACAATGCTAATACTGAGCTTTTCCTTCAAAATTTCCAAGTTTTGATGATCTCTGTATAGCACGCTGAATTAAATAACATTATATACCTTAACTAAAGTTTAAGTCATTATTATACAATTAAAAATGGTCTGTGTGCAAACACAGTGAGACAAATCCTTAGCTAGTGCAACTTCAATTTACTGGCGAGTCACATGACTCTGAAGTTAACACACCTAAGTATCTTGCCCAAAATCTCATTCATAGAACTGACTTAATGACAAATTCAGAAACAAGGAAATGTGCATTTGATCAAATCCATTTTTATTACTAGCATGTGCCACTATAAGCACTCATAAACATAGAGAAATATTAATGGTCAAGTGTTATGACCATGTAGTGACCCAGTTATAAATGGAAATATTTTGAAAATCAAGTCAGCATATAAAGAGATCATTAGTTTAGAATATCGAGATAGCATTTATCTGCAGTGAATATATTTTTAAGTTTGGGGTTTTTTTCTGTGATAGGAGAGGAGGGCTTACTGAAAAAACGGATTTAACATCATTCCTAGTTTTTTCCCACCTCTTCCTGGAAAAACAAATGGAGGTGGAAGAAAGTGGTATAGATTTTAATTTGTTAGTATTATGTACTAAGACATTTTTAAAAGAGTAGCAAAGGGTTACTTCTCTATTCGTACCACAGAACTACTTACAAGCAGTAGAGCGTTTCTGAGTTAATCTTACACTATTTAAATCCATCTATACAAACACTGAACTGCAAGTCTCCCTGTAGGGGCTCTGAGAAGTCTTTGTGGAAGTCACTTTTCCCAGCAAGGCTAAAACTGGGTGTTCCTACCTCCTCCTCTCCATCTTTTGGCTGTGCCAGAGCAATTGCTGATGGGACTGTATAGCAAAACCATTGGCCCAGCTACAGCAACTCCTTTGTTTCTGCAGTGAATGAGCACATGAGCAGGGATGGAGGTTTTATGGGTGGAGTAGGAATTGTTTAAGCCATCTTTGCACACAAAAAAGTCTGTGGAACCACAGACTAACCCTGAGGGCTGTACTTACTGTCACTGGATTTCTGTCAGGATGATGTGGGGTTATCTCAGTGAATGTCAGTGTCCCCTAACTGGCCTAAGAAGTAAAAGCCTAATCTGGCAACAGCAGCCACATCAGTTCTAGAAAAATAAAGAGCTTGTACATGGCCCAGAGAACTTATACCTCAACCAATTAATATTTTAACAAACTCTCTGAGAGTTAGTTGTTACTTCATGCTTTCAGTGTAGTGGTATTTGTGCGCCAAATATGCTGTATAAAAATGAAAATCCCATTTTTGTGTGCTAGAGGAAACATTAACACCAAACAAAAATCGTGTTCTGTTATGCATTATTAATACTCTTTTCTCCATGTTCTTAATATTCCCTAGTATCTCTAATGAAATAGGCCAATTATACTTGCAGTGAAAGTTTATTCTTTCTAACTCTACAGCAATCCAGTGACCCACTATGATGAAAATTCCCTGTGTTTCAAATTCCATGTTATTATGTCCATGCATGTACTCCTCAAAATGACTAAAAGTAAGTCTATGAAATATCACAATTTAATTATAATTAAGCATGAGTTATGGTAAGGATATAGGATAGGGACAGACAGAGCATCATGGCCCAACAAGCTCTGTTTGACTTACATATTCTTTTGAATAGCATCTTTTAATGGAGTATTCAAAATTATTTGAAATTGACAATACAGTGGTGTTGCACAGTAAATCCTGTGAAAAAGTACTTTGATGATGCCTTCACTGGCCTTATGAACAGTGCCCACCCATGTTAGAAACTGTGTAATATCTTTGAAGTGGACATAGAGGATTTAATTAATCGTAGAGAATGCCAAGCACACTATTTCAGGAAAAATAAACTCATATAACCTGATCTGCCAGGTTCATTAGAGTATAGCAGGCATCATGTTTCAATTTGGTTGAAAAGATAAAAGAAATTATACTTAAAAAATGAAAAATACTGGTAATTGCACTGCATTTTAAATCAACTTCCATTTGAAGAAACTCTTCTCATCAGCTGCAGTGTTTGCTACTAAATATATATCCAACAATGCAAAAGACGAACTCCTACGTTTATTATAAAGCTCTAGAGCTAATCGAAACATAAATGCTAATACAGGCATCTTGTTTCTGAGATCCTAAACCATCTCGATTTAGCTTCTTTGAGCTTATTCCACTTAAACTAGTCTAGGTATAGTCGAGACACTTGCCTACAAACAAGGTTGGCTAAAGATGAACCAACAGCACACCAGCTACTCTGTCATAAGTGCTTGTGTGTATTCAGAGTTAATCATTAATAATGAATGCTCTTACACATTTACCATACAGTAGATAACATGTTATAAATTTACTTATCAGAGGTTTTAGCTGCCTGTATGCTCAGGAATATCTGCCACTATGAAACGTGCTCTATTCTAAAGGGAAGAGACAAGACTGTCTGAAGTAATAGAGCAGCCTGAGTATTATCAGTAGCACTCGGGGTTTAACTGCATCTCTACTGAACTAACAACACAAAGTAACATAAATACCACTAGTTCAAGTTGTTTATGGATGAATGACAGGCAACCTGGAGTTAGCTTCTCAACAGATTAAGTATTTTATAGTTGAATATCATTTTTATGCAAAGGAAGAGAATCACTACTAAACTAACACCCTAGACTAAAACAGAACACAAACATTCTGAAACTGTTTTGAAGTAGCCTTATTTTGTCAAAATAAGACAAAAAATTTGTGATATCGTGGTCTATCTTAATTTGTTTTTTACATTATTCCTTCCAATTAGTTACACTACCTTAATTCCAAAACAAAATTAAATGGCTATACTGTGAAGAGCAGAGTATCTGTGTGTGTCACAACTGTAATAAATACTTTAATAGAGCAATTGCCCATAGACTGTCAGGAATCTGAACACTGCTTAGGCTGCTGGAGACAGTACTTTTAAATTGGTTTTCCAGATACAGAGTAATTTTTTTTGTTGCCTACATGCAACTGCCTTGTTATTTTCAATTTCTTTTGCAGTGTAAGAGCAATCTTTTATTCGTTATGACAACAAATATCTGAGGGACTGTTAGATCAATTATTTGGTAATCTTTAGAGCAATGACAGATGGGAATTAGTTCTTTGGAATTTATATCAGAAGTATGCAATTCTGCATGTACCTAAACAGCTGTTCTCAGCCAAACCTGTTACCAAATAAACAATCTGAATGCACATCAAGTGTGAATTCCACATGATAGAGGAAAGTAATGACAACCCCAAAGTGACACAGCGCAGAGAAAAAAATATTATTATTGCAGACATGGAAAGTTATTTTTTTATTACTTTTAGTGAAATTATAATCTCAGTAAAAGTAGGCTGCTTTGGGTAATTTTGTATCGGGAGAGATTAACAGCAATGTTAAATCAGCTGAAAAAATGGGGAATTCTAGATGAATGGTGTAATGATTGCATATGGTTAAAATAAATATTATTTCAGATTCCATGTAGCATCAACAATTAAAAACTACTTCTGCAAGTCTCTTTTTAAAAGTGAATTGATATCAAATAACATGTGCTTACTGAAAGCTTATGAAAAAGTAGTTTGCGAATACCCTGATCATTTGACCTGAGTTAATAGCAGGTAGCACTGCCTTGTACAAAGCCACTGACTGCTTGAAAAGTAATTCCTTATCCAGCATCATATCTCACATTTCTTTTGCACAGATTACCTTGCAAAACAGGCTTCTGCAGTATGCGCTCCTTTGCAGGGCAATCTCTTATAAAATTAGCTCATACAGATAAATGAAATGAATGATTAGACCAGCATGACATGGACAAAGCCATTCCCAAAATAAGCAATTTGATCAAAGTGAAGCAGTTGGGCAAACTTACAGGAACCAGTTTCCAAAACCATTTGGTAGGAGACTTCAGAGGAAGCAGTAGGAAAAAAGGATAAAAGCAAAAAGCAAAGGGAAAAAAAAAAAAAAAAGGAACATTTTATCAGATTTCATAAATTACTTTTATAAAGCAATTTTCTTTAACATTCTTAGTTTTGTATAACAGTGAGTTGTAATTTAATGGCAAGCATAAGTGCACTGTAACCTCTGCGTATTGAGCTAATTAGCAGCAGTAACACTGGTGAAATATGTCTGCACTCTTTGTAGATCAACATTATAATTTTCCCACATGAACAGCTAAGATTGTCAGATCAATGCAGTTTTATGAAATGCTTTCACACATCTAATTGTACTCTACATATGCAATCCGACTGAAGAATTCATTTGAGACTTGAAGTCATGATATCACAAGTATCAAAATGAACTCCAGCAGCACACATGGGGAAGCAGGGAAGCTAAAGCAATGAGAAAAGGGATAAACACACGGTAGTACAGTACACCCAACTGCAGTGAAGCTTGTGTTAGTTACTTCAAGCCAAACAATAACATTCAACAATATTTTTAAACAATCATGACAGTTTTCATGACAACAAGAGGTACAGGCAGTTATATTTTTACAATGACAAATCACATTAGCATCAGCTGCATGATGTGCAATGACCTGAAATGTAGATGGAGTTTTGACTACTGGCAGAGGAATTATCAGAACTGATACATAAAACTCTAAACTCATTATTTGATCAAAAAATACTAATCTGAAGCACACTGATTTTTTCTGCAACTCTGTGCACTAATCTGGCATAATACTTCTGGTATTAAGAATAAAAATATTATGTACCAGTACTATAAACACACAGAGAAAACATCACCATTCTATTGATTTCATTGTAGGAAAAATAAAATAAAAATAAAAACCCCATTACGAAAGTGCAGGAAAGAATTTATTTTGTTTTTAATGAAGATAAATATTTTCTGGAAATGGTAAAAATGTAGTTTCAAACTACCAGGGAACAAACTGCTATGGAACCTTATTATTTTATGTTACTAAAATACTGTGCTTCTATGAAACCTTGAAAACAACTGCAGCAATGATACAGAGCTTTTATGGAAAAAAGCTATTGTGCACTAACGGGTGCGCATTGGTAACACAGCTATTCTCAACATCCCTCTCCTCCATTTAACTAGATTGTTCAGTGGAGAATGCCAAGGGCACTTAGAAGAAATCAACTGCAAGATGCATGTCCATGTGTGGCTCTGGACATTTCTGTCACACCCAGCTAAAGCACTTTCCATAGGGTTCAGTTTCTCATCATCTCACCGAAATATAGTCAGTGTATGGAAAAGCATGCAAATTTGAAAACAAACTGTCTTCATTTTCAACAGCAATCAGGAATTCTAAATCATATCATAGAGCAAGGTTTTGGCTAAATTGGCTAAGATCAGACCTAGGCTGCCTATTACTCTATTTAACACTGACAGGAACATCTTTCTTGCATTTATCAAGGTGCAGTGTTACTTCAGACCTGGACTCCACCAATGTCTATTTAACGCTAGGCTGAAGAAGTACTCTTTGGAAGAAAGCACACATTCATTTCAATTCCGAAGACCAGCTCTGCATAACAGTAACAGAACTCAAAACTAGTAATCCAATATGCACCTTTATTTATCCACTTGGTTGAAACTGTGGTTGAGATGACTGAATACGCTTCAGAGGAGTGAAAGACTTCAGATAATCAAATTCAAATGCAAAGAGACCGTAAGATTTATAAGCATACATTTTGTAAGGCCACTTAAAGGAAAAGAGATACAGAAAAGCTGAAGTCTCTTGGACAACCTGGGAGTTCAGTGGCTGTTACTAAATTCAGTAACCTGAGAATTCAGTACTGTCACTTTGGATCAGCAAGAATAAACTTTTTTGCCCTGGAACTTAATAAAAATCAGTCACTATGAAACAAACTAAGCAGAGAATCCTGGCTGACTTCTTCCCACCACCACCACCAAAATAAAACCCCACAAAACAAAACAGCTGAAAAAAACAAAATAGTCCCTCAGGTTGAGAGCCTACAGTTTTGCATGATGATTTTTTTTATCCCCCCAACAAGATGTTTTAAAAATGGCTATGATAAATTTATGTCCATATAAACTCATCTTATGGTGCCAAAACACAATAGTCATGCCTTTCACTAACTGTTGTTTCTGCTATGTTCTTTGCACCATCATTTGTGTTCATGCAGCTATGCATTGATTGGATCAAGAAGCTGATTCTGCTGCAAACTTTTCTTCTTGACAGGTTAGGTTTTGCTAGCAGTGTGGATTTATGAAACATTAAATTGAAAGTGGAACTACAGCGTTAGTGTTTTACCTTCACACAAGAAGTTGCACTGTTTAAACTGATCTTAAAAAAGGCTTGAAGAATCCAGGTACTTAAATGAAGCTACATTTGTTTCTTTCATAGGATTTGGATTTGACTTAAATCTGTTAAGGCTGATTCAGTCTAAACCACAGAAGCAGACAGAAGAATAACATGTTTTTGGGAAAGTTCCAACTACACTGAAAATCAGCAGTTTAACCAGTGCAACTGTACATTCACTACGTATTATTCAGTGGAAGCCTGAAAACCAAAGCTATTTACTACAAAACTTGAAATCCTAATTCTGAAAAGAGATGCAGAGACTCTACCAGAAAAAGATGGGGTTACCACAAATCACCAGCTGATCAAGATCCACAGGGGACTACCTGGAACTAAAAATCATACATACTCCTTCCTCTTATCTTCTACAGACAGCTAGTAGCAGAAGACAGGGAAAGAAAAAAGCAACCTCATAATCTGTTAATACTGATTTTATCTACCCAGAAATAGAAAATAGGTATATCCTATCATTTGTATTATGTAATAATCTGTATTTGATGTTTAAACCTTTTGTAAACATAGAAATTTACTATTAATTGCAAGAAGATTCACCACAGTTTTGTAACAACACAGTAGCACAGTTTGGCACGCTTGAGGGTTACACTGAAATTATTTTTCACAACTGATTAATTTACAAATGTATAACTGTAGGGAATTATGAAATCACTAAAAAAAATTTACTTGTTAACTTTGTTTCACCTTTTAGGTACCTAATTTTACTGTTTCTTGGCCAGAAATTAAAATTAAAGAAAAGCTTTCCCTATTGACTAAAATTATCTATTCTTCCCATGTTTGCCTGGCCATCTCTGATCAGAAGAGGCATTCAGAATTTAAATTTAATTCCGGTTCCAGACCTGACCATACCTTGGAAACTCTGAAACTTAAATAAACAAAGGTTTTGCCTAGAAAAAGGCAGATAGCAAACCTTCTTAAATTTTCAAGTGGAGTTCACCATTTGAACAGCTAACTGTCTTGGTAACATGGAGAACCTAAATTAAAAAGCCCCAGCCTGAAAATGATGGTGGAAAACATTAAAAGCTGAACAATGGAACATTGCAGTTCCCCTTCATGCTAAGTTATAAAAAACAAATAGAACCAGCAGTTAGGAATTTAAAAACATCAAAGAAAGAAAATAAAACAATTCAGATACTGAGAATTAAGCTACAACTGTAACATGAGCATAGAAAATTCTAAATAAATCTATAGAAGCATAGTTTAATTTTTCCAAAAAAATGGAAAATCATGTAATAGAGCTTTAGTTAATAAAAAGGCAGAACTTAATTCCCCCTTGCTCACCTGTTTTTAATCTAAGAATATTTATTGTTACTAATGACTATACCAAAGCACAACATGAAATGAAAAATTATATACATATTTCAACAATACCCAAACCTGGTACAGGAATTCAGCTACAGTTCTTTCACAGCTTTGCTGAGATGCAGAGGTAAGGCAAATACAACATTGATTCTGTGCTTTTAAAGGAGGAATACATGGACTGATGCAATCTGGAGACACATAATCAGTGTAAAACACCTGGGCATCTGGGAATCAACATTAAGACATGCTTGACAGGAGCCACATGATAATTTAACAGGAACTCCTGTTAGAAATGCTGGCCAACTTGATTTGATGCAGTGGACCCATCCAATGCATCTGCATTAGTTTTCCTTGTAAAGCCACATTCAGTATAATCCTCTGTGAAGAAATACAGGGTTCAGTTAGGATGTTTCTTGCGTTTCTGAACCTCAGATGTTTGCATGCATGCAATGACCATTACCTTTAGGAAAAGCAAGCGAAAACTTGGGAAATAGTGTGAGACATATGACTAAAAGAAAAGCTGAGATTTCATGGTAAATTAACCATCAGTTGAACAGTTTATCAAAAAAAACCTGGAGTTAAATAATCCTCATGCTAATACAACCCCCAAGCATGGAGCACCTTACTTGACAATATAATTTATGCAGTTGAATCCCTAGTGAGGCAAAAAACATAACATGTACCTGGGATAATAGTATCAAAAACACAGTGTACAGAAGAGATGGCCTTAAATACACATTTTTTCCATTATATGGCAACTGTTACATGATTTTGCTATTTTGCAAATGCATTTATACCTTGGCCAACAGAACTGGGCTCTTGTGCTGTGTTACAGCTTCAAAATTCATTTAAAACAACACAATACCATTTTTAGGTAAATGTGCTATTCCACCAAGTCCCTTTATGGCATCAGTTACAGATTATATAAATTTTTTAACAATTGATTTAAAAATTTTGACAGTGAAGATAAACTATAAACTAAAAATGTTATCTTTTTACTCCTAATAGAAGTTGCAAATAAGCGAAGTAAGTGAAAATAAATATTACTGGATTTTTACAAATACAGACAATTTGATGGAATTGCTCTGATAATAATTTTCTCTTTGATATATATTTGTTTACCATATTAAGACTCTCATGCACTTTCAATTTTCAAAATTGTTCTCTTCTTTTCAAGATGGCCTAAAACCCACATAAAACTTCCTACTATTCTTTTCAGGAGAAAGAAAAACCACTAGAGGACAGAGGAACACAGGTTATCTGCCTGGCCTCTGTTAACTTTGTTTTATCTAAATTTGAGAAATGAACTTGTCAAGGACATCTTATTCTCCAGATTTCTATGCTATTATCACTGTTGAAAACAGTTTAAATTTTCCATGGCAGGGTATATGCACCAGGGTATATGCACACCATTATTGGAAGAACCACCATTTTCTTTTGCTGAGTCACAACCTGATTAGCCTTCATTGGCATTCCTTACATTTAAAAAACCCCTACAAATGCAAAGATATTCACTACATTCATGTTTTTTGAAGCTGAACATCTAATCCAGGCTGGTAACGTGTCACTGCTTCAAAGTGGCACTGAAAAGGAGGCAGCAGCTTACGTGAGAACACACCAGGATGGGAAGGAGGATTACAGCCTTGCAGCAGCTTGGAAATCTGTTCTGCATTCAAGTGCAGGGATAATACCAAAAGGTGTTCAAACTGATTACCAATTCTTCAATAATAATTACATCACAACAGGGTAAAGGATCTTTCTGAAGCAAGTAATTTTACATACTCTGGAACTGTCTGCTATCCCTACCTATTTTGATGTGTATATAATACTACTTAATTAACTGAGCTCTGCAAACAAAAGAAACAAAATCCTGTTAGGAAAGGGAATCAAACGTAATCTGGTTTTATTGTATATATAATAAAACCTGTAATCAACCAGTACTTTGGATCATAGCCAGAGCAATCCTTCCCATGATATCACATACAGATCTCTCTTTTGAGATTCATGAAGGAAAAAACTATTAAAAACCATGAAACAAGTTCCAGTCTTTTTCATATAAGATCTGTATGGGGTTTTAATTCATTCTAAAGTGTTCGTTAATCTTAAATTCCTTACCACTAATGTAACAGATGTTTCCCTGCTATCAAAGATTTATTTGTCAGAAAGGACAACTGGCTATAAAAAGTGCAACTCTGTTAGTTTTACTTTTAAATGGGTATTTTCATGGAAATGATAAAACTAATAACAAAATGAATACTACGAATTTGCTTTCTTTAACAAACAGTTAAAAGTTCAATGTCTGCAAGAGTAAGCATTTACAGATAACTGCTTACTCTTGTTTAAAATATTTTAACTCCCACACCTACCTTTTGACCTCCTGCAGATTCTGCACTGTGGTGCTCTTTTAGTTTTTGTTCCTGTTCCATGATGTCTTTCAAATGTTCATTTACCTAGAGACAAAATAGCTCATTTAGTTGTCTGTTCTAAGAAACAAGTCACAGAAATTAGAAGTTTTTCAAAAGGTCTATAAATCACGAACACAGAGTTAACTAAAAACATAAACCAAACATTTCAGACTATAGCCCTGAAGCAAAACCAGCAAATGTCAGTGTCGGATACAGTCTAAGGTCACTGCTTGTTAGCTTTACACGATACAAACTAACCTGTCCCTTATTATGCTCAGTCACATTTGATTAACAAGGTATCCTTGTTACTTGATTTGATTGCTCAGTGAAGGTAGATCACACACAAGCAAGATATGTTCAAACAAACAGAATACCTTTGCATTTAAATCATGATAAAGTACATGACAACTTATAAAGAGCCAAAAAGAGACCCTTAAGCAGGCACCGTGGCTTCTCAACATGACTGTGACACCTAAGATGTCATATGTAGTATATATTACAGTATTAATTTGTACCTCCCATTTATTTGGTTCACACATGTTTAACTTATTTCTGCAAACTTACCTTTTTATATTCCAAAAACAGCAGATGAAGGAACAGTCTGTATCAAAACAGTCCTGATATACCTACATACATAAATACATATCCTAGCCTCTCATCTCTAATCGAATCATACAGACAACAAAGAAAATCCCAGTTTGCTTTTCCAGCACTCATACCTTGTTTATCCAGTACATGACAGCATCCTCAATGTCATAGGGTACTTCTGTAGCTTGGAAGAAGGTTGAATACTGCTGAGTGCATGCGATGACTTTCTCAACACTGACCATCTCCACAGTATAAGCCATCATGAGGGTATCGATCATGGCCAAGTGAGCACTCTACAATGAGAAGCACCAACACCTGATTAGTTTGCAAATTGAAAGATCACTTTCTTATGTATTGCTTCTGAACACAGGCACAAAGATGAAAAGACCAAAAGTGTAAATGCTACAAGTTCTCTATCAGGTTGTCAGTTTTTAAATGAAAAACAAGTGAAAACAAACATAAGAGACCGGAGAAAACAGATTAAATTGCAAATTAAAATAACTTCTGTAAAATTAACACCAAATTTAAAGAACTGAAAGTGAACAGAATAAGCAAGTTTAATTCAAACATCACATCACTTTTAACAGAGCTAAAGAGATCTTTTAAATTTGTCACTCATAGCAAAACCAAAACCCCCTGTCTGATAGATGTTATTTGTACTGAAAATAAAAGCTGAAACTGCCTGCTAAACAGCCTTCATCATCATGAAAATGCTGCATTAATATGTGAAAGTTTATCTATATTTAAAGTCCTAATCCAGGAAGAAGACATGATTGTACTAATCTTCAGTAAAAACTCAACATGATAGAAAAACATTTATTTTTCTTCTAGTTATGTTATGCAGATGTAGCGTAGGTTCCACAGCTATATATACTCAACTAGGTTTAAAACAATATACCTTCTGTTAAAAGAGGAGTTACATTTCTTCTGGTGGTTTATATATATATATATATATATATATATATATATACAGATGATGTCTATTTCACAGTTTGTAATAGTTCAAAATGACCAAACAATCCCCCCCCCCCCAACCCAACACAAAAACCAAAAAAAAGAGGATGACAACCAGGATTTACATTAGATTCGTGTGATTGAATAATAAAATGATAGTTGTTTTTAAAGGCAGTGCCTACAGCTAAACACATTTCCTTCTGCTTCATGATAAGAAAAACAGAAACAGCTTTCTAAGTATTAAGCAAGATTTCCCATAGACCAGACCACTTTCCAAAGACAGTATTTTTTAAACACTGCCTTTAAACACAGCTCAGGATGCAAACAAAGATCCCCAACACTTGTTAACACCATCACTTCAATACTATAAAAAATATTCACACAAACATCTCACAAGGTAGCTGTAACAGCCATGGTGACAGCGATGAACAACATGCGTCACACAGCAATATGCTATCTAATCGTAACAGTTAACGTAGCTCATGCACATCCAGAATTCCCAGCAGGAAAAAGAACAGATTCAGACTATACACTGCTCTCAATGTTTATATCAATGCAAGTGATGATGCTGACCTCAGAAGTAGGCAGCAGCAAATACCCAATTTTTTAAAGCAATTAAGTTGCTTTGTTTCACAAAAAAAGGCAAACTACACTTAACAGGCATTCACAAAACTCAAGTTGACAGCCAGTCTTCCTGGGACAAGCTTATTCTCCTTGGACCCTGGGTATGACCTGAGAGCCCTGTCTGCCACAGACTCCATGTGTGCTCCCAGTAGCGGCAGCAGCTGGGCAACGAATCAGCACCTCCTTACTGCTGCCACTACTGATGGACCCAGTCTGAATAAACTCCTTCCACCACCATTATTATGCCTTAGGAGCTTATTTACAGACCTTTATGGACAAATACTGATATAAGCTCTTAGGTGAGTGGAGGAACGTGCTGGGCAGCTGAATCTTGCCACCCAAAAGTACTTAAGAAGGAAAGGTATTGCCTGTGTCCAGCCTCCTGAGGAGCCTGCACTCCAGTGTGCAGTGCAGCAATGCTACACAGGGATGCACGAACCACTCCTCTGCTGGCCCAGCAATGCAGTGCAGAGGAAGGTTCAAAGTATCACATTAACTACGAGTACAGTCCCCCAAATCCTTGTGAGGGATTGCAGAGCCTGGGTCAGCCAGACAGATCCATGCACTTCTGGTAGGAGTTCCCAGGTCAGATTGCAGAAAGGTAGTTTAGCATGTGTAACATGCAGGAAAGAAGGGAAGATTTGGATCATCTCTGGCATCCAAGGTCATTGCTCTAATAATCTTTCCTTGCTACATCTTGCCTAGAATGAATAGCACCTGGGTTAAAACCTTGTGCTATTTTCAGAACGTCTTCAAAAAAACTAGAAAGAGACATTGAATCAGCAAGAAAATGCTGGATTTGGTTTTTTAGAGGAGGTAGTGCACAAAAATGTGTTTTTCAGCCAGACTAAGAGTGGCCTCATAGAGAATGCTACTGCTAGGAGTGTGCTAGGAGTCACCCAGGCTGATCAGGAACTGTTCACACTGCCTGCTGCACAAGGGCATTGTTTCCACCCTTCATTCCCTGCCTGCGGGAATGCAGGTATGAAAGCTCCCAGCAGGTGTGAAAGCAGCATCTTCTTCCCCAGCTGTTGATCCATGAGTAGTTCCCTGGCTACTACACCTGTGCTCTGAGACCAGCCTGCAAGAAAAGCAGCCACTGGAACTCCCCAGAGGGAATTTAGTAGCCTTCACAGCCCCCATGCTGGATCATGAGCTTCTCTGGAAAACACCTATAAAGTGGATTGCCAGTGGACAGAGAAAGCCACTGAAGTGTTGCTAGAACTGCCAGTATGCTCAGTACATTATAAATATATTAGGAAAAGTAAATTATTTACAATTAGTCAACTGAGTCTCATTTTCAATGTTTCTTGCAAATCATTAATGAAGTGCAAACTACTTAAACAAACAGAGGGAAGAATGACCTCAGATTCGTACTATCAAAACTAAGTGTAATAAACTTTTACTGACACTGGCTAGATCCATGTCACAATCCTTCTTTTATACAAGAAATCAAATACAAGCATCTTCAGTCCCAAAAGTGACTCCAAGTTATTTTCTTTATAATCCAGGCAGGACACTCAGAAGACTTGTAAAAAACAGTAAATAATAAAAAGAAAAATGAGTATTATCCTGAGAAACAAACAACGAATTGCCACTTTTTTCAGCTAGCAAAAATCAAACTTTTGGTTTTATAAATAGTTTCTTTACTAATGAAAATATTCAAAACTAGTAACGTATATGGATTTATTCCCCTAGAAAATTGCAAGCAACGAAATAAACATATATGATACCTTATATCTAAACCAGTTGTTTGTTTAGTTTGGTTTGTTTGCTGGGTTTTTTTCTTAAAGGAGTTACAAGAAGAATGAGAAAACTATTTAATTCCACATACAGCCCTACTGGTTTTCTTCCATTTATTCTGGAAAGAACAGACATGCTGCGTTCTTTTACATCTCTTGATTCACTATGCTCAATGAGAAAGAGTAAATTAAAACTGCACTATAAAAACAGTGTCCTACTCTTCCAAATACAGGCATTGTCAGCATAACTGCTGAAGCTCTCTAAAAAACCCCAATTTTTAAGAAATTCTGTTGATAATAATAAAGTTCTGAGGTTTTTTTGCCTCTCTCACTGAACAGCATATTTTAGGTACAGCTAAAAGAATCCAGAGGGAGAGTTCATTTTTACTAGTCAGATCTGCAGTTATGAGTGAATTATGCAAGGAAGCAACATTTCCTATCTGAGGGAGAAGCAGAAACCACTTGGAGCTGGGCAGAAACTGGGATGAACCACTCAGCAATGTCTTCTCTCTCTGGACAAGCCTGGAACACAATGCCTGAAGGAAGTCCCCTGAAGGAGCTGCTGATGACTGGGATGGAGACAGTACATTAAGTGTTGGTATTTCCTCTGAGGTGGCAGCATTCTGAGACACAGCCTAAAAAACCCAGGCAGGATTCCATGCTGTCACATACCTCCCACATCCAGAATTGCAGCAAGGCATAAATAAAGATGTACAATTCCAAAAAAGAAAAATCAGTTTAGAGAAATAATTTTAAAAAGCCCCAAATGGTAACATTAAATTACACAAAACCATTAGAGAAATACCACCAAAAAAAATCAAGATCAACACAGCAGCAGTGAACAACACAGGAAATAATACACTTTTCACATAAGTGTTATGCAGAGATTTGTCTTAAGCCAATTCAAAAAAACGTTTTTTTCTTTGATTGCTTCACTACAATGGTGCAAAGCAATAAAGCCTTAAATAGAACACAACAATATATTAAAAAATACAAAATGCTGAATTCTTAGAGGTATTTTATTTTCTAAGAGACAAATGTGGTTTTGTCTTTCCCAGCTACAGCCTGCACAGAACACAAGAGTTTTAACTTACTAATCTTAACAATCTCATGTAATTACTGGTTAGATTCTGCCCTGTAATGTAGGCTTCACAGTTTTTCATTCTACTGCTGAATAGTTCAATAAGAAGCTTACTGAACTGCAGAAGAAAAATTATTCTGAGCATGGCTGCTAATGCTTTCCTGTCTGCCTAATATTTGATTACAGAGCTTTCTTTGCCTCCCTTGAAGAACTGAAAACAACTTCATTAGAAAGTGTACTAAGCAAAAGGTGTGTGTGATACTGCACACACAGATACTTATGGATAAATGTCACAAATTACAGACAGCTCCTACATTGTTACCTACTACTAAGGATATTATATTCCATTAAGTGATATTCAGGACAAGAGTTCTCTTTTCAACTCCATCTTTAGGAAAAACACAGACAAACCCATTTCCCACTACAGTACTTGAAGAAAGGGGAAGAAAGAAAACAAAGAATATAATTGTTACCCTCAT
>NW_008237239.1:5014568-5015184 GCF_000691975.1 Corvus brachyrhynchos | reverse complement strand
TTTTCTCTTTGTTTAAAAGTCCCCTAAACTCACTACGCTTTGGAGAAGAGATTTGATCTTTGACAGACTGGCTTTTGTAAGTAGAAACACATATTGCACAACAAATACATATAACTCTAGCTAAATTCACTAAAGATTTGCCTCAACTGGATCAGGCACTCGAGCAAAGAACAGACGAGATCAGCTCTCTACATTTAGCTGGGAGAACTTTTGTATCTCCCTTGCATCAGTGGTTAGTGTGTAACCAACTGCTTCTGCCTTCTGACGCCTTCTGAAGAGGTTTGGATCCCGGTACTTTCACACTCCACTTAAAAAACAGTAATTCCAAGGGCTTGATGACAATTACTCTGATTATCAAGAATATATATGAAATAATCAGTATAGGACACATACATTAAGAAAAAAGACAGGTAAAGCAAGAGTTGCTCATATCCATGGTAAAAGAAAGACAGTAATAACAGGTGAGTATGTGCTTAAACACAGAGGAAAGGTGTGCCAAGAGCACTGTGAGGATCTCCTTCCATACCACTTTAACCCACGTCTATGCATCCAGCTTCCTTGCAGATTCTGTGAACAACAGTTTGAGGAGACTGGGTAGCTTAACCCTCCAGGCCTC
>NW_008237239.1:4979662-5014557 GCF_000691975.1 Corvus brachyrhynchos | reverse complement strand
TCTAAAATGAATCTGCAAGCATAATGAGATATCATCTAAACTCCAAGTCTCAACTAAGAGTGGAAAACTGCAGAATTCCTGCTCAGGGAAAATATAGGCCAAGGCTTGAATACTGCAGGAGGTGAGGAAGGAAATCATGAGCAGAGCCAATAGGTGATAACTCTATTACAGATTTCAAAGCTATTGCTTCATTTCACCATCATTTTTACAGCAAAATGAAGACAATTTTGATACTAGAAAGGAAACAAATTCTAAAATATTTCAATCAACAACACGGAGCAGTCTGAAGTAGTCAGTTCTGCTCTGCTTGATGATTTTCGAATGCAATTTTTCTCTAGCCTCACACAATACTTATGCTTAGCACAATCCTAAAATAACCCCAGCTGTCTAGTTAGTCTTGTCCTGCAAGGGAATGATCATGCTGAATTACCTCCTTGCTGCACTGTCATGAAGAACAAGGGCCCGACTCTGATAAGATGCTTACTCAGCGAAACCAGGCATTACTGAGTCATCCTAAGCACCTCGAGACGGGTTCTGCAATGCAGGGGGAATGGTTTTTGCTTTCAGTGTTTTTATAACCTTCTCTATTTGGTTAACTTCTTAAATTAAGTAATCTATTATATGAATATATATAATAAAAAATCATTGGTGGGCTGACTATACACATGTGACACAGGAAATGTAATTCACTTCTATAAAAATGATTTCTTAGGTACAGATATTGGCTGTGTTAACCATTTTGATAGCACTTTTAAGTTCAACCTAGGGTTTTTCCTCATTATGCTTGTTAGGGAACTTCATAATTTTTTCTACTAACTCAATCCTAACTAAGTACCTAAAAGAGATTCCCAGACTCTTTCTGGATGACACAACCAAGTGAGACCTTGACCTACTCCAGGACATAGTGAAACAAAATACCTGCACAACACACACTAGAATCAAGAACCAGCAAATGGTGTTCATCACATTATTTGAATTTTGACTTATTTTACAGTTTCACATGACCTACTTTGAATTTTTAAAATATACTTAACAACTGCAAGTTTCCTGTACCTTATTTACTGGAAACTTCAAGTGCTTAATGGTAAAAACCACAAAGACACTTCAGTGTCTTTGTGCTAAGTACTCCATGTTTCAAAGATAAATACTGGTAAGTTAGATAGTTTAAACTAAACCAAGAAAGTAACACAGGATAACTGGTAAGACAGTTATACACACTTCAACAAGTAAATAGCCAGACCCTCAAACTTTCCAGAGGACTTTGTTTTTGAAGATAATTCAGGATTTTCCTAGAATATACTGTCAAATCCTGTCCAGATAAAACAACCCCAAAAGTCTCTTACAAAAATTACTTATGTGCATTGTCTTCTTGCCCTTATGCTGGTCATTCAAACCAAGAACAAGCAATAATTGTATTAAATATCATCTGAATCTCTTTTTGTCACAGCAAGCTCCACTACTCTTTGAGGAATACAGGAGTGCAAAAAAGAAAAACAAGGCTTTGTCTTATCCATATATCAAAAAATAGTTCCCTCTTCCTGACGCACTCATACCTGCATAGGAATGACATTAAAACTACTGGTTTAACTTCTATGGCAGCTCAGCTAAACACCTGCAGAGGCAGTTATCACCAGGAAGTATCAAAGCATATTCATCTCAGAACATCTGCTGAAGGAAGCCAGCCTTAGGAGTGCTGGAGAACTACCACTCCCTCATGGAGAAGCAGGAGCAGCGACAAGACAAACCAGATTTCTACAGAATTTGGGGTGAGGAGTTCAGGATTGGGTGATGCAATAGAAGTATGTAAGAGGGGAAGTCAGGCAAAGAGAAAAAGAGGCAGAGATCCCAAAATAAAATCTATGTGTAGGGCAGAGGTATTAATTCATGGAGATGAGACTGGAAAAGGAAACAGAGGGATGTCTTCTTCAGGGCATGAAGCCTGGCACTGTGCCTCAGCATGCTGCAAGCCCCACTGACAAAGCCTTTCCATGCCATGGCTTGGTCTGGGATCAGAGCAGAGTACTTCTGAAACTTTGCAACACAGACTTCTAGCTCATCTGTGTGACAGTTAAATTGACAGCCAGTTTTGAATGGCAGCTTTTTTAGCTCAGGTAACTGATACCACATGCTTTCTGACTTATCTGCATTTCAGTTTTGCATTTTTTTGGATCAAACTAGTTAGTTACTCTCACCCTTTATCTCACAATCTTTAGAAGGTTTAAAGACTTGAATGAATGTAAAATACCCATTTGATACAAGGCATGCAACCAACTTGATATTACAATAATGATTTACTAAAAAAATCACCTCAAGTAATACAGAGCACGATATTTGACATAATTCTCAATATTTAACACATCTACTGCCAGTGGCCTTAGGTTCTGATTAACTGAATGGTAGTAATGAGCTTTTCTGCACATAGTAGTAATGATGCTCTAATTGCAGTGATGAATAGAACAATATACTGGTTTGTTCAACTTCCCTGTTTCAAAAACGGAACTCTCAATATAATCATGTTTCTATCAAGCTTTTTCTTTAAAAAAAAAAGGTAAACACAGAACACTGCTTTTCTACAAGAGCAGAGATAACTTTAACTGTGGTTCTTTCCCTCATTTCTCAAACCAAAAGATGATCAAAGTAGGGGCAAACTATCAATGGAAATCTCCAACTGAATTGCACACAGTTCTGGGACTGGCCTTCCAGGGTATGTTTTTAACTCCTACATTCTACTCAGTTTCCTCAGGAAATGTGCCTCCCAGCTGAAACTTGTGTGAGACACTTGCCAAAATGCAAAACTGGAAATACAGACTTAAATTCTATGGGAAGGCATTTTAAGAACGACTTTTAGTTACAAACAAGATATTTGGGGGGCTGTTCTTTGTAAAAACCATCTTTGTTTTTGAGAGTTACCATCCTTCTTGGTCCAAATTTGTATTTTTATCACGTATGGAGGAAATGCGTATCATTCAACACCTTAGATAAAGCAAAAAAATTTAGTATTGAAGCTAATGCCTCTGACATGTAAGCATCCAAGACCTAGGGACAACTTCATTCTGTCAGATATCAAATATCACCATATTTTCACAAAACTGCTGCTGAAGAACCTATGAAAAGCTTCTGTGTTTTTTTTAAAATTGCTGATACACAAAAATCCATTTTTAGGAAAGAAACATGAGAATCTTTGTTAGGCTTAGCTTTCTTTGTTGATCTAGCAAAATGCTGGCTTAAGAAATCAAAACATGTATGGTCATTTCAACATGCTATCTTCAAAAAGAGGAAAACTAGTTTCAATTTTTATATGAAAACTTAATATGAAATCTTCCCGCATTTGCATATGAACAGGCTCCTGAAAACTTCCTTGCTGTTTCTTTATTAACGATGCAAGGGCAGAGAAATAAGGTCATCACACTCATTACTGCAATGGCAGTTACATTAAGAGTAGGAGTTATTTGACCTTCTCTTTAAAGGTTTTTAGGAATACCACATTTTTAGACCATAACACAGCACAGTAAGACATGAGAGTGAAATTGACCTGGACAAAAATTTTCTGCTAAAATAATAGCCAAGGTCAAAAGAAATTTCCTAGTCTCCTACTTTAAATGAACTCTACCAGCAGTGTTAAATAATTAAAACAGACACATAAAATTATACTGCTCACAAGAAATCTCTCTATGGCTGTTAAAGTAGTAAAACCTTGCAAGTGACAAGCTGCTGACTAATAGCATTACTAAATCAGACAGCTGACCAACATTTTTTCATCTACTTATTAAAGGATTAGGACAGGCCAACCACAACAGTGGCTGCTAAACAAGGATATGGCCCACAGTGATATTATAGCAGAAGTGGGAAAGGTGCTTTATGATTGTTTCAATAAACATATTCAAAAGTGTTTCCACCTGTTTGGTTAATCTGGACTAAACACCAAACTTTAGGACAGATCTTGAACCTCAGAAGTACTGGTTCTTCAGAGAAAGACTCTTACATATGCACACACAGGAGTAAAACAATTACTGTAAACTTTAAGTTCTGTTTTTTCATTGTTCAAATCAACTGTACTAAGGAATATACTTTATTCTTAAGAAAGAGCAATCTGTGTGCCCTCATAGAGCTCGTGCTGTACCAGTAATCCTTTTTAATAGATTATTTGGACCCGAGGACGTCCACTTCATCTACCGCGGCACATTTTTGCAGGACAGCTGGCAGTAGTCTCCATCACCATAAGCTTCTGCTAAGCACAGGGTCATACCCAGGCTCTGTCTGCGTCAGGAACTGCTGCAGACCAACAGGAGCAGATTGGTACCCAGAAAAGGGTTGTGCTGAGGATGGGCTACCTACAAGAAGGACTGCAGTTGCCAGCAGTTGCTCAACTTAAAAAAAAAAAAATCTGGAATTCAAGCAGCTTACTAATAATGCAGTGGATTGACTTTGTATCAGCATTTCACAAAAATGGGAAGGTCAATGACATAGTAACTAAAACTTTTCTTGAAAGTTACTTTGGTAAAGGCATGAAAAGCCATCTTCAGGAGGTACAACTTCTTCAAGAACACTTTCTTTTGAAAAATGAAATGGGTAATTAGCTTGCAGTCTATGCACAGAAAATATTAAAATGTTTTACCCAAAGAATTAAGAGAGAACAGGAGACCACTGTGAACTAGAGGCTACTTCTTAGTTAACTGGCAAGCAAGGTAAAACAGTGCCCATTCTCATCCTTCACAAGTATCTGTTTGTAAACCAGCTCTTTTCAGGGCATGAAAACAAATTGGAAAGTCTCCTTCATCCACCTCTCTTTGGTAATGAAATAACTGCCAGTTCATAAGTCTTCTTAAAGATTAAAACAATAAACCACACCATTGTGTTCTCATTCCTCATGCATTTTTGGTTTATAATGTTATTATTCCAGGAGATGTTGCATAATTAGTAGCTCTTGAAACAGTGAAGTCAGCCGCAGCAGTAACCTATTCACATTGTAGTAAACAACCATTTTCTTAGGCAAAATATCCCTCCTCCTTTTCTCCCCGACTAAAGCATGCTGAGTTAGAGAGCATGGTGATAAACGAAACAAAACAAAGCAACCAGCTGAAGAGAAAATCACAAGGCAGAAATGGGAAAACTGGTAACTCCTTTCCTTTAGTTTTCAAAATAATTACTTAAGATGGCAATAACTAGATTGTATTTTCTTTGCTTCCAAGAATACCAATAAATACCAATAGTATTATTAGAAACTTTGTGCTACAAGCACAAGATATGTCAGTGCATGCTGTCCAGAAACCACACAAGCCCTTCACGTGATGAAATCTTTCCTCTGGCAAAAGCAGTGACCCTCATATATGAAACTCAACTATTAATCACCTTGTTAATTGGAAATAGGAGGGAAGATGAACAGAGGGAAGAAGATGGAAAGTATTTTATAGCTGTCCTTAAGCAATGGATTCAGAGACCACCAGGTGTAAACACGAACTCCCCTCAGCAGTACAATCTAGTGCCATGCAAGGATCAGTGCAGGCCCTGTGCAAGAGTCAGGCAGTTCCAGCGATTCTCAACACTGTTTCATCGGCCAAAAGCACAAAACACAGAACAAAAATCTTTGCTGGGCAGTGTGACTGTTGGAACATTTGGAGGAGCTGAAAACAGGTTTTGTTTTTGGATGAGGTGGAAAAGAAGGTGGTATAAGCATAGAGGAATGACATCAAGCCAGGCCAAAATCCCTGGAGAGGTATTGCTGCAAGGACTTAATCGATGGTTTTTCTAATTGGACTAAGTAAAGCAAAGAAAAGTAGAAATGGTTGTTTTCCATTTCTTTCCTTAATTTCTGAATGCCTTATTTTGCTGTGTTTCATGTCTGTGGTTTGTTTGGTTTTTTTCCAAACCTCCTTCTCATTAAAATTAGAAATTGCCTGACATCTGTTCTTTCTTTTCAAGCATCCAAACTCTGAAATCCCATAATCCGTAAATGGGAAAGGACGATTACTCAGAAACTTGGCTGAACTACATGTGAGACACATTATGGGACGTTTCAGCAATCAATTTAAAATCATTGGCTTCAAGTGTGTTATTTCAGAATTGCAGGCAGTATCTGTAACTTATGTTACCTAAAATATCCAAAGGAAAATTTTATCAAACATAAAAAGCTGGCTGTCTGCATAGGCAAGTCAATCTGTAGTATTTGAAAAAGAAAAAAAAAATCAATACTGTGATAGAACAAGATGGAATGGACACTCTTAGAAAACCAGGCATACAGCTCTCACTGAAGAAGAAATATCACAGGACATGTTTTGGTCATAGGTAATAAGCAGGATATATTTCAGTATCTACCTGGTCATCTGGACATATGATACATCCAAATCAATAAGCAATTTTGCCAAAGAAAATTCTTACAGTACACATTACAGATATGAAAGACTGTGCAAAACATTATATTAAACATGAAAACTTGTCAATAGTTTAAAATGTGCTTTAAAACATAGTTTAGATAATTTAAGGTTTGCTTAGAAATGTTAATTATTCATCCTTAGACACAGAACAGTTGCTATTTTAAGATGTATTACTTA
The DNA here is from genome assembly GCF_000691975.1 of Corvus brachyrhynchos. Lineage (NCBI taxonomy): Eukaryota > Metazoa > Chordata > Aves > Passeriformes > Corvidae > Corvus > Corvus brachyrhynchos. The sequence continues at coordinate 5,008,009 of NW_008237239.1, read as the reverse complement.
AGAATTATGATGTTTATTTCACGTTCTCTGTTGGACACATATGGACAAGAGGTACTATAGAGGCCCAAGAATGAACCCAGGCTAGAGGAATGCCAAGCCTACAAGAGAACGTACACATCGTTTCTCCCTGAACAGAGGGCTCTGTGGTACTTCAGCTTCCAGTAAATAATGTGTACTTTGTGTATATAATGCAGCTACAGTGCATATATTGATTTAATGCATTATTTTATTATCCCACGACAGATGAAAGGTGCAGGCACAGACCTGTGCTATCTCATTAGTGAAGAACTATTTCACAGTCTTATAATTATTGATGGAGAACAATCATACATGCACCTGTAATCCTCACTTTAAATAAAATTTCATTTCAGAAAGACAATTTTATATCTTCATATTGCGGCAAAGAAAAAGGAAAAATTCAAAAACTATTAGGATAAACTGATAGGAACATTCCCATTAGTACACATGCTTTCTGTTATGTCCGGAACTCTTCCCATTCATCCTCTTTGCACTTGTATGCAAAACAAATACTAGCCATCGAAGAGTGGGTGCTGTAACCCTTGCTACTCTATTGTTTGGGTAGTTCAAAATATATTATCAAATCCAAACCAAAGTAAATGTTTAATACAAGTTACCCATACTGTGGAAAAAACAAGACAAAACAAAATCAGTTTTGCATGTCCAAAGAACAAGCACAGAGAGGCTCAACCAGAGTAGCTACTATGGGCTAGAGGAACATGAACATCCCTCACTTCTTTCATTATAGCCTGCAACTTCCTTGTGCCATCCCAGGATGTGCAGTCACACAGCAGGAAATGTGCCCCCAGCTCCATCCTTCAGCCAGGCGTGAGCAGCAAACTGGGCCGTGTGCCGGGACAGGATGGCCAGAGCAGGAAGCCCTTGGAAGCGAGCTGGCTGTTCAGACACCCATTCCCAGAGCCACGCCACAACAGCTGCAGGCTGCTGGGCAGCCAGCTGGACCACACTGATCTACCAGAAAGTACAACTCTGAAATGGTTCAAAATAAAGAAAAGGCATGGTAATAGTGATTCTTCAAACCTTTTACTTGGATACTCTTTAAAATACTTCTATCATTGATTAACATGACCTTTACAATGACTTTTGAATTAATCCCTAACTGACTATACTGGGATTGTCTTTACATAAACTACAAATTCTTTTGGCAAGTTGAGCTTTATCAATGACTGACTATTATATTTCGAATGCTGTCTTCATCTTAACTCTTTACATTCTTAATGTCTTATTTCCACATTTGTAGATTTGGCTCAGTAACTCTCACGTTTGTTTACATACATACATTTACACACCAATATATCTATAGGAGTGAGATGTCAGAGTAGCTTTTAATACACACAGCAAATGATGTTTACAACAGGCCTTAATGAGAATGAATCAGTCATTCAAACAGCATTACCCCTGCAAGATACGAACGAGACAGGTTGTCACATTTAGAGATTAACGTCTTGTTTTTGCCAGAGTTCCAAGAGTGCAAATGAAAACGCCAATTTGGCTTTTCCTAGCTTACCCATATTTGGTACTGCCACTAATTTTTTAAACTTTTTTTGGGTGCATAGTTAAATAGATAAATAATATCATCAATCATTTCTACATATACTAATATTGGTATTAAAATATTGGGGTTTTTAAACAGATCATTTAATAGAACAATCAACCATTACCAGACATTTGTTTAACAAGTCCTGCTCAGCTCTTTATATTTTATGTATATATATTATGATCTTTTCATTCCTCTGTTGCCCTGATCCAACATGAAAATTCGCTGTTACACCCTGGTATTTCAACAAGACACTGGATGAAGCAACTTAAATTCTCTTCTAATTACTGATAAAGAACGTACTACCTAGTACTGAATGTATTCATATTTGCAGATACAATGCTATATAAGTATGATAAAACATGCTGCTTGGTGAGATAAAGACAATTCTTTGACATAAATAAATAATTAATAAATATATATATATAGACCTGATTTTATAGTCTTCTCACTCAGCCTCCAAATTTTATTCTGCATTTGATTAATTGAATAAACAGTTCACTGAAATAGTAAGCAGCCCTACCTTAAGCACTATGTACTGCCTACTGACATTTACAACATGGAAAAACAAGTGACCTACCAAGCATTCCAATATCACCTCAAAACCTCATTTCAATGTATAATCATGTTCAAACTGCTTATGCAAATGCAATTAATTGCATCCTCTAAAAAGGCATCTGAAGTATGTAAAAGACTGCAAAAAGTTTCTGTAAATATAAGCCTACTGTAACATGCTTTTTCACAGCAGAAAGTATAGAAGTTAAATAATATTATTTTACAAGTTCAGTTATTATTTTTATTATTTTCTTCAGTATTTTCCTGTTGTAATATGAATCCATTATTTTGCCCCCAGAAATTATGACAATAAAGTAAGAGATAATGGCATGTCTAGTTTCCAAAAAATTAACAGTGTATTATTTTAATCTGTAAAGCACCATGTATACTGATGCTGTTGCAAGAAGCAGAGGAGGAGTGGTGGGAGTTATACTGTGGGTGAAAAAAAAATTTCACCATTCTGGAAGAAGATATTCCCAGCAATAAGGCTTTATCACATCATGCCTACACAGAGATCTGGAAGTCTCTGCTTTATTGGGATTGTCACAGATTGATGATGCCCTTTTGATAGAATAACTGAAGCACTTTGGGGAAACACCCCCGAGCACTTGGCTGTGATTACCTTTTAGTAACAAAAAGGTGTAAAGTGGGAAGAAGTTAAGTTGCTCTATATCAGCGAAGCTGTGTGAGCTGATGAACTGTGAGCTCCAGTCTCTGGAGAAACTTCACTTCTCTCACCCAGCCATCACTCTAAGTCCCCTTAAAGACTCAGTTCCCCTCCTAAGCCCTCTAATCTCTCACATTTTTTCTCAGACCTACATCCTGAAGGCCTTCTTGAACTACTCAGTATCTGCTGGCTCAGGAAGGAAGCTCATCAGAGTCCACAGCTCTTTGGTCTGCACTTCAGCCTTCCCTTTGGCAAAGGAGTGAATTTGGCTCACTCTCCTCTAGTCCAGCAGCTATCTCCAATATGCTTGTAAGAACTTGTACAAGAAAGAATTTGTAAAATAAATAACCAGCAGAACAGAGATATACGCCATCCCTAAGTAGAACAAAAGACAAAATCAAAATGTCATTGGACTAGGATTAAACTTGCAAATTCAGATCATATTTTAAATTCTTTCCAAAGAATATTTGGGAAAGGTACAGAAGCAATGCAAAGAATGAAAAATCATCAGTGTATGCCTTCAGGAAAACTTAGAGGAAAATTTAGTCAGTGGTTGTACTGGAAGAAGAGTAGGTATTTTTCCAAGATAAAATAACTGCCAGGAAAAAAACCACAACCCACCATTTTTCAGACTACAATTTGGATAAGACAACAAAAGTGACAATATGGTCAAAATAGAATATATTTTAGAATAATATGAAAGCAGTCTTGCATGATTTTATCCTTAATTTAGTCATCAAGATGGTAGCTGAGATGCACATTATCTAAAAGTAAATATGAACCAAGAGCTTCTTCATACAGGGGAAAAAGTGATGTAAGTGGCAGGAGAGACGTGCAGTTATACCATTAAACACAGCACCTTTTTAAACCACCTAAGTGCTGACAGGCTTTTGTGCTGCTGTCCAAGGTTTCAGCCTTAAAAAGCCAGCTTGTAGCTCATTTCTTTGATGACTGAGGACAGTCATGTTTAAGGGTGGAAATACTGTCCTACAGAGAAATAGCTCAATTCTGTTAGGAGTTAACATACTGACCTGCAAGCTGACACTAGTAACATATTTCCTTTTATTTAAAGGGAGTTCTAATTCAGTCTTCTAGAAAATATATTAATTTTTGATAGTCTTTGGATTATCTGCAAGTCTGCCAATTTCATGCTTAACCTAAATCTTCATCTCAGTCTGGAGCAAATAGGGAAATTTTTTAAGAAAAAAAATACTGTATTTTAAAAACTACAAAAGGATTTAAAGGGGAGTAATCTGTACACATTGAGCTATTCTTCCAATAAGTCTCAGAACACTGGGGACATTCCAAAAGATTAGAAGATGTGAAACAATGGATTTTATTTGAGAGCCAACAGACAATACAAAGAATTTTAAGGCCCCAATTTTGGAGTCAACAAGCAGCTTGATTTATATATGAAAAATGAACACATGCCGATTTAAACATGAACTAACAGAACATAAGCCACTTTCTAAATTCACTTAAATTTATAAGTGAAAAGTGCAAGACTTATTATGAGTGTAAGGCATCTAACTTGATACTCATACATTCTGATTAAAGAGACTTCTTAATGCTGCATACATTAAACTGATTTATAGTGCAGCCCTGAGCATAGAATCAGCAATGAATTGGTGAATTTTTCAAGAAACACCACATGAATGAGTTACCAGCTCACCATCTCTTACTATTTTTACCAGTGGCCTGGAAGGAGAACTCCTCACTGATCAGGTTTAAAGAGAAGGGAAAAATTGTGGCAAGATGATTAATTACAGGAGTAATCAGTTCTCCCTCTGAATTTGGTACAGTAAGAAGAGAATCAAGTAAGTCACAGAAATGAAAGGTCCCACCTCAGCTGAATAAAGGCAAGCAAGCTATAAAAATCAGAAAGGTACTGCCTTCTCTAGTAAAAGAAAGTTTAAAGTTGTTTAAGGAACGGAACCTAAAATAATTGACACTTCAGCCATAGATATGATAAGAGCATAATTGTGTTAAGTCATTAAGACATTAGATCTTGTTAGAACAAGCAAGGCTGTATTATCCTTCTCCTTCCCCCGTAAGCAGAACAAGCCAATAATACCAAGCTACATGTAGCCTGTTACATAAGTTCTCAGTTTCCCTGAAAATGAGATAAATTATCCCTCAGTGCTTAGAGGCATATGAGTATTTTTGCTGCTGTTGTTGAAAGTACAGAGTACTTTAGGAGGATTGGGGGTTTTTTTTCCCCCAAAGCTTTCACCTGGAAAAATAATAATTTTCATACATACGCATCATACTTTTAGAATTAGGATTTGCTTCTCTCTAGCAGTTCTTTGGTAGCATGTATGCATATTTCGTTATCAACTTCAGTATTACCATGCTATTGTATTTCCCAACTGTGTAAGTTAACTGTCTGTTGTATATTTTCCTGTTGCTGAAGAAAAGCTAAAAGCAGGAGTTGGAATAAGTTGATCCTTTGCAGGTATCTACCTATAAGATACATCTTACCATAAAGAATTTAGCAACACAGAAGTTGAGACTTCCCTGACAAAATGATATACTGAACTACACTAATTTACAATCAATGGGCAGTCACGACATTATAATCTTTTTTTAACCTCACATACACACAGCTGTCTTTACAGTGATCTTCTAACTATCATTAGATGGTTTGGTTTTGCTTTTGGGAGCCAGGAAGTTAAGAAGAGGGGTAAGGAAAAGAAACAAACAAAAAAGTAAAACCTTCGTAATTGTGAACTGAATTTTCTTTCCATCACCACTCTGTCCATTTCATTGTTTCTCTTTTATGTATTAGGATGTAACCTGGCATAGTCCTGTAATTCACCCTAACTTTTTTTTTTCCAGTCCATGCTTCAAAGTGAATTGGCTGCCTTGGCAAAACAATGCCCCAGAAACATACCAGTGGGATTTCCACAATTCTTTCTGTGTCATAGAACAGGAAGCTTTTACAAATGTTTATTACCTCACAGAATGCCCTTAAGAAGGGAAATAAAGTGCAGGGTATTTTCCACCAAAGCATGTTTTAGCAACATATGGTATAATCAGTTCCAAATTAATCTTAATATGATGGAAAAGAGAGTCAGAAAAAAGTCTGTATTAACCTTCTGCACCAGAGTAGAGAACACATCAGTAAATCGCTGGTCAGAAGGCACGATCTGAGGTTAGAGATTGTCAACACCTGAAGGGAGCATGCAATGAATGTCACTGCAGGAGAGGAAGCTGACATACACATGTGTCACCTTGCAGGTTCTAGCTCCCAAAAAACACACCACAAGCCATGTGTCCTACAAGCCTTGACAAGGTCAGGTGGAATCCTGGGTCCAGTTTCCAGCACAGCCTGTAAAGAAAGACAGCCACCAAATGGAGGGCATTTGGAATGAAGAAAAGGTGTGTGAAACAAAGTGCCCAAGAGGCGTTACCTGCCCCCACATAAAAGAGCTGCTACAAAAAGGAAGGGAATAAACTGCTCATGTTCACACAGACACAGGAGAAATCAAGGAGCTGATACTACGGAGTAGATTTTAGAAAGTCTCCTTTTCCTTAAATTTCTTTCTGATGGTAGGGTTCTTCTGACAGCTGATGTGGCAAAATAAAGCCCCCCCCCTAGCCCAGAACCCCGGGAATTAATTTATAATTTGCAGGTCAGCATCAGTAAAAAGAGGGTGAGGTGGTACAACTTCTGTAACTACACCTTTGAACAAATGTTGTTGACAAATAAAGAGAGAATGTCATCTATCTTTCAACAGCACTTAATTGGCACCTACTGCAGTTGTTTGTTGCTTAAATACCACTTACTCATATATTGAAGTAAATTGCAGTATCCTTTAATAATGTAACCAGTACCTCAGTTTCACATTTAAGAAACATGTCCCTATATAATAAGATTTCCTATTACATACTATATGTATTTAACAATTGCATCACGTAAAATTAATCTGATAACCTATTACATGCTTACCCAATATCTACATATTCTCTTTGCTTTTCTTGTAATTTTCTTCTTTTAAAGGCCAGAATATTTTTAACCTGCCACTTCTTTATCAAAACAGTTAAAAGAATTTCAATACACACTTCACATTCTATATAGTTATGTCATAAATACTGACTGCTGTGTCTTCTAAATTGTATTCCAAACACCCAACTTAGATCTTATAAAAGCTCTTGCCATTTCAGCTTTAGAGGGATGTCATCAGTCTTGACAGCTGACTGATTTGGATCTCTGGCTACTGCTAGATGATTATATAAATTGTGCTAAATGTAACTTTATCCATTATTCTAAAATCATTAAGCTGCAGGATTTCTTTCTGACATACCCTTTACTAATTTTTCCACTGGTCTTAGATTCATGGTTTGGGAAGGCAAAGGAATATACTGGGAGATATCCTTCGTCATGATCTTCTGAGACATGAGGGAAAACTGAACATCATTTACATTTATACTAGATAGTTAATTTGCTACAGAGCACTATTATAGTCAATTTATAACTTAAAATATTCAAAAAGGTACCAGATAATCTTTTCATATAAGTCCTGGTTTATTTACATAGCACAAATTCTACCGGATTTTGCTTTGGCTGATTTGGAGATGCATGTCTGCAAGGTAATACAACTTCTTACTAGTTCATATAAACCTACCAGTTCAGAGAAAACCTACCAGTTCCTATAAACAATGGGCATACACTGCTGTTTACAGCATTTCCCTAACTGTCACACAAGAACATATACTATGGAGACCTTAAGATATTTTGCTCATTCAACCTTAGGAAAAGAAAATCTCGTAATGTTAAATTCCATAGAGTTTGTAAGAACAAAGATTTTGTTGTGATACATCTACTGTGATGACAGAGTGTGTTCGCTGCTGATAAAGGCAGGCAGATTGCCAGGATTATGTGTGCAGATTAACAAATGCAGATTCAAAATGTTCTTTTGTACTAGACCAGAGCAGCTGCTGCATTTTGGGGAGTACAAACTGTATTCCTTCAACAGTCAGTGTGGTTTTGTCCCCTTGTTGCTGTGTGTATGTACTACACAGAGCTGGTAGTGAAGCTCTCCTTATGTTTACATGACAGACCCATACCTCCTGGTAAAAGCTGCTCACTATTTTCCATAATAGGAAGAAAGCAGTGCTCTTCAAGTCACTCCCTGCTACAACCATGTAAGATTTTTAGCTTTCTGCTATCCAGTACAAGGGTATTAAGAAAGATTTCTCTTCCTTACCATAATTCAAACAAACTGATGAAGAAATTCCTTCTAAGTAGTCTGTAAAACAATTCACAGATACATCTTTTCCTAATAGCTCAGTTACTGTGCTCCAAAATATACTTAACCCAGTAGAAGTAACCTAAACATTTATTTAAATAAACCTTTCCACATATTTAAAGATAGAAAGAAAGTTCACAGCCGCAAACCAACAGCCAAAAGCTGAACTACACTACATATAACAGTGCTATTGAAAGAGGAAGAAAATGTTCTTAAACTGTGCTTAATAAAATAGTCTTTCTTTCAAGGTTAATGAAAATATTTCCTGACCTTTTTAGAAAGCATTTTCTACGTGGTATCTGGCATTCTTTATGGACTTAATTTATGACATATTTCTTTCAAAATTTGTTCTTCCTTTTAACTAGTTTTCCTTTTGTTCTTCAGGAGTGGATTTTGGTCTGTTCTCAGGTGGCTGCTTTGGGGTCACCACCATCACCCCCTGTTTCTCCACCTCTCCCTCCCCACTTCTCTCCCCCCCCCCCCCCAGGGAAAAAGCAGCACAAGATGAAATAATAGCTAAGAACACAATCAGAAGCTCTTTGATTCAAAACTTGAGTTTGTTCAAGGCAGAAGAACAACAACTATTTTGCAAGGAAATGAACAAGATAAACAACAGACAATAATAATGCATTTCATTATTTTCTCACAAGAGGCATGAGACTTGACTTTGGGAGGTACTACCTTCTCTTGAGGTGCATTTAATTTCCTGTCATTATTCCAAAAGCAGCAGTTTGATTTAGTAGATCGTGTATGTCAGTTGGAAGACGTATTGCAATATTCTCTCCTCATTTTAGTAAAAGATTAAATGTAGTTACCACAATTTTACATTAGAATAAGCATGAGAAAATGTGCTGCTATTTGTAAACATTTCCTACATTCAGCTGGCAAAGGCCAATGTAAGGCCAGCTCTATATACATCTGTATCCATTGAGGATTTTATGGCAGTTCTGAGAAGGTACTTTCAAGGCAATTCAAGCATCATTGTTTATTCAATAGCTCTGTATAACTGAAATCAACCCTACAAGAATTGTTAGAAAGAACAATCAGATTTAGCTACCTTCTAGGCAAGAATTCTCAGTAATACAAGTTTGAAATGCCAACTACAGTGCTGGAACCCTAAGACCGAAACACTACATAGATTTTTGTATTGAAATTAAGGATGCTGGAATAAAAAAAAAAAACCAACAGAAAACCCAACTAAAATTAAAGCAGAGAAATCATAGAAAGCCTTAGGGTTTTTAGCATTAGAGTTGCTGGAAAGGACCAGGAAAGCCTCCCTCCTTTGTATTCTTTATAGACACAACTTGGTGTCAGGAGCTTTGCTACCTTCCACATTAGTTGCCACATTTGGTGCACAAGTTGAGCAAACAGCATTCCATGAAACCCAAAGGATGTTGCAGAGGCCTTTGTGGTTATCTCAGTCTTCCACAAATTTCTGATATGGATATACAGAAGTACAACAAACCCCACTATAACTCACTGATAACCTGTATGTTTTGCACTCACTGAATGCTAGACAAACATACTGTAAAAAACATCCCAAGACACTGCTTCTATTTACATGACACAGGAAAAAAAGCATTTTCTACATACAAGAAAAACATAATTAAATACAAGCAAAACAAAATACCCAGGCTATGAGTCAGCAAAAATTGCTTGAAAAAAAAGCTAATAGGACATTAAGTTCTAAGTTAAAATGGTAAGTGCAGAATGAACTCTGTGGAGAGCTGTAGCAGTTACCATGGCCCAACTGTGAACTGGCATCTTGTGTGTGAGGGAGCCTGGTACAACATTACTGCAGCAAACAGGTGTTTGTGCAGTGATAACTGAAGTGGGATGGTATATTTGACACGGTAAGTCCAGCAAAAATACTGGATCCCTGTTTTCAAGCAAATGAGAACCTTACAGGGAATGTATGTGAAGAGACTAGAAACGGAACAAAAAATATGGAACCTCTAAAGATTACATTATCCCAGCCCAAACCCACAGTAGACTGGTTCTACACAGCATATCAGACTCACTGAACTTCTGTTTCACCGCTATATTTGCTTATTACATTATTTTAATCTTCTGTGAAACATACTACTATCAAAGATGATTATATATCACAAGGCAGTTAGAATCTGGTGCTTTAACTAACAAATTATGGTATCTATGGGCTCAAGTCAAGTAACTGCAAATTCTTTTTATGTGTCTTCATCTAACAACTAATTTACAATAGCATGGAATGGAAACCTGTTGCATCATGCCTAAAACCAGAAAAAAAAATTCTTCAGGGCAGAAACCACGTCTTACTTCTTTGTTCTGTGAACTGCTTAGTACACGTTGTATCGCTTTCCAGAGTTAAAGGAGCTGTACAGCCTGGAAGTACAGGGGCTGTAGCATGTAGCTGCAAGTAACCAGGTGAGCTGCTGCAGCCCTTCCTCAAGGAGAAACACACTGCTGATGAAAGGCACTGTCATTTCCAATGAATGCAGTCTGCCAGGGAGACCAAAAGTCTGGACTGCAGGATGAGTTAATCACTTACTGTCTGTTATCTTACCCAGAAGGAGAGCCAGGTTCTGACTGTGGGTACATACACACCTAGCACTATCAATCCCCCTGTCCTCCAGCCTTCCACAGGAGTTTTGCCAGCTGTGATTAATTTCACAATTAGTTCTGCACAACAGAAAAGCAAAACTGGTGCAAAGGTCCCCGGACTCGCCTCTACTCCCTCTTCAGGGTATTCACTTCAGTCAGCTCTTCTCTAGTCCTGGGAAATGAGTACCCCATGGCAAGTGGGCTACCGTTGGTATGATCCTAGAGCCCAGCTTCCAGGTTACGTGCTCAAAAAAACTGCATTTGTGCTCCCTGAGATGCTGCCACATTGCAAACCACAAGAGCAGTAACTGGAAGAAACACAGATATTTGCCTCAAACCTGCACTTCTGATGACTACTAACTAGCTAATACAGGCACACCTAATTGTACCTCAGTTGTAGTCCAGATTCATAAACTGCTACAGCAAAATTATTGCCAGACTTCATCACAATAGACATCTTCAAGGAAGAAGGTAATTTACAGCTAAATGGACAAACAACTTAGATGACAGCACATTACTTTTTATATTTAAACCCCATGCACACAAAAAATGTCTCAGAATTAGGAAAATAGCAATTTTTATTCCTACCAGCTATTATGGACTTATTGCTGGGGTTTTGCAGGAGCCTCTCATTCCCTTTCCATCTTGGCTGAAAATTGTAGAATTTTATGAAGGATTTAGGTGTTACTTGATTAATGACAGTAATTATACATGGGTGCAAGTTTAAAGTAGCTGCTCAGCTGGTTTACTTTCTTGCAACACTTTTTCTGAACTGAGACTTCAACTTTTTAACAAAAGTTATCCTTTTTGATTATATTATGCTTAGCATGGCTTTTATACTTTTCCACTCTGAAAATATATAAAATATTTGTATGGCATATTTTCTTGGATATAGTATTTATACACAGGGTATTCCCTAACCTTTATCTAGTCACTAAATTTTATTTAAGAACTAAATATCTTAAAATGCCTTGCAAGTTAATGACTGTTTTTTGTAGTCAGCTGAGAACGTTCTATCAATATACAATAATAAGCTTAGAAAATAGATTTTTCTGGTGAAAATTTGGTAAAAGTCTGTAACATTACTGTATCTCTCCAGACCCTAACAACATTGGTTTTAAACAGATATTCAAGATTTGACATTATTACCCCTCAAGCCAGAAAATCGGGTAGTTTTGGCCCTGTCACATTAGGGACAGAAGTCCACTGCTGGGGTAGTTATGCAGTATCAGTTTCCCTGCAAAGTGAACTGAGATGCCGATTTTTTATTCCTTTCCCCACATGGTAGAAGTGCATTGCAGGGACTTGAGAGAAGGAAAGCATTTCTTAATTCCTCTCTGAATCTGTTTATTCTTCCCTGCACTTGAAGCAAATTGAAAGCGACCATATGAATACCAAGTGATCAGCCTGATTAAATATCAGAATTCTTGTAAACTGATTTGGCATGGAAAATAAATTATTCAGTTAATATAAAATTCTTGTTATAATGGAGAAAGTTTTAGAAAAGCCTCCTCTGACTTATCCTGTACGAAGAAATATATATGTTTTTAAAACAAAGAGATCCAATGCTTATATGAGTAAAAATATGAAAAAATCCAAATTGCCTTCCTCTCTTGTATCTCACATTTGAAGGCTTAAGTCAGTTTGGGTTATGAAGGAAATACAAAATTTAAAAAAATAAATCAGCGTGGAAAAATAAATTTAAGCTTGACTTGAACAGTGATCTATGCATATTATAGCTGAAAGCATTAGAAAACTATTGCATCATTATCAGAACTGTGCTGAATTCTTCAGCTATTTCTGATTTCTATAGCAGGTCAAAATCTCACATTTCCATATGGGAGTGCCTGCTGAAGACAGATTTGGGGTTTTTTTATGCATTGGAACTTGCCAACTGACATAAATATCTTTGCAAAATTTTTTAAACTTAGCTTCCATAAACTTCTTAAATATCAGATAATTCCTTTTGTACAGAAGTATAATTTCCAGGAGAAAAATACTCTGGTTCTTGGTTCAACACTTTCAATTCCAAGCTCTAGACTATTTCTGCACTGTCTGAAGTCTAGTATAGCAGAGCTAAGACCAAATAAATTTCAACCAGAAGAGAAATAACATGGTATTTGGTTCTTTTGCTCCCCTACACCTATGTATGTACACACACAGAGAAATACACGAACATAGCATTGGCAGCCTCTCAGATACTAATGCAGCCAAGCCAGTCATGACTAAACAAGCAAAGTGCTGTCTATCCTGACTCCAGCACAAAGCAGCACATCCATTTGCTAGACTTTTCAAGAACTTAAGTATGTAAGGTGCCTCCCAGAAAAGTTCAACCTAAGAAAGAGAGAAGACCAAAATGCCTGCTTTACTAAATAGTCACATGTGAAGTAAGCCAACAATTAATCCCCACAGATGTCACTGTACAAACATCCAGTCCAAGGAATTCCAAGTCTGTTGGCCACAGCTACACGTTATAATACACGTGTAAAATTAAAACATTCCATACTCAAACCTCTTTCCATAATTCCATTTTATAATATAACTTGCCCCTTTTCATCTAGGGAAAGTACAACACATCTGAGAAGATAACAAGAAATATCCTCTAACAAACACCAACATCTTTCTCCTATTCCTGGGGAAGACAGGCTAGCAAAGGGAAAGACAACCACACTATTAAATTGCTCAAAATTACATTTTACATGGGTTTAACACAATCTGGTCTACTAGAGGAACATATGTGTTAATTACATGGGAAAACTTCTGTTCTACATAATTGAAAAAGAAAAATTATTCCATGCTCTAAAACAGGATATACATTTAAATTTGTAAGACTTTTAGAAACTGTGACATATGGAATAATAGGAAAAGGTACTGGAAGACATCAAGAGAAAAGACTGTCACTACTGCAACAGCCAGATTTGAAGCTCTCTGCCAACTTTACTAATAGTACAATAAGGAAAAGGGTTGAGGCTTTCCAATTAAAATATAATGCTGCTGCTATGAACTTGCGTAGGAATGAGAGCATGGTTTGACCAAGTAAAACTCTTGGGCTCAGGATGTTAGTACTGAGTCTACAGTTTCACAGCCACTTTTTTGCTAGCAGTTGTTTAGGACAAGGCTGTGTTTCTGCCCAAGCCAGTTGCGTTCTCTGTCCTTGTCACAGCCCAGCTACCTGTCAACTGACAACAGCAACAGTGCACCCATCTGTTACTGGTACTGGAGTGGGGACCAGCGCCCTGGGCACAGCAGGAACCTGGGGCTATCAACTGTTATGATGTTCATGTGTCAATAACTACCTGCTGACTATGCCTAAACAACACAGCAAAGAAACACACAAACAGCCCCACAAGCATGGGGGAAATAAATTAATATTGAAATGCATTTTATTACTAAAACAAAGATCAGCAAACCAAACTAGGGAATACTGACACTTTTTTTTTTTTTCAACTGACAACTCTGGAAAGAGATGACTCTTACAACTACTCTAGACAGAGATCAAATTAAAAGAATCAAATGGGGAAACCAGAGGCTCATAAATGCAAGTGAGTAACCTTATTTTCCTTCAGAGGCAAGAACAGAATGAAGTTCTGTAAAAACATAAACAGGAAGTTTGTTTGTTAAATACTTTGACTTCTGTGAACATTAAGAACACTCCTAAACCACCCACAAATATTGCATGTGTCCTGCAAATTTTGCATCACTTAGAAACATAGAATTATTTAGATTGGAAAAGACCTCTACAATCACCATAGCTATATTAATTCCCACACACCTTCATTCTGGCAGCAGCTACAGGTCACTGCCCACAAATACTTCGTTCACTTCATTTATTCTCTAAATTAAGTATTAAATATAAACATAAAAAGGTGAACTTTAAAAATATTTCACTTTAAACATATTAGCATCTTATTCTATCATACTGCCATTTGCTAAACAAACATATGTAGACATCCTTTTTACAGTTAATTTTTTATAACACAGCCCCAAACAAAGAAGAAAAGCCATTACTTAAGAGCTTACTAATAGAATCATTCCTCAGTTGAACTAATGTTTTAATTAGCAGTTGTATAAAGCAAAGACATATTATTAAAAGTATCCATGAAAAAATACCATTGTTGCATGTTTTACATTGACTTAATGTGCAACAGGTGACTATTCAATGTTATTAGGTTAAATTGCCTACCACCAAAGCCTTTTTTTATTCAAGGTTTAAGCAAAGATTTCTGCCCAAGAAAAATGTTTACAAACTTTTCTAACACAGACATATTCACTCACAGTCAGTGCTGTAAAACTGAAATCAAAGTGATCATATTGTCACTGCTATATTTAAAAATGTAGCATTTGAACTAAGCAGGAAGATAGGTGTGTTCTAGCATTAATACAGAAGAAATACACCTGCAGTGACAGCTAATGAGAAGAAAAAAAAAAACCAACCAAAACAATTATAAACTTCCCAGTAATGAATCCTATTGAACTCTTGACAAAAATACTTCAACATAATGATGCATTTTTAAAGACACATCTGTAGGTATTGGGACTACACAGAGAGAAGAGATGTAACACACAAGTTCTGAACACTCACCATCTGAATTGGTTTTTTGTGAAGATCTCGTTCAGTCACCAACTTCTCTTGGTCAGTGACATAAAGGCCTTTTTGTGCCAGGGCTTGTATAACAGCATCATGACCTAGAAGTGGTTTTGCAGCATCACTCTTGAGAATAAGGCTCCCAGCACGACAGTAGAGCTCGGCAGACAGCAGCAAGTTAACAACAGGTGGTTTAATGTGCTCTTGGTCATACTGGTCTGTGTAAAATGGTTCTCGTAGTTCTTCTGGAACATTTTCTACAAAATAAAAAAAAGCACAAGTCAGTATCAGAAAGGACAGTTGGAGTATTAGGGGATTTTTTAAAAACTATATATGAACTCAAAATTATGTTCAAGAAAGCATAATCAAGGGGAGGCCAAAGTCTCCACCAGCAATGATATTATAAAGTACTGGGAAAAATTTAATACAATGGTAATATTTGAACTATAAATAGAAACTTCAGAAAAATTCCAAGTGTCTCACACTGCAAAGGCTACAACAGACCAACCTGTGGTTTCACAGCATCATTACATTAAAATTTCTTGGCTTCTCCAAATACATGCCCAAACATTCTCATTTCCTTTGGCATAACATTATATAGGTCAGACATATAAAGGCAGAGCAACACCCTTTTAAACTCTGGACTCTATTACAATAACAAAATGGAACTGAAACATTATGTTTCAGCACAGAATAATTCAAGACAAAAAGCAGCCTTCTAGTTTCCATGTATGCAGGAGCATTTTGATTATTATACTGTCTATTTCAAAGGTCATGCATCACAGAATGATGACAATCCAGCAGTTAAGCATAAATATATGGGCTTTTAACTGAAATTAGAAGAATGGAGAAGGAAGAAAAAATATTATCAGTTTCTTTCTGAAAAAATACTGAGTTCTTATTGGCCTAGTTGTGTTACTGACTTCCCTTAAAATTGTGGTTTTCCTCCTTTTTCAGTGAGCTGGCTTAGCACCCACAGAAAGCTACGCAAGATTTTGTCAAATTTATGCTGAGATTTTAACTCCAAAATTTGCATTCCAGGACAATCCAACAGTTTTTTCAAATACTGTACATAACACAATACAGGCAGACTATATTTATAATTGTCTACCACAAAAGTAATAATTAAAAATGAATTAAATATAGTACTAGATCAAATTAAATTAGATCACAAGTCAAGTGGAAAATAACTTTCAGATTTTCAGGCGTACACACTGCAAGATGCTCCATTTTCCTGCTGGAAGAATTTCATTCTCTATTGTTGTAAAATTAGTTAAGCCAACAACATTTATGGGATAAAGAGCATGTGATTCTTTTCCCAAGTCCAAATGGAAAAAGCCTGTTTAATTGCTAGAAGAAAAGATAAGTGCGTAGGAAAGCAGTGATGCAACTCTAAGTTCCTATTCCCTTTGCCTTCAGCTGGATAAATGGCTAAACAGACAAGGTTTGAATCAGTCTGGAGTAAACAGCCCAGTAAGGGTGGAGCAGGAGAAGAGAGAGAAAGAACAGAACATGCCATCACAAGATAATGACAGATCATCTTCTTCCTCATACATATTCTATTGCAGTTCATGTGCTTCCATGATGGGCTTTGGAAGGTGCCAGCTGCCTTCTAGTTGTGAAAGAAGATATGCTTTATAGAGTGCAAAAAGTGAAAGAAATATTAACACATTCCTTAAATGCCAGAAGGATAGTAGGAAAGGGTAAGCTATTGCTGATTCTTTTCCCAATTCAGAGTATCAAGTGAAAGAGAGGTATAGTTTGTAATTTGCTTAAACCATGAGCCTACATTTGGCAAGAAAACTGACAGCTCTGCTTTAGAATACAGATCAAAATATACCCTCAGCACAACTACTCTGCCCTTTAAAACACAAATCTAATGTCTAACAGGCCTACTTTTTTACAAGATGATATTAAAACCACTAACAAAAATATCTCCCAGTGTCAGGAAATGACATTTCCATCTTCTCTTCCACTTCCCAAATTCTAACAACTAACTACAGGATCTAGAGTCATCCAGTCCAACAAAAGGCATTTCTAACTGAGGATCTCAGAGCTGCTAGATACCTGCTTCCCCAGGTATCGTTTTCATCTATCTCAAGTCTACCTGACCTTCTTTCTTTTCCCTCTTTGTCCACACATTGTCTATTTAAACATTAGGCTTGTTATTTCTGAAGTCCCTAATGATCCATTTCCACTTCAGTATCAGGAGCTCAATTCTCATCAGGACTTTATCCTCTGCAACTCCAAATGCCAACTCTTAAAGCATCTTTATGCTATTTCTTCAAGACAGAGAGGATTAGAAAACATTTTTTGTAAGTATCTCACAATGCTCACGCAGCAGATTTTGCTTTTGAAAAAACAGAAAAAAACCCCACAACAAAAACCCAACCCAACCAACCAAATAAAAACCCAAACCAAAATCCACACACCAATGTTTTGAACCAGATGAGAATTTAAATGGGGATGGGAGGAAACAGGGAGGAACCGATAAAGCCATTTTTAATTTCTTACAAGATCTAAAAAAGCCTCATTCCCATAGGAAAAAAAAACAAACTCTTGAGGCAGGAGTACTTAAGCTACACATAAACAGAAGTCACATACTCTGTGGTTCAGATTCACTGAAGACAATGACAGATTTCAAGTCTGAAAATTTGAGCCAGAAGAGAAATCTCAAGACAGTAAATAACCAACTCAATGCCTGTTATTTCTTGTCTTCTGTATCACTGAAGCACATCCTAAAGTGACAAGATGCAATAAATGCATTTATCATGAAAGAATGACATCCACTGCTGGGATTTAGTAATTAAAAACTCAATACAGAAAAAAAAAAAAAAAATCGACATTATGACTAGCAAAGGCAAATAGAATTATTTATAAAGCTTAGTTCCGCTTCTGAAAATACAGAAAAAGACAAAATGACATGTATGCCATTTCTTTTACTTCATTGGTGTACACAAAAATAAATCTGGAAAAAAACCTCATTGGTCTTTGTAAAAATATAACCAGAAAAGAAATGTATTAAAAAAATAGAATACAGAGGGCTAGGAAGAAAATCTGTGGCTGCAGACATATTCTGAATGTATAAAAAGTGTGAAAGCATACAAACAAGGAATCTCTGGTGCAACAAGATTAGAATTCTTTACAAAAATTCCTGCCAGAGTTCCCTCTGCACAGGCAGAAACACGGGAATTTCCCCCACTCCATAACATATATTGAACTGTTTGATACCAGAATAGGTCTTGATAGAAGATTCAAACTGTGTTCTCATGCTGGAGTTTAAAAAAGAAAACAAAAAACCCCCACAGAGATAGGTAACAGACAGAGAAAACTCTATCTCAGAGTAGAAGTCCTTCCAGAATTGGCATGTGCTGCCTCTGGAGTCTTGTGGCAGGGAATTATTTCAAGGCTACATCCAGTTTTCAGGAGATTATCAGAACAATCAGTAGGGTCAAAAGCCTTTATTACCAATTCTGTCAGGACTAGAGATTGTTAAACAGGCTCTGTTCAGTAGAGAAGAATCTTAACACTAATCCCCGATATGTGCATTTTACCAGTCATTCCTTTGCCCAGCTGACAAGAGGAATCTTTCAGATTAAACTCTGAGGTAAATGACCCGTGTTAAAAGAAATACCTTGTTGCACATATTGCCATAAAGTACCATCTGACCTTGAAATCCGTGGTAATTACGTTAGAGGGGTATCCTGCTGGACACATAAAATGCAGGTGAGACCGGGATAGTGGGTGCAGTGCTGGAGAGAAGGTGGAAGATCTACCTGCACTCTTCCAGCACCAACAGGTTTTGGAAACGTGGACTTGGACAAAAGGCAGTGGTCACAGGCTGATGCAAGGAAAAAGTTTTTCAAGAGAGACCACCAGAGTATAGGTACAGGTTGCCTGGGGACCCAGCTGTGAAACCATCCACAGGGACTTTCAAAACTGTGGACAAGGCCCTGAGAAACCTCTTCTAACTTTGAGGCTGCCTCTTCCTGGAGAAGGAGACTAAACTAGATGACCACCCTATTTTTTTCCTAGAACTGTGAACAGGACCACAAATTTTAATTTTGGAAATAATTCTGACATTTTGAATTTTGTGAATATTGTACTATGAAGAGAATAAATGAAGCTAATGGGCAAGTTCAACACACAGAGAAAGGAACAAAAAAGTATAATACCACATTAGCCCAAAACTGTAACTCAAATTTAACAATCAGGCTAACTTCAAGAAAGTAATCAACATATCTTCAGGTAATTTTTCATAAATAATCAAGGAATCAAGAGTCCTGCAGATGCTCTTTTTAGAGAAGAAAAAAAAATTTAAGAATTAAAGGGCTTATTCAAAGCTTTAAAGCAAACACAGGATTATTATTACTCCCTGTTGTGCTTTAACCCCAGCCCCAACTAAGTGGCCCAGCTTCTTGCTCTTTACCCCCCTTCTCCCTGGTGGGATGGGAGGATAGGGAAGAGAGCTGGAAAAAGGTAAATCCTGCAGGCTGAGATAAAAACAGTTTAATAATTGAAACAAAGTAAAATTATTATAACAATAATAACAATGAAAGGGAAAAAGAGAGAGAGCCCATTCCCAAGCAGCAATCAGCCCCTCCCAGCCAACTCCCCCAGTTCATCCTGAGCACAACAGCCATGGTTTGCAACATCCCTGTGGCCAGCTCAGCTCAGCTGTCCTGGCCATGCTCCCCCACAACTCTTCCTGCACCTCCTCGCTGGCACAAGGCTCTGAGAAGTCCTTGACTTAGAGAAAGCACCACTGAAGAAACAACTGAAACACCAGTGTGTTATCAACAGTGCTCTCACACTGAAGCCAAAACACAGCACTGCATCAGCTACCAGGAAGAAAATTAACTCTATTCCAGACAAAACCAGAACACTCCCCACTGTGAGAGAGAAATGCAACTTAATTTTCCATTTAAACAGACCATTTTAAAGGGAAGGAATGGTCTAAAAATAATTCATGCATACCACTACTGAATTTACTTTTAAAAGTTGCTTTATAAAAAACCCTCTCTGCTCAGATAAGTAAGAATTACTCCTTGGAAGACAGTATGAATTCCTCCTTTGGAAAAAATTACTTGTATTAGTGTGAAAAGTCTAAACTTTCTTTAAAAACAAATTGCTTCTTTGGTAAAGTTTCCATGCTTCTACACAGATGAATACAATCCTTTACACACCTATTGAGTTTTTCAAGTTTGTATCAGGGAATGATTTCAGATTTATGAATGTTTGCCTTAAGAATGTCCAAAAGCTTAGAAGTCTTTGTCAACATGGTCTCCATGTTGTTTGTTTGTTTTGGGTTTTTTTAATTCCTGAGGATAATATAAACAAGTTAAAATATTTTACCATGGGCTTTCTAATTAAAAGATGGGAGCCACAAGGCCACATTAAGTCTCAGCCTAGAAAACTTCCTCTCTAGAGCTTACTGACATCAATGCACAAAGACATTAAGAAGAAAAAATTATTTGCAGAAGACTGAGGTTTAAAACAGAATTATTTAATGAAAATTCTAATACCTTTAACCACTTTCTAGTCCAAACTAGTAGATGAATATATGTCAAATCTTAATGGACTTGACAGTTTTCTGCAGGTCAGCAAAAGTATGCTTTTGCCATGAAGTAACCGTGCTGTTACCTCATTCAGACTCCCACTTGCCAACAAGGATTCTGGTGGCACATTTACAATCTGGGCACAAGACAGCAGAGCCTGCACAGAAGTCAGGAGTCCGAGAATTGAAAACAGGTCAGAGAAGAAAGAATTATATTATTTAGCTTCTGATGAATTTTTGTATTGGACTCAATAGAACAGAGACATTTCAGTTTACTATTTTATTTTGGAGACACCATCAAGAAACAAGATTTTTAATCAGGAAGTGGAAAACAAAATGAGAGAGTAGAAATTACAAAATCATTTTTACTTTTTGGTTTGTTTAATCAGTCTGCCACTTCCATTGTTCTTGGCTAGCAGGGTGTAGGTGTACTTCTGTCTAGAGACAAGTATCTGAAAGGCCAACCTCTATAAATTTACAGCACGCTCAATTTCAGTACAACCATTCTTAACTTTGTCCACCTTGCCAAGCTGAACTTGAGAGATTCTTGAATTTACCTTCACAGAAATACATCAGAACTTACATCACAGAATAAACAGATCCTCCCCTCCTGCCTCTAGATTCCACAAAAATAGACCATTATCCACTGCTTCAACAGCTGTTCTGCACTTAAAAGGGATTCCTCATTCAAAAAAAGAAACAAAAAACCAAAAAAACCCCAAACCAAAACAAACAAAAACACCAAAAACAAACAAACCAACCAAACAAGCCCCAAACCTTTTAAGGAAAAAACATGCAGAGACTCTACTTTCATAGCCTAAACAGTCTTTAGTTATTCTTTGAACACAGAAATCACGTAAGAAATGCTCTATTAATTGTCACACTATTTGTCTATCCCATCCAATATTCTGTCTTCAGTAGCACAACAGGAAGTGCTCCTCACAAAACCTACAAAATGTATCTGGTACTGGCATTTCTTATTAAAATGGGAGGATTAGCATCTGATTTACTAAAACCTGTGTATTGATTCAGGTTTTAATAAACAAAATAATGACTTAGAATTAACCCTGGCAATAAGGGGATCAATTTTCATTAACATAAACGCCTTCAGAACTTATTTTTGGGAGAGGCAAGTTATGAGAAATGTAAAGATAATAGTATAATTATAATCCTATCTCACCCAGCTAGCACCGTGATGACTATTATAGACAAGTTATGATTTAAATAGCCTATGGAGTATGGAAAAAACTCTTTCAGAAATTTTAAGATGAACATTTCTTGAACTATTATTAGGCTTTATTAAGCCAAGGAAAACTTTTTGCCAGTCATAAGTAGATAGAAGTGAATGGACACATCTTCTTCGGTGTCTGGCTTACAGGTTCGCTTAGTGTAAGACTGCTTTTAACTGAATAAAAGAAAACATATTGGAAACAGTTAGAACTATACAAATCTTACATTTGGCAAATAGATTTCAAACACTACATTTCAACTCTGCAGCAGAAATGTTTATTACTACCACCTAATCCAGTAATAATGTATTGTCCAATTGTTCAAAATAAAAAAGAAGGGGGAGGAGGAAGAACTCACTCTACTTTTCTTATGAAGTCTTGAGAGTTTTTCACTTCTATCCTCATTTTCCAGAATGATCACCAAAACAATCATTCAGAGCTCTCAATTAGCAGAGCAAGTAGTTAAAAGTTACTAATTTCAGGAGTGGAATTGTATCCAGTTGTGCTCATTAAAATCCACCAGCTAGCTGTAGAATAGAAATTACGTAAGATCTCATATTGAAAAAGTGATACATTCCTGATCAATAGTATACAAATAGCCTTCAAGTTTGAGTGAGCCGCCTTTAAACACGGAGTCACTAAAGTAACCCAACAGATTACCCTAAATCATAGGGTGAAGAGGAAAATTTTAAACTATATCTGCAGTAGTAATTGCAATGGTGGTCAAAAAATACGAAGAGAAACCAGGTATAGGGAGAAGAAATATATTTCACCTCATCACCTGAAATTGGTGAGCATTTGGCTACAGTGTCTTTGTTAGATCTATTACATTCTGCAGACAAGCACTTACAGCTGTAAAGGCAAAAAGGCTCCAAACAGGCTCAATGGCAGAGTCACTGAAAGAACAGATTCTATACCCCAAAGGAGGTCCATCATGTACTGCCAATCCTGCAACTGTCACCTTCCTGATCACCTTCCTGCACATTTGTACATGCACAGTCCACAACTTCAGAGGACTCTGCTAAACCCAACAGATCCAAAAGCTCATACAATTTTACGTATTTACTTTAAAAAAAGTGACCTACAGTCAAACTGTGTTACAAGTGTGTTCTACAGAAAGGAGTGATACAACACTTTCCAAGTAAAACATCTCAGTAGATGATTTGTCTAATGCACTGATTTTAGTAGGACTGACTGAAGTATCAATTTGTCAGCAACTATTTTAGAGAGCTGATGGAATCTATAAAAAAAATTTTCTCACAAGAATCTCAAACATTCGTTTCTGGACTCCAAACTCTTCTACAAGGTTTTGCTACTGCCAGACTGAATAAAAGTGAAGAAATTAGGTCTGCCAGAAAAAGATTAAAACATGTTCTGGCCTGCAACACCCAACATAACAGATGAGAGTATTTAGCTACAACTTGTTTCTGTCAGATACACAGCACTCATTTCCTCCCTTCATGGTTCTACTGGCAACATGTGCAAAGAGCAGTAAGTAGCCACACATGAATTCTGAAAACATTAATCATCAGGAAAAAGCTATTTTTAAGTTTCTTGGGTAATATTTAGTTGCAAATTATGCCATTTGTAACCCATTGCTTCAAACGCCTATAAAGGATACATTTAATGTTAAAAAGTATGTGGACTATTTTATTTTCACTTCAGAAAACACAACAATGTTTAGGACAATTGCTCAGGCTTGTGCAGCTTCTATTTAGCTTTTCATTTATGCCTGTCCAAAAAAAAAAAAATCTCATACTAGCCAGTGAAATGTATTACTGTAGCAGAATAATATGTTGTATGGATAGTAAAGCAGCAACAGATTTAACCTGACTTTAGAACTGTTCACATTATTTTCTGAGAATCATGCACAGAGATATTCTTAACTTAGTAACTAAAAATTGGATGAAAAGCTGTGCGAAAAACCATTTTCCAAGAGTACTCAGATATCCCCTACCAAATGGGAAGAACATTGCCTTCCATGTACTTCCAGGTTCAAGAACTCATATCTTTAGTCACACTAGACAAGGTTGTAGAGAAGTGATTCCAAGGTACAAAAGGATTGAAAGCACTTTGGAGGACAAAATTATAATTCAAGATAATTTCAATAAGTGGAAGAAGTGGCTTGAAAATAGGATGCAGTTATGTAAGTATAGCTGCAAAGCTGGAACCTATAACAGTACAATTACAAGTTGGGAACAACTGAGTAGGCAGCAGTTC
Organism: Corvus brachyrhynchos; assembly: GCF_000691975.1. Lineage (NCBI taxonomy): Eukaryota > Metazoa > Chordata > Aves > Passeriformes > Corvidae > Corvus > Corvus brachyrhynchos. Next base: position 4,983,788 of record NW_008237239.1, on the reverse strand, counting down.
TGCAGAGAAAGATACGGAGCTACAGTGAATCACGGACTGCATGAGTCAACAATTCTAGGCTGATGCAGAAATGGCAAACATCATATTTTAATGAACAAATCAGAGTATTATAGGTTGGAAATATGAAGTAATTTTTTAAATTTACCTTGTACTGGTAGTGGTTTAGCTGGACCATTAGATCTAGATTTAAGTACAGAGCTCATGCAAACCAACCACAGGAAAAAACTACAAGAAAAACCAACAAAAAAACCCCCCAAACCAACCCTTAATAAGCACAGAGAGCAAAAAGGTTTGACTTACAAAAAAGAAATAGAAGTCTGTTTTGTCTAAATAATATTACAGACATTGCTTTTATTATATGAAAGGTGTTATAAAAAGGTAAGGTGCCCACCATTCTCACAAGCACCAGGAAAAGGGTAAGTAATGGCTTAACAATGTAGCAAAAGACATCAAGATTTTGTTTAAACATCTAAAGATAAATAAGGTCCAAACTGACTAGCAGACATACTGTGGGATCTCTATAATTAGAGATTGTTTAAAAACAGGCTAAACAAACAACTGTCAGGAATGATGTATATTTAGCTCAGTCTGTCTTTAGGATGGCAGATGGATAACAAATTTTTCAGGGACACTTTCTATTACTATAGCAGACTGAGAAGGCAAAACCTTCACATTCCAAAATAATGAAATCCACTTCTGTTGCTTTAGAAATAAAAAGGACACAGAGTACCACAACATCAAGTCATTTTTCAACTTATTCCTATGAAGTAAGTCCCATTATACTTTGAAGTTGAAGGCTAGACTGTCTATACAGTTCATCCAGTTCTCTGGGAAGAAATTTTTCTATACTGAAATGGTTAACTGCCAGCATTGGGAGACAGGGCTGAAATTAAGTATTTGCAGATTTAATGTCTAAGGTCAAACATTCCCCCTTTTATACTTCACACTTGTTAATTTTCCCCCTTTCAGTTACTGCAAGTTGTGTCACTGAAACAATTTGGTTATTACAAAACATTTAATCTGACACGTCCTAACACTGATATATTGTCTCACAGCAAAACACCAAGGCACAAAATCCTACACACCCTCAACACTTAGATATGAATTCCTTCTTCAATCAGTATTTCTTAAACAATTCTTCATACGAGATGCCTTCAATATGACTGCTAATACATTCTTACTCTCATATGACACCTCACTAATAAGACAACTTCTTTTGACCTGCCTCTATTCTGGCCAAACTCTATACTTGCAGTTTCACCAAGGACAACAGCAACAATTTGTCTCTTGGTTTTTGTACATAGGTATCAATGAAACACCAAAAGCCATTACTAGTGTTAATGAACAGTACCTATTTCGAAGTCTTTTTGTAAGAGCAAATTCACAACATGTAGCCAAGCTGTATCCACAACTCTGGTTGTATTGAAACATGCTTTTAAGACTGTGAAAGCCGTCCACTGAAAGATGTACCCCTTTGATACATAAAGATTTATATTTCTTTAATGGATACATGATTGTAACAACCTATGCTTGTCACTAATCAAAGTGAACTGCATTACTTTGTTTCATAGACGGTAGGGAAAAACCCTTCCCTTCCCCTGCACAGTTAGGGAACTCCAATACTTGAAGGATAAAAAAAGAAATAAGATGTGGCATCCATAAACACACTATCATCGTTTGTATTTCCTCTGTAAAAATGTATATAGCAATAGTTAGAAGACATGACTGAGGCTGTGATCTATTCCCCAGAACTAAAATAATTTAACAAACCCAAACTTCCTTCCTTCTTGGAAAAGGTGAAGGTCAGTTCTTCTGTTTCACTCCAAGTATAAAGGAAGCATTTGTACTGCAGACATGCAACTCCTGTATACCGTTTGTCCCTACTTCAGCCACAAACTCTTCTTTGAAGTTTCTAGTTATATTAACCTAGTGGAAGAACTGGGACCAGAAACACTACAAATGTGTGTGCTTACCTCTCTTCCTACTGTTACATTACTTGCAGTGTTTAGAGAGCAGATGGACCAATTATCCCCTCTAATCATGTTTCATTCGAGCATCTCAGAACAGACCCAGTAATGAAGAGAAAGAGCAAAGGAATTTGTTTTGGATCACACTTTCTATAGAAAGTAGCAGAAAAGTACCCTGCAAGTGGCTTTACACATCCAATAGAAACTCAACCAATATAAACCAAGACATTTCAACCATAGGTTGAGAATCTGTCAAACTCCAGTAGAAAAAAGTTTTCAGGTTAGAAGTCTGGGTTATATAATAGCACAAGCATTGTACACTCAGAATCCCATTAGTAGATCCTATAGAACCAAGCTACCTAAAAATATAATGATCTCTGAAAATGTTGAATTAAATACTTCCAAGAATTTTCTCTACGATTTTACCTTTCATATCTGCATAGCTAATAAAGGCATATATCAAAATATTACTTGTCCAGGTTTCACAAAGAGAAGTAAGTAGAGTTTATCAACAAATCTTTATATGGAAACAGTATTCTGATATTTTCTTTCTTTTTGAAGTGATGCACTCACTGAAATTTCACTAGATTCAAGCACTAGATTTAAAAGTGGCTTTTTGGAAGCATCATGTCAAATATCATGAATTCCCAGAAGCATCATAAAGACATGCCTTTAACCCTGGCTAAATACATAATAGCACCCTGCCCCTAAATGTAAGAGGTGCAAAATTCCATAAGGAGGAACCTTTTCCTGTTATTTTACAAAAAACAGAGGCAAAAGTAATGATTTTTGATATGTACCTCACCTTTCAAAATACCACATTCTTTTTAATCCACAGAAAATTAAATTATTACTAAACTACAGCTATACTGAAACCAAAAACCACAAACAATAAGCAAACAACCCCACCTCCCCCCCAAAAAACTAAAAAAAAAAAAAACAAACCACCACCCAAACAAACAAACAAACAAAAACAAACAAAAAAACCCCTCAGCTTGGTAAATTTTCAAAACGCCTCCCTCAGAAGACCTCTGCAAGTCTGGTATTCCTCAAGGCCCAATAATGTTTCAGGCACAGAATAATAGGTCTAGTATTCCTCAAGGTCCAAGGTTTTCAACGGCAGAGCCATGATGCCTTTTGGAGGCATTACAAATCGATTCCATTTACACTTACAGACAAGGAGAGCCTTCTGTATTGTGCAGGCCAAATCCTGGCATTAAATGCTCTTTTTCCTGAAACCCTTCTTATTGCTAAACCATTCAAACGGCTACAGGCTACTGTCACACATGTCAAAACTAAGAGCACGCACCCATTTCCATTGCTAGTCCCCAATTCAGCTCCTAAGCAATATCAGGAAACATTTCAAGATGACAGACAAACGCGGATTGTTGGGTTTTTTTCGCATGGTAGAAGTGTGACCCGAGTAATAAATAAAACACCCTTTAGAGAGATCGGTTCACTCAAATAAAATTATATTATCGCCACTACACAAAATTTACTTGCTGATAGAAACAGTGGGACTACTCCAAAAAGACTAAGTGTAATTAAGGAAAAACAAAAGAAAAACAAAAATACCTACAAGGGTTAAGGGATCTTAAGGATAAGGGAACAGACCAAAAGCATTTCCCACACATCTCTCCCCCCCCCCCCCCCCCCCCCCCCCCCAGGGAATGGCTCCCACGTCCTCAGTAGCGAAGCAACCAAGCAGGAACCAGCATCAAAGAAAGAGAAGAAGGAGACGCCACCTACCTGTCCCAAAGGCTTTGGCCACCAGCCAGGCCAGATTACAGGCGATTTTCGCTCGGGAGAAATCATAATGGTCAAAGGGTTTGATGGCAGGAACAATGAAAGTCTTCCTCATCTCCTTGGCGTCTGCGGCATCCCCCATCTTCTCACAGGACCCCCTGCAATTCAGAACTTACATGGTTGTTTCTCCGTCCTCCTCCCCCGGCCGGGAGAGCCGGCTGTAAATACGCCGACAGCAGCTGAGGGCAGCGCCGGACCCAGCTGTCCGTAAAGGGCTAACACCGCCTCCCGCCTTTCTCTGCACAGGAATGTAGCCGAGCCCGAGTGTCCTCTTCTTCTTCCTCCTCCTCCTCGCTCTTTGTCTCAATTCACGCACGCCGCCGTCCCTCCGCCTCCGAAAAAATGCCCCCGGC
>NW_008237239.1:4963448-4979017 GCF_000691975.1 Corvus brachyrhynchos | reverse complement strand
GATCAGCCCCGCGTGTCTTCTCTGTAAGGGGAACTGCCTGGCTGCAGGGGAGCCCGGCGGGCCGGGGTCGCGGTGGTCGGAGCACGGAGCGCTGCCAAGGAGAGGGGCTGAGCATCCCGCCCCTGTGCATTTGTCCCTCCTATTTTAAATCACGTCTATATATAACTTTGAGAATACTCGGGTAGAAAAATAACAAAGCCTTAAAATGGTTCAGGGCCTGGTCACGTAATCACTGTAATAGCAGCAGGAGTAGCGATTTGCCCTAAAGACCATCTCCTGTCTTGCTCACGAGTACCTGGGCTGTTTTCGGGAGCGTACAGAATCACTTTAACAGTGGGCTGCGTGGAGGGAAGCATTAGTCACTGTAGGAAGCAGTAACTGCGTGCTTTGTGACTCAATCTGAACTGGATGGGTCGGCTTCGAAGTGCGGGTCTGAGGGTGCGGCCGTGTTGGTGAGGGGAGGCTGGCGGGAGGCTCTGCTCCCTCGGCACGGGCACTGTGTCATCGGGTGACCCGCAGCGCCAGCGGGGGGAAATCTCCACGTTTTGGCAGCAAATAGTTATTGTAGGTTATTGTGGATATATTGTTATTGTATGTATATATACATATATGTATATAAAATATATATATATAGTTTGGGGTAATGTCTAAGTCTGCCCTTCTTCCGTTAAAGAATAATTAGACAGAGTCTTAGCATGACACTGTAAAATTTCACATAATTTTCTGGCCAGACTCTTATTTCTTTGTGTTTCAAGTGGATTGTGATTTGATCTGCATGGAGATTTTTCTATTGCTGTGTGGGTCTGTGTGCTTCTAGCACTTCACATGCACAGTGAGACAAACATCATGATTATTAGGCAAGAGTACTTTACAGTTTTAGTGACATGTATCTATATTTATTGTTGTGGAGGTCAACATTTGAAGAAGTCGTTGCTGAGTATTCGCCATACACTCTCTGGGATGGGATTCCCAAACTGTCATGCATACCACTCATAAGTAGTGCATACCTACCTACAAAACTAGGAGCTGCTGCGGGCAGTACTCAGCAGAGCAGAGGGGAGGAGGAAAGTTGAGAAATCCTTGCTTTAGCAGGCTGATGACTGAAATTCCCTGATCCTCTGCAGCAGAAATAGTAATAATAATACAAAATTAACATACAGGTGCACTTGGGAAGATGTTCTCTATTAAGAAAGACTATATGCTTCATTTTCAACAATTAATATTTGCACATCTTCCTGATTTTTTAATACATTGGAAATAAGTTATATTAGACACTTTACATTATTTTAACTATTTTTTTATATTGCCAATAGAAAATTATTTTAATTCTTCCTGCGTATTTAACAACAAACACCTGAAATTCATAAGCTTTAAAACCTCAAATGATTAGAGCTAAGAAGAAAAAAAGAACTGTGTTCCAGATCCCAATTAATTTGTTTCTTGTATGACTGAGAAAATACGTCAAAATTTTATCAGCCTATAGGAAAACATGTTTAGAAAAACTGTAAGGCCATTATTTACCTATGATGGTATTTTTTGTGGGTGCAGCATTTGTGCCAATGAAACCTATCAACAAACCAAACAAAATCAAAGAAAGCTGTCTTGTGGTAACTGCAGTCAAAGTGGGGTTTCATTTGCTTAGTGCTCTTTAAAGTGAATGCATGAATATAAAATCTAATATAAGTAAGTGCAAAAGAAGACATCACCACCGGTTGCTGGAGTTCTTGTGCCAGTTCTTCTACTTTTGCAAACATGCCAAAATGTCATCTTGTTTATTGCATTGTCGAAGATACCAACAGCCAACATGGAAAACTATTGAAATCTGCTCTAATTGCTCAGTGCAAATAAACAGGAAAACTGAATGAGGAGTCATCCCTTTCTGCTCTGCTCCTGTTTATACATCTTAAAATATTTTAAATAGTGATAATCTTTCCTGTACACAGTCTTTCTGCTGCAGAGTATTTTATACTTTAGTGTTAATTCCAAGTGGAAAGACAAAGTATTAAAACAAGCATCTCACAGATTTTTATTTTTTTACCTTCATTCTCCCTTCCTTTCCCCTCCTTCTAGCCCAAATTAGAATCCCATTTGACTAGTTTTATCCTGTGATTACGTCATAAGCCTGGCTGTTCACTGTCATGTGTCTGGCCATTTTCACAGTGGGTGTACCATGCCTGTAGTCAGCATCAGGCAACAGGAACCAGTTTGACCATTAAGCTGTGAATAATGGTATGGATGGCAGTTGTTGCTAATAGTTCTAACCTTGGGAGATAGTGGAAAGAGTCCTGACTAAAAATTTCATACACTTTTTTCCACTTGTTTTAAGATTCACTTAGCTTCTGAAGAGGCTATGTGCAGAGTAGGAGCCTGTAGACTGATTTCAGGCTAGCACTAGATTACACAGTGGTCAGTCTAGAATAACATTTCATGCATAGTTTCTTCCTTCACAACACTTGATGATAAAGGCAAATTAAAATGTTTTAAATTAGCAATACCATGACTGTTTTTGCAGTGCACTGTCTGTAGCCAGACTGGGTGCTAGTGAACAGCCATCTTATCAGGCTTCCTATGGAGGGTAGTAAAAACATTCCTACTTTGGTTGTATGAGGGCAAATCCACAAACACAGCAGTTCACAGCAACTATTCTGCTGAGTAATGCTTCAGTTTTGAGGTTGGAAACAGACTTGGAATAACACCATGGGAATATTATCTTTAATCGCTGTTATCAAATTTGCCTAATTAAGATGATTCCATCTGTTTTCCTGAGTTTAGAGGATATCAGTCATGATAGAAATGGTTTGGCTGAGGGGAGGGGTGCACCCTGTGGCCTGTAACCTCTGGCAGCGAGGCTGCTTGCATGACTTCATGTGGTGCTGTCAGACTGTCAAAGTACAAACCAAGAACCAGTCATGTCCCAGTGGGATCCCTAAGGAACGTGCTTGTTGACTTCAGCAGGTTTTGTATTACGTATGTGAGGTTGAACAGGTAATCTATAAATCACTGTGTGAGGTTATTACAGCCTAAGGATGACTTATGAAATGGAATTATTGATATTCCAGCCTCTTAAACGATGATATTTTATTAAATATATTTCTTTATAGGTAATGGTAAAACTGTAAGAGCTAAGATATTATATTTTTAAATAGCAATCCAGCTGGCTATAAGCAATCTAGGAGACTCCTGGAGTGTGTAGAGACATTTTCCTGGTCCAGGCATTAGATGAACCAACCAGAAGAGAAGGATTATGGGAGCTGGTGCTTACCAATGCAGATGAGCTTATTAGAGAGGTGAAGATTGGTGGCAGCTTGGGCTATAGTGACCACTCCCTGGTGGAGTTTGTGAGGATTGTGTGCCTGGCAAGGAGCTAAGTCAGGACCCTGAACTTGGAAAGAACAAACTTCCAGTTGTTTAAGGAGTTGGTGAATGAGATTCCCTGGGAAACTGCCCATAGGGACAAAGAAACTGACCAGAGCTGGCAGCTCTTAAAAACACTTTTCTTAAAACTAGGTGATCTTTAAGACCCCATCCAATCCAGGCTATTCTGTGATAATCGAGTGAATGATTGTCTGAATTATTAAAGTTCTTTGGCATTATTACTAACATGCATATATGTAGTTTCTGCAAACTAGGAGTTTTCCCAGAGCATGATTTTGGAAAGGAATGTGTTCTTCCTGTTTTAGGATGATACAAAAGTACAAGAACAGTTACATAATTACTGTCTTTCACATTCTTCTATTAGTTTGTAATCAGAAAGTACTGAGGGGTGAAAACAGTTTACCAACTTTATATATTTTAGTAGTCATGAGCCAAAGGGAAAGCAAAGGTTTGTATGACATTTTACTTGAGTCATCTGTGATTTTTGATACAGTTAAAACTAAAAGAAGAAAAATTGCAGTAATAGCTACTTTAGCTCATTACTGCTACTGAAATCTGCACAACCAAAAAGCTATTCAATGAGAATCAAGTGTGGTACCTAACAGTCATTTCTCTTAATACTTGGACACTACTGGTTTCATTTCCTCAACCTGGCTTTGACCTAATGTTGTTCTGCAAAGGGGGAAAAAAAAATCTATGTCTTCCCCACCCAGTTCCACTGGGTCACCAGCCAGGCAACAAATCTGTGGCAAAACCTCTCACCTCTGTCAAAGCTCAGGACTGGTTGGTTTGTTGTGTCTTTTTCTCTGGCTACTTTGGTGTCTTGTTTTCTGAGATTTTTAAATTTGCTTCTAATTTTGAAAATCTGATTTCCACACTGGCTTCTTTTGTGTTCTTCCCATCTGGTGGAATTGTTCTTGTTCTAGGGGGTTTCAGATGAGCTGTCTTCCCACATATGCTGTGCAGTACTCCCTAATTCCAGGGCTTTTCTTCTTCTTGACATTCCACCATTGCCAGGTTGTCTGTGAAGAAAAAAATACCCTGCTATAACTTCTATTTTTTACTATAAACTTTAAAACGTATGGAAAAGATCCTACCCTCTTTCATTAAGTGAAAGATCTGTACTATACATTTTATGACCATGTAGTGCCTGACGTGTTGTCTAAGGAAAATTCTGGGGGTGATTTTTAATGAATATAACCTTTAAATGGCTTAGCTGCACTGTAAAATAGATGTATGGTGGGAAACTTGCATTCAGAAAAATACTTAGTACAAAAATAAATCACCATGTTATTATTGTTGTTAGATAATGCTTTATTTGCTTCCCAGTTCAGAGGAAAATGGACATGACTCCCATTTTCAAACTGTACATTTGGGTAAAAGAAGTTGAAATCAGTTAGTAAGGCTTTTTTACTAAGTCTGAATGAGAATGAATACAAAATTGGGCACTTTTTCGTGCTGTGAATAGCTTTTTTTGTGCTGCTTCTACATGTGAAGAAAGATCTGAACATTCATAAAAGTTCGTTTGTTTTGAGCATATATATATCATTTATTAGAAGAGCATGAATAGACTTCAGTTTCCCATGTTTTGGCCCTGCTTCCAGTTTTCACTGAAGCTCACGTGTGTCTGAATGAGAGCAGCAGTGAAGAGCAGAGAATGCTATGTTTGAACAGTAAACTTCTGGTATCATTTAATTGCAATGAAATTCTTTTTTTTTCAAAGGGGTGGTAATGAAGATGAATGAGGAAGGGAAAGCAAGGGAATAGCACAGGAGACTATCCAATGAAGTTTTGTTTTTTATGTCTTTGAAACATCATAATCCAAATTTTCACTGATACTTTTAGGAAGTTTCCATTTCCCTTAACTTACTGAGAATTTTCATGTTATTGAGGAATTTTTTTATTACTTTAGGGAGCAGGTGTACATAGCTGGTGTTTAAAAATTAGCTGTGGAAAGTGTATATCAAAGATTTTTATTGTAGCCATTTATGTGTGCATAGTAAGGTCATGCCAACCTGAGTGTATAGAACTCTGTTACATTTAATTCTCTTCTGGTGTAGCTTAATTTGTTTATAATATTTTCTGAGTAGCTTTACATGGTGTTTGCCTTATGATTCATTTGAAAACGTGTTCAAGATAGAAAAATGAATGGGAAGTTTAAGCCATGTACAGAACAATTTGATTTAAATACTCCCCCAATTTTAATATATATTAGAAACATGGGAAGAACAACAATTATTTTAATACTAGCCTTAAACCAAATATGTGTGCATATATATTTAGCAATAAAATCTTGGCTCCAACAAACTTTTTTTTTAAGTTTAGGTTAATTCTATGTGTTGTTCCTATTTTAAATCACTGGTGCTACAGACATGATTAAATATAAGTGTATATATAATAGGTTTTCTGGATTAAAGGTGTTATGCAGTTTATTTGTACTTGAAGAAAAAAAACTGGGTGGTGTCTTTCTTGTAGAAAATTTCAAAAGAGAAATTAAGTACAAAAGTTTATACATCTCTCTGGTTATTCTGTCCTCCTGTGCTATTCTTTGTCTATTATATACATGGCTCCCTTAAAGCCTGGAGTGTTATCTCTGCTATCTCACCTGGGCAGGGAGCAGTCATGGTTCCCCTTGTTGGCACGAAGAATAGAACTGTCCATCATCTTCATGGGTGTTGGAAACAGAGCTCTCTCTTTGTATTCACCCGTGTAGCTGAATATGGATGAAGGAAGGAGGCCCTGACCTTGCTGTTCAGGGCATGTGTGAGCCCCAGTTGTGATGGCCACTGCCCCGGAAGCAGCCTGAGACAGACAAAGTACCCCTGGGACTTGCACTTCAGCACAGTCAGAAAAGTCCCCCACAGTCCAGGGTTTGTTTTGACAGCCACAGTTCAGTTCTTATGGATGATAATTTACTAAAGGAGTGGAGAATCACTTGGGGGCAAGGATGCTAGCAGGCACTGTGTCGAATCAAGGGGATTATTTCATGAAACAACTAAAGTAACACCTGGAGATTTTATACAAAAAGAGAAACTTGCTGGGGTGTATACCTATTCTCTTTGATCTGGCAAGTCTCTGTGTTTGTGTCAAACTCTTTCCTCCTTTTTTATTTGTTCTTAACAGAAATGAAGCAATTGCCAGATTGGAGAATGTAGGGGAACAGAACAGATTTCACTGCAATATGCCAGTGTGTGACACAGATCCAGCTTGTTCAGATGAGTGAGTATTTTGCTATGCATTGGGTAACTGTTGAAATGGGGTACTTGAAAATCTCTGTTGCAGCTGCTAGTCTGCACTTTCAGAAAAGGGAAAAGAAGTAAGACACGGTCACCAAAAGTGTTGGGGAAGCAAAAACAGTCTCAGTAAGAAAGTGTGTTCAAGGTAGAGGGCACACAGCCTTGCTTTATTCTCTTTTACCACCAAGGTCTTAAGTGGTATTGTACTGGTATAATTAGGAATACTGTTCAACTTTTTTGGGTAAAGAGATGAACTGGAGGTGGAATAGTTCAGTAGAAACAAAAAAAAAACCCCAAACCACATGCTATTTATGTTGTAACATGTCATAGGACTTCTAGTCAAAGACAAGAATACCATGGTGGAAATGCTGAACAAACTGATGAACCATTTTTGTTCAGAGTTAGAACAATACAAGTTTTAGATATTTTAAGACTAGGCAAAGGGTAACAAAAAAAGGCTTGGATTACTGCATTGCTCTGATTTTGTTATTTAAGAGAGCCCAGTCCCACAGAAATATCCTCACTGCTGCTAGAGAACAGGTTTCCTGTCTATCAACAGAAGATTAAGAACCATTTGAATGGAGATGCTGTGTCTGTGCTTCTGCTGGCTCTTTAATCTTTAAAGGATGACATGTCATGCTTCCCAGGGCCAACACCCTCTTGTAACCACTGACTCCCTTTATGGCTCCTTGCAGAGCAGACAGTGTCAGTAAGACAGAAGCCTTTTGGCAACCTTGCCTTTTTGCTCCAAGTCCCAGTTCATGCAAACTCTTCAAGAATGGTAATGTCTTCATACACCCAGCATGTTAGCTGAATTGCAAATAATCTCAGAGGAACTGTGGTTTCATAGAGTTACTTAGTTTTGATTTGTCTTGAACTGTAAGGTAGGTAGAGATATTTGGGGGATAATGTGATCTAGGGGAGAAAACCCAAGTTAGTAAGGAAAATTAGCAGAAACTTTTTTAAGATACTGTGTCGCATGTTTTTTTCTGACCCTTTTCCTTCTAGTGTTTCCTTTGAAATTACCTCACTATATATATTAAGAAAAGTTTGTAATTTATTGATATTGATGATATTTATATACTTTGATTATCTCCTTTAGTTTTGAACTGCTGGGATGTTTATTCCTCATAGGTGTAAGCCTAACCCACCACTTTTCCACCACTTGGGCAACCATCGTAGCCTTCTTGCTTCTTGGCAACTGGCTATTACCTGATAGAGAGCTTCCTTAGCTTGAGCTGAAATCTGGTTTGTGCCTGAAATCTAATTTCTATATATCTTGCTAGTTGCCACAGGAAAGAATATTGCTTTGGCCAGGAACTCTACAAAATGACCTGGTTATAATGGGTCAAGGGCCAAAAAAGAAATGGGAACACTGAAATGGGACTTCTGTGTGCCTCAAAGCTTTGAATCATTTGTTCAAAAACAATACAGAACAAAACCAGCCTGACATAATTTCACATGGAAATCCTGGGCTTCTATTTTGTGAGAATGATGTGTTAACAGCCAGTTTTTTTCACAACCTGGCATTATACCCAGGTCAGCTGAGTTGTATTAAGATTTAGCACAGATTTATTCCACTGAATTGCTTGGCAGATAGAATAAGGAGTGTTTCATATGTATTTCATACAGTCTTCCTTAAAAAGAAAATACACGTCAGTGGAATCTTGACCATACAGCACAAAGTCTCCTTTCACACTGCAGTACTTCAGACTTATTTAATACCCAAGAGTTAGAAAACATATAATGATCTGGAGTGCAAACTTGATAACCACAAATTTTCTTTCAATAAAGCGACTAAAAAACACATGAAGTGCTAAAGTGTTTACCTCATTTAGTGTAAATTTAATTTATTCCAAAACTCAAAAATATATTTAAAAACTTGTAATCTGAATTCTTTTGAACTGGGTATCATGCTGGAATTTTTTGCCGCCAAGTTTGATCCCAGAAAAATAAGGTTTGCATGAAAAGTTCTTGGCAAATCTCTCTTGGAACAGCACAAACAACACTGCTTAACAAGGAGGCATTCATTATTTCTGTCTTGTTACCCTCTGTTATTACAGTCACCAGCTGTAAGGTTACTGGCATCTTTGAATCTTCCCAATAAAAAGCATAGGGAGCAGTCATTCAAGGATGATAGTGAGAAGTATGTTGCATTTTTCAGGTTTGCTTTTGTTTTTTAATAGCCATTGTGCTTTATCAAGAGCTAATGCATTGTCTGCATGTTCTCACAACAAAGTTTAGGAAAGTAACAGTTTCAGAAGGACAAACCTGTTGGTCTCACTTTAGTGGTCTGTGATCCTTGAGTGTGCAACTAAAAAAAGTGGTTTGCCTTTTGAAACTAAAGCCATCTGGTATTTAACTTTTCTGTTTAAAAATGTCATGGATAAATGGCCTTCTTGGTGACCATATATTTCTATTGCATTACAATCCTTTTGGAAAAGCTTTTAACCACAGTTGTAACTTTTCTTGGTAAACTAAGCCACAGCTCTTGTATCCTCTATTTTGCTTAGCAGTCATGTGCATTGCCTTTTTTAGCACCTGACAAAGTTCTGTGCTAGTGAAATTAGTGTAAGGTATGCCACAAGTCTGTAAAATTAGTATCTGAGACCTGCAGTTGTTAGAAAAAAAAATAGCCAGAAGATGTATTTTTTAATTACACTATTAAGACTGCATGTAATACTCTGCACACAAAGAGTGATGTTTGAGAGCTTCAAAAATCTGGAGGCTAGAGCTCAACAGAAACAGTCACTTGGAGGAGTGGTAAAGGCTGACACCAAGGAAACTTTTGAGATCTGGATTCTGGAGCTGCACAGCCACCAAGGCCGCTGCTGGTAGAAAGTCCAGGAGCTGGAGGGATCCTCTGCTGGAGAAAGGCTGCCAATGGCTTCCTAAGGCAATGGTTACAGCTGGCAGTCACACTGGAGCAGGAGCACCCTGAATTGCAGCAGCAGCAGCAACAAGTTGACTTTTTGGAAGTGTAGTTATAGCCTTTCTTGCTACTGAACTTACAGCTTTCTTGCTACTGTTGCAGCAGCGAGTTGACTTTTTGCAAGTGCAGTTACAGCCTTTCCGTGACCTTTAGTGATTTTTTTGGTGAGGGATTCAACTAGGGCCATTTAATTCTTCATGCAGAGACAGAAGGAGGACTAAATGTAATGTAGGGAAGCATGAAGTCTAAACCCAGTGATTAATACTGGCATAGCTTTTAACAAGAGAACTGATAAATAGTCTGGTTTCTAGCAGCTCTCCTTGTTTTCTGGGCCGTTCTTGCAGCGGTTTCTGTTGCCAAAACTAGCAATGCTGGTAGGAGCTTTAGTAGTTGAAGGAAAATTTTATTAGCCATTTACTCAAAAGGTTTAAGACACAATTTTTTTCTTCAGTTTGTCACACTATTGGATTCTAACTCTATGCTTCTTTCACTCCCTACGAATGCAATGTACCCGCCATGTTTGTTATACTTGCTGATTAATTAGAAAGGTCTTGATCTCTTAAGTTATATGATTGGAAAGAGAGTTTATTTATGGGCAGGTGGCAATGCACATTGGACACAGGTCATCTGGCAAGCTGGAACTTGATGATTCCTGTTGTCTCTTATGGAATTTCTCTTTTTCTCTCCCATCCTTTTGTCTGAGACCCCGAAGGAGGGGGAAAAAAGGGTTTACTTTTAGTAAGTGCCTGTTGTGTGAATGTTATCTTACTGTTACAATAGATGCCAATCTCTTTTGCCTCCAAACAAACTTACTAATTGGAACACAAATATATCCTCTCAGAAAGAAAAAGAGATTAACATGAAAGGAGAGAATTTTTAATTCTTAATTCTAATTATGTTATATTTCAAGATTTATTTAATCTTGTTAATTTCCACCTGAATTCTCTAACGATCTGGGTTATAGTTTGCTGCCTACTGAAGTCCCTGGAATTTGACAATGGTCTTCACAATGTTTTGATCAAATCCTTGTTCTCTAGTCTCATACACCTAACAGAGGTTTCTAAGTTTAAATTAGTTTAAATGATTCTCATACCCTAGAATCATTCCTTTTAATTGCAAAAAGCGAGACTATCTTGTACACAAAGGTTGGTAATTGTATTCACTGTAGTTTTTATAGCTGTGCTAACAGTATGGTGATACTGAATTAGGGAATCCATCAGTTATCAAAGTAAATATTATATGCACTATTTGAGCATATAATCAAATACATTAATTATGTTCATAATTTTTTCATGAATTGCCCTATAGAGTTATTTCCCTATGGACTAGTGGCATTTAATGCTGAAGCTTCAGGGCAGGATTGCTGTTGTTTGTGGTTCTTTTTCTTTTTTTTTTTTTTTAATTTTATACCTCCTCAGTAATATTCAGATAATTCAGATTTAATTAGATTGTTTTTTAAATTCCAATTTTACCACAGATTTCTGCAGGGACTTCAAACATGTGGCTCTTCAAACAAACAGGGTGCTCAGGAAGCCTGAAAATATTAGTTCAAGTCTTTTTTTTACTGAAGATTTACTTTCAAAAACCTTAGGATCTGCCTGTTTAGATTAAACAAAATTAGAAAAACTAGGCCTCAGAATAAGTATACTGTATGCAATACCTGTACAAAATTAGGACATTTTGCATGAATATGAATTGTCTAGTTAATGGTTAGCCACCATTATTTGTTTTTAGATTATCTGGATTTTTCCTGTGTGGTTCCTTTAAAGCTGTAATTCAGAAACCAGTGGAGTAATTGACTCACTGGTTCCTCCAATCAAAGAACTATTCATTAAATATGCTTTGGGTTAGAGCTGCAGTTGAGTACCTACCTAAAAATCTGCTGAGCAGCTTCAAAATCCCCAAACATTAAAGAAACAGAAAAATATTTGGTTTTATGACATCAGGTGGAGCAGACACAGGCACCAATCCCCAAGTAAACATACTTTGGCTTCCACGCCTCCTGAATGGAAAGACAATCTCCCTCCTTTTCACCCAAGCAGTGGATGTTGTCTTAACTCCATTTATATGTACTTAAGTGTGGAACACTTGAAAAAAAACAAACCCAGAGAATATTTTTTTATTCTTTAATTGTTATCTTCATAAACTTAATGTTCTTCATCCATTATAATGTTATAGAACAACAACATCAAGGCTCTGGAATTCCCTAGTTTATAATAATGTAACACAGGATACATATTGAGATATTTAAAATAATTAATAGCTTAAAGAAAACCCAAAGCTATTCCTTTAAATGTGATTTTAGACGCATTTTAATTGTCAGATCTGTCAGTTCTGGCACTTGCCACTTGAGGGAGTGATGCACGAGGTGCTGGTTGGATTCCAGTTTGAGTCCATTCTCAGCAGATTTGCATACACTAGGAGCTCACTCGAAGTAGAAAATTCAGACATTGAGTGAAGATATTTTGGCTAACAAAGGAAACCTAAAATGCTCTGTATTAAAATGTTTTGGACACTTACTCTTTGGGATGGTTTTATCTGTTCCTCAAATCCCTGTATGGAACTTGAGAAGACCTTGCATGCCAGAGGTGTGGAGAGGTACACAGAGCTTTGGTTCTGGGACTATTTGGTTCAGGTTGGAATTAACGGGGTCGCTCTGGGCGGTATCGCTGTGGAGAGCCGAGGTGGATGGTACAGTCAGACAGCTCTTTGCAATCCTTGTGATGCTGTCTCTGAATTAGTATGTGGAATGCCTGTTTCTTACGGATTTACTGTGCCTGGGAGGAGAGGGATTTCAGTCTCCTGCTTTAATCCAATCTTGTTTCACTGAATTATTTATTATTTGCAAGTGATGGGAAAGGTTGATTCGTGGTTCTAAATGAAGTGTGTGATATGTTATAGGGCAAATGGCTGCTTTTAAACTGAGGACAGGAATCCTTTCTGTATATTTGTTATATAAACCTTGAGTGAATATGAAAAAATCTTCCTGATATAATTTAAAATAGACCAAAAAGTGGGATACTCACTATTAATAATTTGTGCTTGAGTTATTGTTTTCATTTTTTCTTTGACTTTTAATCAATAGTTACTGTCTTTGTTATTTTAACAGAAATTTGCACGAAGTTCGAAGTTGAAATAATCTCTTGCTGTATGTTTATGTCGTAAATCTGTCAGTATGTATTGGTCTTTTGTACACGTGGGGTCATGTGTGCGTTGTTACATTTCTGTAGCTCCTAATATTTACTTCAGAAGTTACTCTGAAGAGACATTTTAATTATATGAGGACTATATTTGTACAGAGGTTTCTAACAACAAAACGTTGTAGCTTCCTGAACATCTATTGTACACATGCAACATAGGCAAGATGAGAATATTGTGAAGTGCTGGTGTTTTACCTACTCAATTAAATAACAATGTGATCATACAAAATAAAAATGCTACCTTGCTGCCCTGGAGACCTTAATGTTTTCCTTTATGACAACCCCAGATAAATTGTCCAGAATGAGCAAAAATTACTGTCTATAATTGCTCATGATTTTTTAACAGGACTTAAATCCGCCTTTATTCTGCCAGTTCTCGAACTAACTAGTTTTTAGGAGGAAAAATACCAAGACAAGCCCCTTAGTTGCATATCTGAGAGCTTATTTTCTGGGACATTTCGTGTACTCTAAAGGTACAAAAATTGGAAAATCGTATTAAAATGCCATCCACCTCAGATCTGATTAGCAGCACCAAGAGCTGAGAGGATGGAAATAAAATTCACCAAGGCACCTCTTACTCTTACATATTTCATCATTCTGAAAGAATGCTTAGGCAAGGGACTGAACTAGAATGTTTATGCTTTTTCCCAGGAAAAAAACCAATTTATTCAGTGAGCTCACAAAGTACAGTATCTGTTTCAGAAGAGGTTTTGTTAAATCTATACTGATTAACTTTTCCATGTAAATAAAGAATAACCTACTCCATTCTGAGGAAGCTTGCACTCCTTTTCTGTGGTGAACACTTTATAAAGCATGTTACGATTTTTGTTGGAAGAAATAATGAACTATCAGTAGCTGTCCAGCCTTTATGAGCCACTCAAGGTACAGTAGCTCTATTGGTACGTGTTCATTAGTCATCTCTTTGTCAGACTGTTGAGTCTACGTAGTTGTTTCTTGCATGGAAGCCCTTTCATGCCTCTAAATATCCATGGAGTCCTTTTCTAAAACTTTTTTTCAATCTCTACTGCAGTCTTTCTCACTCAAGAAGACAATTTCCTACAAAGTAACTTTGTTTTTTCTGGCTACTGTTACACACTGAAAAAATAGAAAGAGCTGATACATATAGGATTGTTTGCATTTTTGTTCATGGGCTCTATAGGGTATGAAACATCTCGTATCATATTACATATTGTTGAAATGCAATACTGTTGCTTTGTTTAGCAAATGATGTTTTGAATTCCAGGAAATGACCTTGTAAAAATGGAAGTAAGAGAAGGAAATACACTTCTGTTAGGGAGGGAAAATGAAGGAAAGAAAGTTAGTGCAAACAAAGGGGAATGACAGAGGCTGAATCAGAGAAAGGTGGAGATTTTCACTGGAATGTATGGAGTGTGGGTGGAAGGTGCCTGACAGTTTTTCAGTCTAGTGATGCCCACTTTCCAAATGTTCAATTATATTTTCAATTTTGGCAGTTAATTAAAAATGCCAAAGAGACCAAACCCCCTTATTTGCACTTTGTACCGCTACCTTTGAAGCAAACTACTACAGAAAAATCCGGGGTACTTTAAGATAAACCATATTTCATGTGTGACTGGACTTGAATGTTGTAGAATGCTGTAGACAGCTGCTTGAAAGCCCCCAGCTTCGTGTCTGTGTTTTCACCCTCCTCTCATTGGCTCCTCTGACTGGTCCTCTGGACTGCCATTAAGTTGTGCTTCCAAAGGGGCTGTTAGGATCTATGGATTTTCTCTTCAGCAGGCAATGATGAAGCAACAGAAGTAATGAGGCAGAAATGGAATTCCCCATCAGTGTGGATGCTTTCAGCTTAATGGGATTAATGTTGGAAGAGAGCAGGGAGGTAAGGTTTAGGGCATCTAGAGTGGCTGGGAGTATATCAACCCAGAGAGCTCCTGCAGGATATCTCTGCCATGTACCAAATCATTTATGGTCATAGGGTAAACTTTTACTTTGGGAATACTCTGGTCCTCCTGTCTGTACTCAAACCCAGGATCTGTACAGACACAGTGATGCCACCTATACAGGTCTTGCGCCAGAGGGCTGCGCAGCACTGTGTTGCTAAATGTGGAATATGTGCAATTTTTGTAAGAAAGGTTGTTCTCTGTTTGATCTTTACATACTTTCAAGCCTAATAATTAACAGGAAGGGAAATTTAATCTGTGAAAAAAAGAGCAGCTAACAAGTAAGCTCTAAGTGATGTCCAGGTGTTAGAAAAACAAATTACTTGTTGGTAGAATTGCCTTGTCAAGATTTAGGGCTTGACATGCTCCACTGATCTCAGACCTATGGGGAGGTTGGCAAAACCTGGGAAGAAGGATGTCCACTGATACTGGACAACAAGAATGCAGGATTTACAGCCCACAAGGCCATTCACCAGAATTCCCAAGATAAGGAAGAAACTAATAAAGACAACTCAGCAACTGTGCTGAGTCAGCTCCAACTGGGTAAAAGGTAATTGTGGCAGGGGGAGATCACGGCCGCCGGCTCATGGCCCACCAAACCAAAAAAGAAAGACTGAGCATGCAGACTAATTAGCATGAGGAGGGAATCATTAACAATGGAAGATAGAATTCTAATAAATAAGAGAACGATGTAACTTGTAGCCAAGGAACACTAATTTCTTTGTCGGCTAAAATGTATAAATAGTAAAAAGTTTTGATAGTTGGCGCGCTTGATTTGTGGAATACCACCACGAACCCAGGCTTCTGCAACTCTGAGATAATCAGTATCTCTCTCGAGTGTGTAATTACTGGCTTGTTGCACACGGGGCAACGAATGCGATTTTTGTGGGTAACAAACGCGACTGCA
>NW_008237239.1:4953656-4963236 GCF_000691975.1 Corvus brachyrhynchos | reverse complement strand
GTGCCCAGAGAGCGGGCGTGGAAGAGCCTGCCGTGCTGCCCGGGGTCCCCGCGGGTCCCTCCCGAGCAGCGCGTCCGTCAGCCCGGCACTCTGCGTGAGCGTTCCCCCGCCCGAGAGGTTGCTGAGCTTGCCGAGAGGTTTGTTCTGGGAGATTCTCATGAGGCGCGAAAAATGAAATGGTGAGATTTGGCTTCTAGGCCGGGAGCGCGGAGGAGCAGCGGCCCCCGGCACCCGCGGTCAGCCCGCGGAGCTCTGCGGGCCGGCGCTGCTGCCGCGACCTCGGGATTGCCCCCAGTTACACAAACACAGCTGTCTGTACACACAGACATAGCTTGGTGTATTTTTTAAAAACTAGTGCAAGAAGAAGTTCGTAGGGACTGGTAGACACAGTGCAATTTATTCAGAATAAAATTGCCGTATTTGGTGTACTTTTTATACTAATTGTATGATAGCAAACGATTGGTGATCGTATCTGATGCTTTCGAAGTTTCAGAATATAAAAGTTACGGTATTTTCAGAATATATATATTTCAGAATATAAGAGTTATGGTATTTTTGAACACTTAATTTGTCTCTCGTATTATGGTATATATTTGGCAAATTGATAATGTGAGTCTTTGCTTGTTTTTGGACAGCTTGAACAAGAAGAGCTGGACTCTAAGCAGATCTCAAAAGTTTGCAGCTTTGTAATTATAAGTGGACTTTAAAAAGAACAAGAAAAAGAGTGATCTTACACGGGTCCTGTATTGAATTTTACATTCTTTACAAAACTGATTGTTTTATTTGGTTTAGGTTGGTTGGGCTTTTTTTCCCATAGCTTAGAAGAATGCTTGCATCTGTGGTTTCATCTTAGAAGTAGGAACTCCAGGGATTTAAATATAACTGACTCTCAAAATGGATAAATTTCCACACAGTAAAAAGCAAAGTTTTTACTCAGTTGCAAAGGCCTAGTACTGACAATTAACTGTAGATAGATCTCTATATTCTATGCTTCCACTGTTGTTTTAAAATACTTCTTGGCATCAACATTGTTAAGGTCAAGATAATTTTGAAACAAGGCAGTTTCTGGATCTTTTCAGGGATTGAGAGTAGGTTTCTGTGTTTGCCAATATTTGCTAGATTTTCTTTTTTTGTTTGTGGTAACAGTAAAATGTCCCTTTTTCAATAGTAGTCGTTTCTAACAACTGTAACCATTTTCTTTCTAGTGAACTGAAGCATGTTTCTACCACGATCCGTTAAAGTCAAGAGGACTCCTGATGAGGACAGAAGTTGTACAGCTAAGAAACATAAACTGTCTTCTGGAGGATCTTTGCTAGAGGAGACCACTGAGTTCCAGGACTGTAAGTCAGTTGGAACAGAAACTTCTGCTTCAACATACAATTTGAGTGAAACTGTACAAGAACATACAGAACCTGCAGCTGCAGACCTTGGTGTTGCTAATACACCTTTGGGAAAGGACAACCAAAATACTGACGAAGATGGTTCTTTGGAAGAACCCATAAAATCCTTCAGCAAATCCCAGCGCTGGGCAGAGCCTGGAGAGCCTGTGTGTGTTGTGTGTGGCCGCTATGGGGAGTATATCTGCGATAAAACAGATGAAGATGTTTGTAGCTTGGAATGTAAAGCCAAACACCTTCTACAAACTCAAGCAAAGGAGAAGCAGCTAAGATCTGATCAATGCACAGATTCGCAAGCAGAAGCTCACCTGCTTAATACACCTTATTTCTACAAAGATCATTCCTTTATTTTAGGTTTGCAAGATGAGCAGGTTGAGAACCTTAAACTCCAGCTGGGTATTGCTGTCCAGGGCCAGCAAGTTCCAAGACCTATTGTAGAGTTTGAACACTGTGGTTTTCCTGAAACTTTAAACAATAATTTAAAGAATTCTGGCTATGAAGTCCCAACTCCCATCCAAATGCAAATGATCCCTGTTGGACTGTTAGGGAGGGATATTCTGGCTAGTGCTGACACGGGCTCTGGAAAAACAGCAGCTTTCCTGCTTCCTGTTATTATGAAGGTTTTGAAAGAGGTAATGAAACTTTGGGTAGTTAGGGAAAGCAGTTTGCAAATTTGTCTCTTGGATTCCCAGTGTAATGGAGACTGTGATTGCAGCGGTTTTCATGAACATTCAATGATTTATTTGACTTTTGATTGATAAAGCATTTGGTTCTTGGAGGGGGGAGGTGCTGATTATTTTTAGTGAAATTGAATGTTTTTTCACTTTGGTCAGATAAAGCAATTTTATCAATATTATCTATTACACAGTTCCTCCTTGTTGAGAAAGTTAATTAAATATTGTGGTAAACTTCCTAAATGACTTAAAATAGAAAGTGAAAGTAATTCCAGTCCCTCTGTAAGTTCTTCCTGTATCTTCATAGATCAGATGGCTCGAAGACAGTTGCTGGCATTTGCGTAATTTCACAGAGTAATTTCTCTTGGAATATGTTTGGTTGACTGTCAAAAAACTACAGGAATTTGGGGTAATAAAATTTCTGAAATCCTCTAGTTACACAGTCTCCCCTTTGATAGTGTGGGAAAAAGAGTTAAGAAAATTTCTGTTTTGTAAAGACATTAATGTATGATTAGAAGCAATGGCAAATAGTATTCTGTACCTTATGTGTGGTTCAGAATTGTTTTTTGCTTTAGTTGTTTTATTCAAAAAGAGATGCATAAAAATATATCAGAGAATTCTGGACCTGATTCTAGTGATGCTTTGCACTGTTTAGATACCTTTATAGCTACATGTATATATACACACAAATGTGTGTAAACCTTTTCAAATGAATAATTGAAAGATGATTTAAGTAACTCTTTTATTCTTCAAAGTACTCCAGCATTAGTTTTAAGAAAGAAAGCATTATGTAGAAGTATGTAAGTGTATTACACTCCAATAGTTCCCCTGTTTGATTATCATTAAAGTCTGCAAGACAGATATATGTTTATAATAACAGGCTCAAAATTGGAACCTCAGTGAAAAGTATGTCTGTACACAGTCTTTCCAATTCTTCATCTTCACGGTAAAGGACAAGTTAAAGTATATATCAAGAATTAATTTTATTTTGCTGTTAAAAATAGTTCTCATTTTTAATGTAAAAGATTACTTTGGGAAATTTGAAAGCTTTTTGTCTAAATAATAAAGCAATTCCATGTTAATCCGATTTTTTTGTCTCCTTTCTAGACAGAAACTCCATCTGCCCTTATTTTGGCACCAACAAGGGAGCTGGCAATTCAGATAGAGAGACAGGTGAAGGAGCTGATGGCTGGGTTACCCAACATGAGGACAGTTCTGCTGGTGGGAGGTTTGCCCCTGCCCCCACAGCTGCACCGGCTCAAGCAGAGTGTGAAGGTGAGTGCTGACTGAGTGTGGAGAGCTACATTGTCATATTCACAGAAAAGAAAGATGTTACTGGTGACATGTATGAACACACAAAGATGGCTTTCTCCTAAGTCTGTGCTACTGAAACATTTTTTACCTCCTGAAAATTTTACAGTTACACAGTTTTTAAAAAACATTTTGACTTCTGATTAAACATCTAATAGCTTTTTTTTTGTTTGTTTTTAGAATATTTAATGTGTGATATTGCTGGTTTCAAAGACTGAAATACGCCAGTATTTTAGACAAGGAGTTGTAATTGACAGCAAAAAGTAGTTTGTTTTTCATGCAGATTTTATTGTGTGTAACTTAGACACTTCCATTAGAGCTTTAAAAGGTCCATTTCCTTTTAAGTCTTCATAATTTATAAGTTTTCTAAAAGTTTTATGACTTACTTGAATGCAAGTAATTTCACTAATTACTGCTGTTATTATGTATGTGCTGGAATTTTACAGTTTTTCTAGGATGGTCCTCTGTTCTTTCATGGAGTTTCTAACTCCTGTGGGTTTTTTCCTCCTTTTTTTTTTTTTTTTTTTTTTTTTTTTTTTTTTTTTTTTTTTTTTTTTTTTTTTTTTTTTTTTTTTTTTTTTTTTTTTTTTTTTTTTTTTTTTTTTTTTTTTTTTTTTTTTTTTTTTTTTTTTTTTTTTTTTACTTCTGTGGGGTTTTTCCTCCTTTTTTTTTTTTTTTTTTTTTTTTTTTTTTTTTTTTAGGTGATAATAGCAACACCTGGAAGACTTCTTGAGATTTTAAAGCAAAGTTCTGTTCAACTGCACAGTATAAAAATTGTTGTGGTGGATGAAGTAAGTTCTTATTTATCAAAGCTTTATTATCTATACAGAGGTGCTGGAAGAATAGTGTGAGTGGCTAGTCCATCTGATTAAACATACAGGGTGTTTGTTATAAAAATACAGTGTATTTCTTAAGAGACAGTTTTATTTTTTGACACAGTTTGAGGTGTGTTTAAACAACATATGTTCTATTGCTGTAAAAGATTTAGGTACCTGACAGGATAATACTGTTAGACCAGTGTGAACCATTTGTTTTTAATTTTCTCACTTAGCTTTTTTTCTGACTGTAAATACTCCTGCATTTGGATTGTTACATGCCAGTCACGCACATTATGGTTCTTCTGTCAATTCAAAGTTCAGGATCCTGCTGTTCATGGAAAGAATGTGGTACAAATGTAATATTTTTCATTTAGGTGGATACCATGTTAAAAATGGGTTTCCAGCAGCAAGTGTTGGATATTTTGGAAGATATCTCTCATGATCATCAAACCATACTGGTGTCAGCCACGATTCCAGTGGGCATTGAGCACTTAGCAAATCAGCTTCTGCACAATTTTGTAAGAATAACAATTGGAGAAAAGAATCTGCCGTGTTCCAATGTTCGGCAAATTATCTTGTGGATAGAAGAACCATCTAAAAAGAAAAAACTGTTTGAAATACTAAATGTAAGTTTAATATTTTTCTCATAAGAGCAGTTTATAAAATGATTCATGTCTTTCCACATCTCTGTCAGGTTCTCATCTCATGGTCAGGAGAAATCGAATCCATGCTGATGGTGAACAGCCGATGGTTGTAATACCTTTTTAAATAAGCTATTTAATTTTACAGGACAAGAAGCTCTTCAAGCCTCCAGTGTTGGTGTTTGTGGACTGTAAACTAGGAGCAGATCTGTTGAGTGATGCTGTTCATAAGATTACAGGATTGCAGTGCACAGCTATGCATTCTGAAAAGTCTCAAGTGGAAAGAACAGACATATTACAGGTTTGTGCCTGCTAAAGATAAAGGTGTTTTGGTAGATTTCAAATGGCCTTTTTTTTAAGTGTGGTTTCATTTGAGTGACTGAAGTCATAATTGACTGCTTTTCTGCAGTAATACCTGAGGTATTGCTGGGGGAGATGAGAGACAGATGGGACTAAGCAAAACTGTAGATAATAATCCCATTTTTAAATGTAGGTAAATACAGAGACTGTTTCACAGATTATTTGAAATGGGAATTTAAATAAGCATTTAACTGTAATTGATGATTTTTGGAATTAAAACTGTGGGTTTGATCTCTCTTTAGTTACCTCTGTGGATTATATTCCTGTCTAAACCAAGAATACAGGGAGCCATTCTCTCTTCTACAGTAGAATAATGCCACTGGGTTTATTTATCTCCTATGCTTAGAGAGGTTCAAAATACAAATAAGGAAAAAAGAATTAATTTTTGTTTGTTTCTCCCTTGCCAGGGATTACTTCAAGAGAAGTATGAAGTTATAGTAAGTACTGGAGTCCTTGGACGAGGGCTTGACCTTGTCAATGTCAAACTGGTGGTGAATTTTGATATGCCTTCAACTATGGATGAATACGTACATCAGGTAAATTAATAAATACATTGCTAATGCTTTATTTGAAAAGTATGTTGAAATATGACATCCACCTGTGGAAATTTAAATTCAAATGTAAACAGAAATATCATTTTCCTCTTCAGAATATTGTTTTTATAGGAAAGGAAAAAATGGTGCTGGATATGTCTTCCATAAGTTTCCCATGTAAATCACTCAAATCTAGAATACTGTTCTTATTATACCCTGTATTAAGTTACTAAAACATAGAAGAGCATCTTTAAATAACTTACTTTTGCAGTATTGTTCTTTCTGTTTTGTACTCTCTTGTATCATTTTGTGTCTATAGAAAACAAAGTTTACAATTTTTTTTATTGTGTGAAGAAAGGTCAAATACTCCTCTTGCAGCTGCAGCTCATGGACAGTGCGGGATATACATTAATAGTCAGGAAAGCAGTCACTAACTTGATTTCTCCCCCTCTTTCTAGTCAAGCATCTCCTCTGATATTTTTTTTCTGTGGATTTCCTGCTTTAGAAAAGATGATCTGTGCATTGAACGTGTGAGTGCATTTATATGCACAGTCCCCAGCCCTAGTTTAGCTGGCACGTCAAGAGAACTCATTCTTGCCCTCTTTGTGGCATTAGGAAGACACAGTGCTACTGTGTGCAGTTCTGAGAATATCAGCTATGGGAAAAGCCAACAAACTGGCGGGAGTCCAGGTGAAGTCAGGGGGCTGGTGCATGTGACGCTTGAGGACGGGCTGAGGGAACTGGGCTTGTTTGGGCTGCACTAGAGACTTAATTGCTGTCTTCCATTTGGGTGGTTACAGAGGAGACAGAGCCAGACTCTCCTTGAAGATGCCCAGGGAAAGGACAGGAGCCAACAGTCATAACTTGCTACAAGGGAAATTAATGGCCTCATAGGAGGAGGAAAAAATTTTCGCAGTGAGGGGAGTCAGGCAGTGGAAGAGGCCAGAGGGGTGATGGTACCTTTGTGCTTAGAGACACTTGAAATAAGGCCTTGAGGGAACTGATCTGACTTTGAAGTAAACTTTGTTCCAAACAGATAAGAAGGACCTCTGGAAGTTATCCACTGTAATGAACTCCTCAAGTATTCTGTGTTATTAACAACTGCAGTACTTCCCTCTTATTTTTAATTATCTTTCTGCTAAAGTTTCAAGCATGTATTAAGTAAATAAAAATGTTTTTTCCTAGCATCAAAACTATACCAATATGAACATATTAGCTGTTCCTAAATAGAGAGTCTTTGTAGATTCTTTTCTAATTTGTTCAAGCATTTTAGATAATATTGGTAAATAATTTAAAGGACATTGAAAGTAAGGGCATTTTTGTAGACATGCTGGTGCATACTGTGCTTGATGTATGTGGCATCTCTATAACACAGATTTTTTAAAAACCCTTTCTTTGGATCAGATCTACTGTAGGCCTTTGCCCATAGTCTGTACCTCATATCTCGGTATCAGTATTGGACTTCTGCTGTGTCCCATAAACAAGTCACAATTATAGATGCATTTCAGCTACAGCTTCAGATCTACATATCCTGAATTCAGGAAGTTTATTGTAAGTAGCTTTGTGCTTAGAGGTAAGATAGGGATTTGGCCCTGTTGCTTAGGTTTACTTGCTGTTTCGTAACAAAACCATAAACTTCTAAGACTATTTGAAGGACTTCCATTTAATAATGCTAACTTAAAATGAATTTATGCTTTTTCAGGTTGGAAGAGCAGGGAGATTGGGTCACAGTGGAACTGCAATTACTTTTATCAATAACAACAGCAAGAAGCTCTTTTGGGATGTTGTGAAGAGAGTAAAACCCACAGGCACCATTCTTCCCCCACAGCTGCTTAATTCCCCATATCTGCATGACCAGAAAAGAAGGGAACAACAGAGACTTAAACAATTACAGAGTAGCCTTGTAACAGGAGATAATATTATGGACATTATTAAAAAACACAACAAAAATAATTCTCAGAGGTAATAAAGGCATATTTATAGTTATGTAATTACAATAAAGAATGATTAAAAAGAAATATGAAATGTTGCCTTGTATATTGCATTTTTAGAAAAAATTTGTACCTTTTTTAGGGAGTCTCATTTTTATCTCATCTTTATTTTGAAATAGTGCCCATTGTGTGCTTAAATTACAGTAGTACCTAGTAAAAGTACTCTGTAACCCTTTTTCACAGCTAGTAGTCTTTGATCTTACTTTCAAAAAAAAAAAATTAGTGGCAGATTAGCCTCCCCAAACCTCTGAAAATCTCATTCTGTTAGTTTAAATAAAATCTTCCACTGGGAATATTTCTCCAAGTCCTCAGTATGCTTTCTTGGGGTTTCTTAGGAACATATATGCAAGTTTTGTTTGTAAACTTGTTTGTACTGAAAATTTAGTTTCTCCTTTAGTGTTTGTGGACTAGCTGGAAGTTTTGCTCAAGGACTTTGCAATACCAGAAATAATTTGTTATTAGTGTAACTTCATTGAAGAGAAATGAGATAAACGCTATAATTTGGTTTTTATCTAATGAAATTTAATTAATGTATAAATGGTCATAATTACTCATTTAAGCATAACTTGCCATGCTCTGACACCAGATGTTCTTCCTTTTTTTTTTGGGAAATGAGGTCAAAACTGTATTAAAATAGTGTTGTATGATTTCCCATCCTAAATCTGAGATAGGTCATAATTGGAACTTCCTTTTTTTTTTTTTCCCCCCCTTCCCACTTTTAAACTGAAGTTTGAAAAATCAGTTTCATCAGACCTTTCATGCTGCTGTGATGCCTCATCCCTTTTTGGCAGGGAGTTAGATGTCAGCCCTGTGCATTGTATGTCTGCTCTTTGGCCAAAGGACAGCAATGGGATAAATTGACTGGTGGCAAAGAAATTGTTAAGAGCTTAGTAGCTTATTTTTTTCCCTGACAAGAAATAAAAAGAGTGGGTCTTACATAGCGCAGGACTGATGACATGAGTGTGGCACCAGTGCCAGATACTACTTCAGGGACTAATGTTGTAGATGTGAGGAGACAATTTGGTGGGAGTTGTTGAATATGACTGTTTGATATCAATCTTGAATTGTAGAGCCAAGTTCAAACAAGAGCTGGGGTCTGTCCGAAGACACGTTAGGGGTGTTGAATTCCTTTGACATTGTTTACAACATTTTTCCCCTTAACATAATTCACAACAATGTGTAAAACCGTTGCCATGCTTTTAGTGCTATTTTCAATTTGGCATCATATCAAAATAATGTCTTCTTTAGAGATGGAATTTGTTGATTTTTCTCTCTCGTTGGAAATAATCCACTCCTGCCTATAAAATGTTTTTGTGTAACACTCCTGCAGACAAATTTAGCCATTGGTATGTTTAGAAGTTCGGACACCTCTACCCATGGCCACCTTGCTGTACCAAAATTCCACAAATTGTGTTCAACAATCGTGAAATCAAACAACAGTTCTACACCACGTTTGTCTCAGGAACTAAATTCAAGTACAGGATCTGTAAAGGTAAAATTGTGTCAGCAACTTGGTTCTGTTATCTTGCAGCAAGCATTCTTATTGTTACTGGGTTTACATGGTTATGTATAATATATTTTATTATCAATGGGTCTTTTGTGGGCGTATATATCTATCGATTCCAGCACCCTGTTTTTATTTCTTCTCCTGGTGCTGCTCGGAGTGCCAACATTGCCTAAGTGTCATGAGTTCTTTTAATTCCTTTCCCACCCGTTTTTCGTCCCCTTTTCACCCGTGCTTTGGCTGTGCACGAGGTGCGGTGTAGCTGCCCTGCCGGGGCTGAGGTTGGCCGTGCGGAGCGGGTGGAGCTGGGTGCGGTCCCGGCCCGCGCCCTGCCCGCGCCTCAGCGCTCAC
>NW_008237239.1:4919611-4953492 GCF_000691975.1 Corvus brachyrhynchos | reverse complement strand
CGCCCTCTCCCCGAGGGCGGGCCCGTGACACAGCCCCGCGGCCGTGCGGGGTCTGCCGGGGCTCGGCCGGGGAGAGAGGGGAGCTTTGCTGAGGGATAACAGAGCTGCCGGTTCCTCCTGCGCTTTCGCCCAGCTTTGAGCGCTTAGCTTTCGTCCCTAGTTAGTGGCTGTAATTTTTTAAAAATGAGGAATGATCGTATTTCTTGTTCTGAGTTCAGTTCTCTCGAATTGCACCTCATTCCTTGTTTTAGAACGAAGGAGCTTTTAATGGGGAGTTTCGCTTTTCTACAGACAAAGTTTGTGACTATTCACAAGGCACAGCTGTGGCAAGAGGAGGGGAGAACTTACAAGAGTTACGTTAAAGCTGCATGGAAAGGATGGACTTTTCAGAAAACACTAAGACCATTCATAGCTTACATCCGTGTTTCTCTATTTAATGACTGCTAGAGGGAACCACAAAGTTTGTATTTTACTACTCATGAACCATAGTTTCCTGTCTCAAACTGGATTGAGCAATAAATACACTGCTCTGAAATTTTGGTATTTTCCTCACAAGTTGTGAGCTATGAAAACTGCAGTCCTGACATGTGTAAGTGGATGTAATTGCATAAAGTCTGAGAGTACTCTGAAAGCTATAACTTAAAAGTGCAGCGTTAAAGGAAACTTTTGTTGGAGCAGTAGCTAAATGGTTTCTTCTACATCACTTGCTCTCATCTTGCTTTCCTTTCTCCCCCCGACCATGTACTGCTGTTGTTAATGATATTGCAGCTTTTGAAGGATCAAAGACAGATGACTTCTCGTTGACTTGTAACAGTGAATTAATTGCAGCTGGCAAGTCTGCAGTGGGTACTGATATCAAACCTGTTACAACCCAGTAACTCTGATGCAAATGCAACAGGGAAAACATACTTTCCTATACAGATTACATATATAGACCTTTTGAAATATGTACATGTAGAAAGGACAGAGAATATATTTTGCAGTTTTCTTTTGTCCCCTAGGCTAGGTATCTATTGTTTTGCTATGTGGCTATGTACTAGAGTGAGCTAAAATAACATCTAAAGGTGTTATTAATAGTTGTCTTTATTAACTGTCCTATTCTGATACTGGCTTATATATATTCCATATCAAAATCCTGAAAAAAATCTGTTTCACATGTTCACAGACTTCCTATTTAAGGCTAACTGTTGTTCTATTGGAGTCTGTTGCCTGTGAAACTCTAAGTGTAAATAGCTGTGAGTGAATGGAGGCACAATCTGGAATTTCCTTGCTTTGGTAATCATGGTAGATCACTTGGAAGAAATATCCATGGTCATCTTTGTTGCTAAATAGTTATACTGTTCTTTTTACCAACTGGTGCGTCTTTGTAATGGTTGGTTTACTTTCTGAAACAAATCATAGGATTCAATAAATCAAGTCAAGTAACCTGCTGTTGTTGGAAGCAGTCATTCAAATATAAAGTAATTTCTTTTTCTTTTAATACTGGAGGTGAGGCAGGATACTAAGTGTTCTTAATGTTTGGGAACGTGTACTGCAGTGTATGTAAGGAGCTCCCTGTGCACCAAAACATAACTCACACTGGACCTGAGAATCGTAAAAAAAATTTTGCTTTGTCTCCCCAGATTCCTCATGAAGCAGCAACTAGAAATAATCCTTTAGGAAAGGTGCTGTACTTGTTAACATTTGGGTTTTAATTTGCTGGAAGACAAGATGCCTATTTACACAGTTCCTGCCAGGAGCCCCGCTGGGACACGATGCATGGCCACTTTGCGGAAGGCTTCCTCGCACAACACCCTGGCCAGCAGCAAAGCATCTGGGCAGCAGCTGAGGTCACAGGTGTTGGGAGAAAAGGATAGTCTGCCTTCGTGTCCTGAGAATAAGACTGAGGAAGTAAATAGGACCTATGTGATTTCAGCTTGTGAAAAAGTGAGTGATGCATCAACTACTTTTAAACTTGAAGGCAGATTAACACTCCAGAGGAGAACTGGAACAAGCAAAAAATCAGTGTCTGGTAGTGACACAACACAGGGCACAGAAGAGCTACAAACAGAGAAAAGACTTACTTTGCAGAGGCGTGTGAGGACTGGGTCCACAGAGAAGAGTAAAATTAATCAGAATATTGTGCCTAGAAAAGAAAATGATGACTTTGATGTGCAAAGAAATGGCAAGATTACACTTCCACAGAATATTAAGGGTACAGATGGTGTTAAACCAAACTTGAAGTTAACTGAGAATCAGTCAAGTACCAAGTTGCAGCATAACCTGAACAGCAAGGATTCCTTTGGTTTAGTTGGTTGCGTCTGTGAAAATGCTATTTCCAAGTGCATAAAAGATAAGACAAGCACTGCTGACACAAAGTTTCAAAATGAAGTTCCTAAATCAGAACAGTTAGTTACCTCAAAATGTACTAATGGGCTATCAGGAGAACAACCGAATGAAAAAGGCAATATAAATAAGCTAGCGGGAAAGCAAAGGGTACAGCACTTGATGATGAAACATACCAGCTTGGAAAGACCAAGGACACCAGCAAAAGTTTCAACAGAAAGATTTACACTGACACCAATGAACAGCACTTCTCAAGATCAACCAGCTCCCAAGCCAACCTCAAATGAACGAACACCTCATCTGCAAATTTTAGCCAAAAAACTCCCTAGTGTCTCCAGCTCTCTTCCTGTGAGTACAGGTTCAGAAACAAAAGTGAACACAGAAACTTTAGCTGAGAGCAGCAGCACTGGGGAAGATGTTTTCAAAGTGAAAAACAGCAAAGTGATTGTAGCTGCGCGGGTGCGGCCCTTCAATAACAGGTTTGTATCCTGGACTTATTTCTGGTGCTAACAGTGTATGTTGATTTCTACTTTGTACTTTTTGAGTTATTTAAACATTGACCCAATAAGGATATCAGATAACTTCCAAGTATGTATTATACTTCATGCAACACTAAGATAAAGATTTTATTAAGACACTGAATTGACTTTATAGGTGTTTGGTCTATTTTTTACATATTCATTAACAGAAGTATTTTGAGCCTTAATACCTTTCCTCAAACAGGTATTTTTAGCAATGATCACTGATCTTTTTATTTTCCATTAGGCAGTAGATTGAAATTACTAACTCAAAGCATGTAGCTTATATTTTTTTTATTTTCCGCACTTTCCGTTCAGAGAGAAAACTGGAAACTCATTCCCTGTAATCTCCGTGAGTGGTTCAGAGACAATTGTACGAAATCCATCCACAAACCAAGTTTACAGCTTCAGTTACGACTTCTCGTTCTGGTCTTTTGACAAGGGTCATCCTAATTTTGCAAGTCAAGCAATGATTTATAAGACTTTGGCACAGCCACTCCTTGAAAGAGCTTTTGAGGGATACAACGCTTGTCTTTTTGCTTATGGGCAGACTGGCTCTGGAAAATCGTACACGTAAGTTGCTAATAATAATAGTTAAAATTCCATAGGAGCCAATTGTTATGCAGTGTTAAGTCATGAAAGAGATTGTATGGAACAGATTTCAGCGTGATTGAATTGTGTCAAAATGTTAGTGTGTATTTTAAAAATAATTAAACCAATATTTATAGCAGTTAAGCAAAAGTTAACTTTGGAATATTTTTATGTATCTGACCCTGACTTCTTTCTACTTTTAATGAAGAAAATAAAAACTTTTCAGTTTCAGAAAACCTTTATCATTGCAGAAAGCTTCTCAAACTCTTCCAATGCTGTTTTTCACCACTGTTTGCTATTTTGTGCATGAAGCAACATAGTAAAATATAGCATGTTTTTTGGAGAAGACATTTAAGAGATCATTATAATTATGGTCCTTAAGCTTCAGAACTTCAAATAAAGCCAGGTGTTTGTGGCACTGCTTATTTGAAATCAAATCTTTGCAAAAAATAATCCCAGATAAGTAACATTTTTAGGGTTTATGGCCACCTGTGTGTATCTTATTTGTATTTTGAAATAGAATGCTTAGTGAGCTGTTTGGTTTCCAAACATGCATCTATTAAAATTAGTTTATGAGTTTTATAATTCCTATCAGTACTATAGACTTTTAATAAAGGTAGTTGAGGATCAGAAATGTTTCAGTTCAATTTACAATAAATACAGAGTTTACACAGAAGTAAGTTCTCTTTTAAGTGGATGAACTCAGTTTTTACTTACGCTGTTGTTTTTACCTTGGCCTAAAAGAAAGAGAACTCTGAATTGCAATTGTTATCCTATCTGTTGGTTTGTTGGGTTTTTGTTGGGATTTTTTTCTTTCACTTAATATCTTACCTTCACCCCTTTGTGTTTTGAACAAGGCTGAAATTAGTATCAGGGTCCTCTGGTCAAGTTTACACAACAAATTTCTGCTGTGCAGCTGTGTGTGTCTCTAGACTGTAGGTGGATTAGTCCAGTGCACTGGTGTTCTGCTGTGGCAGAACTCAACAGGGAAAAACTGCACCAGAGCTGGAGACGGGCTTAGGTTACACTGGAAGTCTGCAGAGAATATAAAATGCAGGCATGTTAAGATATTAAACATCTATAGGTTTAGTGTTTATAGTGCAACATATTTTTCAGCTGCTGTAGAGTCTTCATTTTACTTGGGTTTTCAACCCATTTCTCAATGGATGAAATAGAAAATACCTCTGAGTATCACCTTGTCCAACTCCACACTTAGACAAGCACCGATTTAGATCAGGTTTATTTCTGTTGCTTTTTGTTGTATAATTTAGAAGTGTATGGCATGGCAGCTTTAGAGCTGTACAGTTAACATTAAAACTATCTATGGAGAGTTACAAAGCTAAACCAGCAGGATTTTTGTAACTGCAGGATGATGGGGTTTGATGAAGACCGAGGAATAATTCCAAGACTTTGTGAAGATCTTTTCAATCAAATAGCACAAATGGACAAGGAACAGGTGATATGCTTATGCCATTGACTTTACATTGGAATATGAGGAAACCGATACCTTAGTGCTGATCCATCTATTAGTGTTCATATTTTTTTGCTGATTCAAGTCTTATTTCTATTCATAGCTCTGATTCAAGGGGTTCCCTAAACAGTCAAAATCAACTTTGTTTTGCTTCCTTAATGGCAGTAATGTGAGAAGAAAATATGGGCATGATATTTTTCTTGCATTGGTAGACTAGGATTCTTTCCTCTATATTGCATGCCTTACAGTATGAGATTTATGTAAGGAAAGGCAAAACAAAATCCCAGTGTGCTCCCTACTTTCAGTGGAGGCAGTAAAATAGAGCTCAAAAATATGAATTTATCATTAAACGTCACCTATCAAAGCACAATACATTGTAATAATATTCCAATTCTAGTATTCTAGCTGAAACAAAAAATAACTGCCCCCACTTTCTTTGTATTTTTTTCTCTGTGTGGTTGGTTCTGTCTGTAATGACGGACTTGCAGTTCAGTAGACCTTAACATTCAGTTAATCTTATTCGGGCAAACTTTTCCATTTTTAAGTATTCCAAATTTCTTTACTGCTTTATATTTGAATTCTAGACTTTGAATCCTAATACCTGTGAACATGTAATATTCTAACCCTAAAGCAGATTTGATAGACACTGAGGAATTTAAGAAAGTTATTTTTTGCTGAGTTTGTTTATAAAGTATAACTTCTAAAAAATCCAGAGTTTTTTTTATTCCTTTGCTTTTGCATTGTAAGTGATTCCGTGGCAGTGAATTGTCTTGAGTCTTGTCTTTCTGATTCCAGTGCTTTAGGGGTTTTGCTGCAGTCTTCCTTGTCTCTTAAAGAAAATTCCATTTTATTTGAAAACAGAAAGACAACCCAGATGCCTTCAGAGGAAAAAGATGTGTTTTCATGGCAGTGTTGTTGTGGTGTTTTTGGTTTTTTTTAATTGTTGTAGGTAGAATCAAAGTTTACCTTCCCATTACGTCATTCTGTTCCAGCCAGGATGTTGACAACATCAATCCATGTGTTCCCTGTGACAAATACTGTGCTGTAGAAGCACAATACCTAAAGGAAAGAGATGAGTGCAGGTGCAAACAAAACTATGGTTTTGTGTACTAAAAACCCAACGCTGAAACTTCTGAAGTTGATAATATACTTTTTTTTTTAGTGCTTTATAGCTTCCATCTAGGAATATCTATGGATGGAATTCCAATGAATTGTATTTTTGATCTTAGCAGTGGGGTTACAGTAAATAACCTTTAAGGGTCCCTTCCACCCCAAATTATTTCATGATATCATTTCTCTTGGAAAGTCCCTTCAGCACAAATGTTTAGAACATTGAAAATCAGGATTTGGCAGTTTAAGTTAATTTTTGAAGCAAAGGATGATCAATGTGTTTTGTGGACTATATTAATAACTATTAATTTTATTAGGTCTTGTATCATCTTGAAATGAGCTTCTATGAAGTATACAATGAGAAAATTCATGATTTGCTTGTCTTTAAAGCTGAAAATGGACAGAAGAAACAACAAGTAAGTTGCTCACAGAATCAAGTATCTGCATAACCTCCAAGTAGTGGCATTTATTCTGAAACAAAAATGCACAAATGACAAGTGATCATTGTTTTTTGTCTAAGTACATTAGTTGTGAACAATGGGATTCAAGTAAAAAAACAAAAATATTACCACATGACTTAAAGCAAAATGCTTGGCACTGGAGAAATGCTAAGCAATGCTGAAATAGAAACAAAATGATTTCGTAGAATCTATCAAAATATTTAAAATCTTCCCTTATCTGCAAAATGAAGATGATCTTATCAGCCTTTATAAAAATCCTTCTAGGATATTATGTATCTAAATCTCCAGGCTGTAATAAGAATCTTCAGTACAATATGATTTGAGTTATAGTCCTGTAATTTAGATGGAGTTTTCTTTTTTTGTTGACTGGTTGTCTCTCAAGAAGCTGGAAGAGGTGGAAAAGAAACAAGATTGGCCTGATTAACTAGTTAAGGATCACTAGTTAAACTAGTTTAGCTAGTTTTTAGTGTTTGTGTATTAGAATATGTAAAACCATAAATTAATGAAATTTGTCTGAAGTAGTGTATGTAGGGAAGGAATTTATCATGACTGATTTATCAAAGAAAAGTACTTCCTATGCTTTGACATTGAACACTATCCAGGCCACTTGTGTGTAAACTGAGTATTAGTTTATGATAAACATGATGTGCAACATTCAACTTGCTGTTGAAATAAGTCCTTTAACCTAAGCTTGGGACCTAGGTGGGTTTGTTACAAAGAAGTTGAGGCTCTACTCTCTCATCCAAAGCTGGAATGCTTTCACTCTGAGTTTTGCCGGTGATTTTGGGGTAAGCTACTTAGAAACATAATAGATTTATGTTGCAGAATTATTTTTTTTTTAAATTTAAGATATTCCTGAGTGCTAGATTTAACTACTACACTCCTAATAAATTTTATTTTGAAATTATTCTCATCAGCTTCGTGTAAGAGAACATCCAGTTTTAGGACCATATGTGGAAGGCCTGACAGTGTAAGTCTTAACTGTACTTATCTTAATAGATGTAGATGATTATCTCGAGGGTCCATGAAAACCTGTGTACTCACCAGTAAATGAAGCAAGATCCCAGTGTTACGTAGTTTTAGAAAAATGCATGATTAGCTTTATATATTGTCTTTATTGCCTTAGCGAAAAATGTGTGGAAGTCTCAAGACAAGTGAAGCTTTCATTGTGTATTTGTTTTCTGTTTGTAACTGGGAAAATGTTTCAGAACTCAGGTAACAGGGAAATCTATAGAAGGAAAACTGTCTGAATCCAAACTTTTCTTTTTCCCCCCCATCTAGGAATGTTGTCCGTTCTTACTCTGATATTCAGGTAAGAGTTATGTAGTTACCAAAAGGGGATGCAAATATTTCTGCCTGCTCCTTTCCTGCTTACTGGTGAAAAATAAATTCCATGGATGGGAAGCAAATCCTTAACAGACTGTCCAGTGGTCTATGATATTTCAGCTGATTCTGTAAAAGCGTGATGAAGACTAGTCTTGTATAATGGAGCCGAGT
The DNA here is from genome assembly GCF_000691975.1 of Corvus brachyrhynchos. Taxonomy (NCBI): domain Eukaryota; kingdom Metazoa; phylum Chordata; class Aves; order Passeriformes; family Corvidae; genus Corvus; species Corvus brachyrhynchos. The sequence goes on along the minus strand of NW_008237239.1, from coordinate 4,945,519 downwards.
AGATTTGTACCATCAAGTGTCACTGTACACATGGTTATTTCTAAAGTTTAACTTCTAATTCCTCTCTTACAGTCATAATTTGTGTTAGTAACTGTATTTGCAAAATTTAAATATTCAGCTAACCATCCATAGCAGGGTTTGGTTTCACATTCTGACTTTTGTCTCCTACAGAGTTGGCTTGAACTAGGAAATAAGCAGAGAGCAACAGCTGCTACAGTAATGAATGACAAGAGCTCTAGATCTCATTCTGTCTTCACCCTTGTCCTGACACAAACCAAGGTATTGCTGGGATTTTTTTGTATCTGTTCAAATCTGGTAGTAAAAAGTTCTTTCGTGTGCTGCCTAGAAAGTTGTGAGAATATACCTGAAGAGCTTTGAGTAAAGCACAGGGCATTTTAACATGGCTTTCTACACAGCAAAACTTGTTTTATTTTACATGCTTTGAGTAGATTCTGATGTCTTTGTGCTAAGTATATTTATAGCAGCAGTATAAATATGTCTAGGCTGACAGATCTAGGAGTAGTTCCAAGCTTCTCAGTGTGACTTTTGAGATGTAACAGGAATCCTAATTGAGGCCAGATTGAATTTCACACTGCTGCCAACACATCTTAGCTTTTTAGAAGGTTAGGCTGTGCGAGGTGCGTGGCTGTGCTGAGTTCCTGCAGGCAACAAACTGGGGCAATGGTAGGAGATGCAATTTCTGCTCAGTTTCAACACACTTCACTGAATAAATGTTTTCTTGCTTCAGGATGCCTCTTCCCCAGGTGTCTCCAGGATATAGGGACTACAACTCCTCATCTGATTTGCAGATGCTTAAAAGACAAAACCTGACTTAGTGATGTGAGCCTGAAGACAGAAATGGAATAGGTAGAGCTCCTCAGGAGTCTACAGACTGTCAGTTTTCTCCATTGACAAATGACTTGTTGGTTTGGGAGTTTTTTGTTCTTGATTGGTTTAATTTTTTGTCCCAGCTTCCTGGATTTTCTCCCTTCTTCTTCCCCTTGCCATTCTCACCACTAGATTATTGATTTTTCTCTATCATAACTTTTTCCACCGACTCCTTAACTGATCCTCATTGGTCTAAGTCAGTAACAGCTTACTGATTTGCATGTTTATTGGATAACTGCAATTGGATTGACTGCAGTCATCAAACTTCAGACCCAAACTCCTAGTTTGGTAATCTGTTGTGTTTGCAGTTTATGCTTATGCAGTTATTCAGCCACAATCAACTGATACTATGGTTATAAGTCTGAGCTTAGTCTCCTTCAAGGGATGTACACAAGGTATCCTATCAAAAGTTAAAAGTTAAATGGAAGCATGAAATTTTTATGTATTTAATGTGAACAGCTTGTTAGATTTCTGCTTGTCTTCAGGCTTTTTATTTTGTTTTGAATGCCAGCATCTCCCTTTCTTTCCAGGTAGAATTTGTGAATGAAAAACAGTGTGATCGTAGGCTTACCAGTCACATAAATCTAATTGATCTAGCTGGCAGTGAGTGCTGTACAAAAGCTCAGACCACTGGAGAAAGGCTGAAGGTAAATCAAGAATGGAAATCTGTGGGAAAGGTTTGACTCCTAAGAATACCCTTAAACTCCAAAGCATGCTCACCTAACTTTTGGGCAGGAACTGTAGCTATAAAAGGATATATGTAGCCCTTATGCTTGTCAGTATTACATCACATTTTGCTAGTGAGGGTGAGTGGCCTGAAGAAGCTGTTTGGACTGTGCAATGTGGCAGATCTTGCTTAGAGCACCTTTCCCCATGTTATGCAGGTCTAATGATCCTGCAGGAGGAGTGAGAGGAAGCTGTTTGTGTGACTTTGGAAATCATGAATCGAATATCACATGGAGTTGAGGCTTTCCCCTTTTTGGGGGCATCTAATGAAATAGATTTTTCTAATAAGAGACTTTATTTCAAGCTGTCTTTGTAAGTTTGATGGTTCTTAACACTACTTATTTTAAAGGCAGCCTTTGTTCTTTCCAAATGAAGATCCAAATAAAGATGCTCTTGCATCTTATTGATCTTGTAATAATTGGTGACATTTGATGTGGTACAGCTGTAGCATACATTGAACAAACATAATTAATCAACAGTACAGTTGATAACATCACAAAAGAAGCTGCAACTGTATTATATTTACTTTTGGTTTGTGTAGGAAGGTGTGAGTATCAACAAATCACTGTTGACCCTTGGAAGGGTTATTTCTGCGCTCTCTAAACAGTCTCAAAACGGAAAGAAAATGTTCATTCCTTACCGGGAATCTGTCCTTACTTGGTATGTATATTTCAGAGTTTTTTATATAGAAATAGAGGCTTTCTGAGACTGTGGTTTTCTCATCTCTTCATGAGGCATCACTTCCCATCCTTTCTCTCGCTCTCTCTCAAATGACCTGTGGAGGGAAGAAATCAGCCTGTTGCATCAGATATAGACCAAACAGGAGCTTGGTTTGTGTTTTAAGTAGCTAACAGTCTCTCTCAAATAAGTAGCAACACGCTGGGTATTTTGTATTTAATCTGTTCCACTTGGGAAGTTTTGAATTTTTCTGTCAGTTTGAGGGCCAGGGATTGATTGCTGTTCTCCTGTCCGATGAAGGTTGTTAAAGGAAAGTCTTGGTGGGAATTCCCAAACGACCATGATTGCCACAGTGAGCCCAGCTGCCAGCAGCACGGAGGAGACGCTCAGCACCCTTCGCTATGCGAAACAGGCTTGTTCAATTATCAACATTGCTAAAGTAAATGAAGATGTAAATGTCAGACTAATCAGAGGTGAGATTGACATCTGCAGTCTTTCAGGGTTTTCATTTCATGTGTGTTTAGCTTATTTCTTATAAGAGTTCTTACTACTAATAATCTGTTGTGTTGATTGACTACTTGTCTATTAGACTAATACAACTTCTTCCTTTTAATATTATTGTTCTTTGTGAGCTTTTTTTTCCCTAAATATAGGTGATATCTTAGGCTACACTTGAGAACTAGAAATAGAGAAAAGTGTTTGGTCTTAATTAAATAACAGGATGAATTTTGTACTATTGTACTGAAGTGTATTTTGCCTTCATTTTTTACATGTACTGTTTGTCTGGTTTGTCTAATGTAGAATTAAAAGCTGAAATTGAAAAACTGAAGGCAGCTCAGAAAAGTGCTCTGAACACTGATCATGAAAAATACAGGCGTTATTTGCAGGAAATAACATCTCTGAGGGTAGAATTGCACCAGCAGGAGAGGAACATGGCAGAAATGCAAAGGTTAGGCACTCATTAATGTCTTAATTTAAAATGGAAATGGTAAAATTTATACGCTGTAATTTTTCTCCTAATATATTTTGTTATTTTCTCTGTATATTAAGGGCCTGGAAAGAAAAACTTGAGCAAGCAGAGAAAAGGAAATTGGAAGATATAAAAGAATTGCAGGTACATTTTTTTTCTATAGGACATAGTACAGAAAATATAACCTCAGCAAACCTTGCAGAAGAATGAGAGTAGCTGTAAGATTTGGTTTCCTTAATGCTCTTCTTTTAACAGATTGCTATGGCTTCTTAGAAAAATTTAATATGATACTTGAATGCATAAAGTAAATTGTTTTTTAAAGCAGAGCTCTTTTTTATCTAGAAAGCTGGAATTGCATTCAAAATGGACAATCATTTACCAAACCTTGTCAATCTCAATGAAGATCCTCAGCTTTCTGAGGTGCTGTTATATATGATCAAAGAAGGAGAAACTACAGTTGGAAGGTGTACACCAAATTCAAAACATGATATCCAGCTTTCCGGAGTGCTGATTGCTGATGACCACTGGTTTGTCGTGCTCTTTTTTTTATACTTTAAGTTTCTTCTCGCCCTTCCCTTTCTTCTGGAGTCACTCTTCCTTCTGGCAGTAGCAAACTGTAGTTTTCTAGCCAAGAAAATACTATATAGGGATATTTTTTGTACTGCTCAATGATTAAGGCAACTACCTTCTGTTCCCTCTAGAAATCTGTTAACTAAGGTAGTTTAATTTTTGTTCATTTCATTCATGTAGCAAAGTTTTCTTCTGCAGCATTTCTGCATGAATAAGTCCTGATCAAATAATGCTGCGTGATAGATAAATGTTACATTTAGTTCAGTGGAAAAGTGAAATGCCTTGACAGTTCTTACTTTAATAAAAATAGACAGCAACTTTACTGTACTGCAGAAATATTGCTTAAAGTGCATTTTATGCAATTGATCCCTAAAAAAATGCTGTAAGAAATGTAACTAATCAGTTATTAAAAACATGAAAGCTACATAATCAAATAAATGCGCAGATGGCAGGATATTGTAGTAATTTTTTAGCAGTGGATTCTTAGATATAAATATAGGTTCTCTACCAAAATATAGGTTGTTGTTCATTAATTGTGTTGTACCTACGTAGTATGAAGACAATACACAGAAAAACAATAACAGAACACTATCTAAAGCCTGAATTTTAGTTTATTAAGAAACATCACTTGCAATTGTGAGCTACTGATACTGTAAATGTTTCTTGTTTTCAGTGTTATAAAAAATACTGCTGGCAAAGTAAGTATTATTCCGCTTAGAGAAGCCAAGACATACGTAAATGGGAAGTGCATTTTGGACCCAACAGTTCTGCATCATGTAAGTAATTGATTTGATAATAGTAATTTGTGAATGTGTGGGTTTCTTTGCTTTGTTAATATCTCAACTTCAGACTGCAAGTTTTCTGAGAATGCTCTGTAACCATAAATATTTGTCTATTTCTCTTTGATTTCTAGCTTCATCTGCATGTTGTAAACACTGAAAATTTTCTTATAAATCTAAAACTTTTAGGAGGATTTTTTTTTTTCCCAATAGGGTGATCGAGTAATCCTTGGGGGAGACCATTATTTCAGGTTTAATCATCCAGCAGAGGTTCAGAAAGTTAAAACACCTTCTTGTGGGACTACATGTTTGCATGATGGTCCAAAAGATTTTGAATTTGCAAAGAATGAGCTGCTTATTGCACAGCGAACACAGTAAGTATTGATTCTTCTTGTTCTGAAACTAAGCTCAGTTGCTAATTCAACCATGCAGTTAGTTTTAGAAATAACTGAAGATTATTAATTATTTCACAATGGGGGTAGTTGGAAAATAGCAACTCCATTTATAATGGAAGTCACAGTCACAGCTGAAATGATGTATACCTCTAAGGTTCAATCACCACAAGCTAATCCAGGTACCAAGAATGTAGACCACTATTAAAGAAACACTGAGCTCCAGGGGGTCTCAGAGTAGTGTATCTCTTTAATTATTTTCTCTCCAAGCATATGATGAGTCTGAAAATGACTTTTGATGTTTTAAAGAGATTTAAAGTCTGAAAAGTAAATCCCTTAGGAAAATGAAAAGAACGCAAAGTAATTACCTGAGTCTTCTGTGATGGTGGAGAGTTTGAGAAACAGTGAAGTGTTATTTGTACTTACTTCATTATGGGGAGTTATTAAACTGTAAGTCTCATGGATTTAAAATTTAATTTTGCATCTTAATGTGATTTAGTGAGTTTCTATTGCAGTCTTTAAATCTGTGAAAAATGATGTAATAAAATAAAAATGGAACTTGAGTGGACTTTGAAATTCTGGAATGTCTTCCATATTTACATTGGAAGTGTCTACATTTTGTCCATGAACTCAAAAACATGCAAAATATGAGAGTTGTTTTGTTTGAAAAAAACCTTAAACCCTCGTGACAGAAAAAAAGCTTATAATCTTTATACAGCTTATAAGAGATAAACAGCAGCAATCTAAATGTATGACACTTGTAGGCTTGAATCAGAAATTGAAGAGGCACGACTCAAAGCCAAGGAAGAAATGATGCAAAGTGTCCAAATAGCAAAAGAGATGGTTCAACAAGAACTGACCTCACAAAAAGAAGCGTATGAAAGCAAAATAAAATCCCTGGAAGCAGAAGTGGTAAGTTGCCATTGCATCATTACATAAAATATATCAATAAAGTAAACCAGAAACTAGTATGTGTGATATATGTTTGTTTGGTGCTTGGTTGGAGTTGGTTTGTTTGTGTGGTTTTGGTTTTGGTTTTCTTTTTCTCTTGCATATTATAGCAGCATTGTAGGGAATGCAAAGCCTCATTCTTTAAAAAAAAAAGTCAGCCTTAGTAACACAAGAAGTTGTGAAGTGGTTATTCTCTTCAGAGTTATTCCAGGGATTGTAACTTGTAAGCAAAGAAAAATACCTACAGTATCTACCTTATTGCATGAGGCTTTTAAATCACTATACTGGATTAATTAACACAGCTTTTTTTCTTTTCAAGCTTGCATGCTACTTTGTAGTTGTTTTTTTCAATACGGTTACAACATGCATGAGTTGGCACAGAATATGTAAAACATGGTAAAACAATAATGATGTATCTTATATCATACATACTCTATAGAAGACCTAAGGTGATGCTTCTGGACTGGGGATATAACCATTGCTGATGTTGGGCTGTGTAGGTCACAGAGGCTGCGAGTTTTAAATGTGTTGAATATCTGCCTGAGGGATGGGTCAGAAATGCTGTAGAAGCAGTATTCCTTCTCCCATGTCTCCCTTTTGATACTAGAGAGAAGAATCTCGTAAGAAGCAAATCCAAGAACTGAATAACCAAAAAGCCACAACTAAAATACAGGAGCTGGAGAAGGCAAAGAAAAGCCTTGAGCTAGAACTCCACTTCAATAAGAAGCGTTTAGAAATGGAGACCTTAGCTACCAAGCAGGTAATTGGAAAAAAACAATGTTTTTAGGCAATAAGCTGTGGTTTGTTTGGGGGGCTTTTTTTGTTGTTTGTTTTTTAAGAATCCATTATTGTAAAGGAAACGATTTAAAGTACTTCTGTGTGATTTTATGCATAAGACCTGATGTTTTGTTTGCAACCTGAGTATGGTAACGTATTAACGTTGGGGATTGACTAATGCTGACCTTATTTCTTAAATAATGTGGATGGTTTTGTTCTTGCACCAAAATTTAGCAACCGTTGCCTTTGGCAAAAGTTATTACTTCAGACATTAATGTAAGTAATGACTGAGTCTTGGCTGGTGTTCATATATATATCTGACTGCTGCAACAAATGCAAGTTTTTAAAAAAGCTGTTCCTTTTTAATTCCAGTATTTTTTTGAGCATTGCAATATGTAAGCAAACCCAGAAAACTGTCAGTTTGAAAATTAATTATTTTATATCAGTATAGCAGATGTCCAGTATAAAATTAATTTTGTTAGTCTTTAAAATGGCAGGAACAAAAAATTTAGCTTCAACAAACAGCAATAAGAGTTTTAGGTTTGTTTTTTTGTTTGTTTTTTTTTTTTAATCACTGCCCATTTTCCCCCAGGCTCTAGAAGACCATACTATTCGTCATGCAAAGATAGTGGAAGCTCTGGAAGCTGAGAAGCAGAAGATTGCTGAGGAAATACACAGCCTTCAGAAGAATCACAGAAGTGGGAATAAACCAATGATGGGTATGTATATGCATAATGTTGCAAAGGCAATGCTGGCTTTTCTCTTGTTCAGTGGGCATGGGCAATGGGTGCTGATACAGGAACTTTTTCTGTTCCACTAACATTTCTCTAGTGATCCTGAACAAGAAGAGTCTTCTGGTTGTTACAAACCTTTGCATTCATCATCTATATATATTGGACTGTGTTAGAAGCTCTGTGTAATCACACTCAGGGTGGTTAGGTGGACATACATGTAGTCTGTATTTATCCCAATTAGTTAAGAGTCCTTCCCGCTCTGTCTCCACTGGTCAGGCATTAACTCATTGGGGAAACTGGGGTAACAGAATTCATTTTGTTCAGTTTCCTGCCTTGGATTAATAATAATAATAATAATATAGTGTCTGGTCTTATGCCTCTGTTTCTGAAATACCTTTTACCCAACCATTTAAAAGGGTTATCTTGCCCAGGAGGGTAAGTTTTTCCCAATGTATTGGAAATTATTGGAACTGTTATTGGGTAAATTACGTTTGTGCTTTTGGGTTGCGGGTTTTTTTCTGCTCTTAATCTTTTTTAACCCTAAAGTTGTTCCATCACATTGTTTGGTTCACTAAATCAGTATCTTCTATATTCTTTATTAGTTCCACTGAACTGGAAGTCTCTGAAGCTGTCTGTGATGATTAAAGAGGCTAACACCATTAGTAATGAATTAGGGAAAAACACTGTTTTCTGCAGGTCAGTATCTGAGTTACTTAGTTATAAGGTGTATGTGTAATGGATATATAATATTTATATGTGTATTTACACATTATAAATATTTACATATTTATTTATATATATATTTATGTATATATTTGAGGGTGGATTCTGGATGTGCAGTGAGCTGTTGGTGTTTCTTTTAACAGTCTTGTGCAATTGAACACGATAAATGAATTTTCCAAGCTAGTGTTAGCTAAGTGTGTAGTTGAGCCTTGTTACTTTGAAATGGGAATTTCTAATTGAATTTTAGATCAAAACTTTAAAGGTAAGCTATAGACCATTAACTTTGAATTAAGTGTGCTTTGGAGGTGAATCTTCTGATGCCTATGTCTATCTTACTTCGGTTCACATATCAAAGTGGTCCTAAAGCATGTGAGATGCATAATGTCTCAAGAAATTTTTGTGCCACATTTTTAGTCTTCATTTTAGTCTACCTACAAGTACCTTTTTTATTTTTGCAATATGAATATGTGTTTTGTCTTGATTTTTGTCTTCTTTTTTTTTAACTTTCTCCAATTCTTAGGCATGACAAAATTGATGATAAAACAGGAACAGTGTCCTCTATTCAGGTGCAGGTTCGTAATATCAAACTGGGAATAACAACTTTTTGGAGCCTAGAGAAATTTGAGTGTAAACTAGCAGCAATGAAAGAACTCTATGAGGTCAGTAGCAATTGAAGAATAACCACCAATAATCAGTTATTTTTTGTCGAAGATAAGATTTTGATAATGCATACAGAAGGAAAATCTTGTGGTTTTTTGAGTTTTATGTGATATTAAACAGCAAGACATGTGACTACTTTTTAGTAAAAACATGCATATGCACTTGTCCATTAGACAAAAAGAGTACAGTGGAAGAAAATTGCTTTATTTGGGTCATTTTGTGTAGAGAGTAAGAAGCAGTAAAACAAGGACTGCTTTGTGAGTCTTTTGGTTGTTCAATTGTTTTATGTTCTAAATGAAAATTTAATTTTCTAAAGGTATCACTTGAGTTTTCATTATTATCTTCTACTTATCCATATGCTGACTACTTTATCACTTTTTTCTGTTTAACCCTCCTCCTCCCCTGTGTTTTCTTTATTTTTTCAGAGTAATGATAGAAATAAAGCCGTTGTTGATGTGTTTTATGATCCTGCTGACGAGTGGGAACCTGACCTTTCAGACAGCTCCGTTTCCTCGCTTTCCAGAAGAAGGTACAAGTAATTTGTAGCTACTCTTCTACACTTAAAGCAAAAACTTGTGTAATTATCTAAATATGCTTTTGTTCCACTCTCCATACACTGTGTCATCTGATGACTCTTATCTTGTATTCACTCATTCTCTTGGATTTCCTCATGGACAAAAAAAAGGATCAAAAGTTGTGTGTAGAGCTTTCCAAATCATGGGTCATCTATGTATCATCAGTGCAGAGTGAAATGTGTAGTTTTTAATGTTTCCTTCCCACTTCTATACTATCAAAGCATCGTTTTGAAGGAGTAAATTGCATATGGTCTGGGACCTTGTATTTGAAGTTTTAGCCTTATAACAATATTTATAACTGTCTTGCACACTTTTGCAAGCTGTAGGTCATCATGGAAATGCTTGACGAGGAGAAATTATTTTCTTTTCAAGGTTTTTCATGTTTTTATTTTATCATCCTTTCTTAGAAGTAGAAGCTTCATGAAGAACCAGAGAATTTCTGGATGTTTGTCTGAGATAAAATTGCAATCTATTCAGAATAAACAGACTTCCTATATATCAGGTACTTGCTATATGGCAGAAAACCTTTCATTTCATACTGACAATTCAAACTGACTACATGCATAAAACATAGGTGCTTCTAATAGTTGTTTAGAAAGACCACTGTGGTTGGAAAGCAAACTTAAAAATGTCCTGTTTATGATACCTTCAAATTCATAATGTCAAGCTGTTAACAGTAGGGGTGTCTGTATATTTGGTTATCCTTTGTTAGGGCAAAAACTTCCTGATCAGCACTAATTTAAGAAATTTACCTGAAACATTACTCTGCTTAACTATGTGGGTTAACTGGAGAAAGAGGCTGAATCCTGATACAGTAATATGGAGACTTCATTTGCTTGTGTTGTTGCTGTTCATTCAGTTACTGAGGCTTCCCCAAGCTTTTGGCCGGGTTTTACAAACTTTTTTTTTCTGAAATATAGGATACTTTAGTCTTCCAAATATTTGTGTACATTCAGTTATTTTAGATTGGCTGGATTTTATTTTCTATTTCTCTCTGTACATTTGATTGTTGAAACAAATGTATTCATGTTAAAGAATTTCACTATGGAATTTGTCTTTGTACTAACTGAATTTATAAACTATTTAGAATGTGGTACAGGTTTTTTTTATGAATTAGTGCCTTGAGTGAGTGTCTATATAAAAGTCATTACAAAGAGACACTGACTGCTCACTCCTATGAAGAGTTTCTTGCATGTATGTTTTGCTTTTACCTCATACAGGTTCACTGAACAAGTCCGGCATATGCCCAAGCTTTTCTGAATTGTTTCTTCCTGGAATTTGCAAAGAATCTATAAGTTCAGCTTTAGATTTACTGGAGCAGAATAACGAAGGAGGAAAGAGCATAGCAGATAGTCTCCTAACTAATTTGTTTATAATTTTTTCTGGAGCATCTGCCATTTCAAAAGCCTATGAACAGCAAGATGAAGAATGTCAGGAGAACTGTAAGTGTCATTTTCATAGCGTTTCAAACATTACTAATGACTTGTCATTCAGATGCACAAGCATTCATGTGTTTGTCAGCCACAAGAATTAACATTCCAAGGTTCATTTGCAAAGGAGATGGATCTGATAGATCTCTTTCTCTTGTAGTTTTCTCTCTTGATCGTGCTGCTCAGTCCTACAGCATCAGAATTATCTCTGCTTTTGACCAGATTGTGGTTATAAGTAAACTCTGGCTTAATAATGTCCAAAAGTGTCCTGGATCTATAAAAGTTGATGAAGAAATGAAACAGGAAATAAAGAACTTGGGAGGTTATTTACAGTTGCTGTTACAGGTAAAGCATATTAAAAAGTTCATCTGTGTGTAGAGAACTTCCTTGCATTAATGCAGTATTTATTACTGGCTTGCTAAAAACACTTAAATGTCCAGTGTGTGTAATGACAAATCAACACACCTAGGGAAGATAAATGGCCAAGGTTGCATTTTTTTCTGGCTAAGCTGGTAGTTATGTGTGCTAGTGGAGAGTAATGCAGACCTTCCTGTGCCCAGGCCCTGACAGAAGCATTGGTTCTTACTCATAAAATGGTAGAATAAAACACACAGTGATAAGAGCAAATGATAATTTAGACTTTGAAGAGCTGCAGTTTAGAAACTTATAAACCAGTGGCCAGTGAATATTACTTTTGTTCATGCCATAGCCTTGTGAAGTTTGTTTTTTTTTTTTTAACTGTGTAGTATAATGGTATTGTTGTTTTGTGGTTGCAAGGCATGAATTTTTAGCTGTGATAGATAAGCCATTGGAAGCAGGAAGATGTAAAGCTGAAAATGCCTGAGCATTGTGTGCTACAAACTCTTGCTGTATAGCAAGTATATGTTCTTTGACCAGAGGTGCTTTCTGGCATCAGTGAATGATGTGCCTTTGTTTCCCAGGGGTGTTCTTCAGATATATCCTCGATGGTAGCAGAAGCATGGAGCAAAGTAAACCAAACAGTAAAACAAACAATGAAATACACAGGACACTTGGCAGTAGTCACAACAGCTGATATTTCATTTCCTGAAGAGAACAACATTCCTGCCTCTAGTCTGCAGGTGAAAAATGTTTCTTAGAAATACTGATTATGAATAGTAATTTTGATGTTGAGGTCACACTTGCTATGAGTAACTGTACTCAGAAGCAAATTGTTACATATAACAACTTCATCAACTGAATTAAGTAAATTTAGAGTTTATCTAAATACTTCATATTTATAGTGAAAATAGATGTATTAATAACCTTAACATTTTTTTTTCCCTTAAAAGCCACATCCTTTAAATCTGCGTAACTTAAACCTATGAAAAGAAAGAAGTGTATGGTGCCTTTACGTTTGTACCTGCACTGAATTATACAAGTCTATCTGTCTCACTGAAATTCACTATTTATATTTTGGTAATCTGTGCTTTAAGTGCCACATTGAATTTACAGAAATCTGACTGAACTTCTGTAGTTCAAGGAAGACATGTGACTGAAGAGACCTGCACTGAATAATTAGCTCAAAATTGTTTCTAGCCTACTACAGAAAATCTGTTTTAACTCAAGACCACATTAGATTCTTTAATCATTGCATTTTGAACCTTTGTTTTAAAAGGAATTTGTACTTGCCATTTATGATGGAGTAGGCTCAGGTCTGGAGTGTCTCATTGATGCTGTACAGGAGAAAGCAAGAATGGTACAGAAAGAACTTGTGAAACTATGTCCACAAAATGAGGTGAGATGAAATTAAGATTATAAACTGCTACTATATCTTGTAGACACTTGATCATGTTTTGTTTTTTGTGCTTCTATTTTAAATCATGAAGGTGATACTATAGGGAGTTATACAAAATAGAGAATAAAGTATAAGCACCATAGTTAAAAAACATTTCTGTGGCTGAAACTTCTAGTTGGCAAGTTAGGGTGCCCCTTGGACATACACCATTTTCTTAGTGGGTAAGCCCTTTTGACAGAGAGCCTGGCTGAATTCCAAGAAAATACTTAGGAAAGACTGGAATCTTCTGAGTGATCAGTTGTTCCTCTGAAGGAAAGCAAAACTTTCTGCCTACTCTGGTTTTCACTGTTGTCATTCTTAATCCTACAGACAGTAGTGAAACCGTTGAAAATATTTTATTTCAATGTGTTTGCTTGGCTCCCAAATACTTCATGTTTCCAGCAAAAGGAACTGAGCACTCTGCTTTCTGAATAATGGTGTTTGCTTGCAGCAGATTCTTAAGTGTCTGCAGGACTTCTGTAAAGGTTTGTCTCTGATGCAAGTAATGTGAAGTTGGAAGGAAAACACCAGAGCTACCCCTGCTGCTTAGAATGGCAGTGATACAAAATTACGGGACAACCTTTCTTTAGCGAATACTTAAATATGTTCATTTGATCCTCCCATAGTGAGGGGTTTAAAACCTTGCAGATGTAATTAATGTTTTCTACCAGTTAATATTTTCTTTGAAAAATTGCATGTTAAGTTGCAGAAAATGTTTCTTCTGCTTTGGATATTTCTCTCTTTAGTATGTCAGTGTTCGTTCTTATCCTTTTAATGTACTTTGACTTGAATAAAGTGTACAATATAATTAAAAGTTTCTTTGTAGATTCAAAACCGAATAAAGGATAATGCGGTGGCATTAGCCAGATTCCTCGAAAGTAACATGTCTTACTGCAGAAAGGTAAGAGAAATGTTTCAGAAAATGTGTGCTTTGAGTCTGCTATTTAAATTTTAAGGATGCATTTATCTAAGAAGAGGAGTGTGTGTGTGTGTATGTGTATATATATATATGTACATACTGTATATTTACGATTGCATGATAACACTTCCTATCAAGCATCATTCCTGTGATTGGAATGCTAACTTTCCTTGCTGCTGCATTTCCATTCAAAGCTCTTTAATTTTACTTAGGATAAAGAATTTCTTGAGGCACTTATATCTTCCTTTTTGTGCTCATCATGAACAGCCTAACTACCTGTTGTGCTTTCTTTTTAAGCTGAAAGTTCAGCAATGCTTGTGTAACTGTTTTATAACTGCTGCCATAGATTATGACCATAATTACTGGTATTTTGAATTAAAGCCAGGATAGATGATTTGATCTAAGAGCCAAGCATTTCCTGGATTTTAATGTCATTTGCTTTTTTCTTCTGTTCCTAACCGCGTTAACGATGTGCACTTCTTTTCAGTGCTATCTCACTTCTGTGACGTGATATCAGTTTGATTTTGTATTGGCTTGATCTATGTGACTGAAACCATAATAGGCATTATGTATTTGATGTATTTGGTTCTATTTAAACTGCTCTTTATTAATACAGAAAGAAACAGAATCTCAGTTGCCAGAAGAAGAAACTCTGTATCGAGAAATAAAGAAAAGCACTAAGATTGCTGTGAAGTATTTGGAATTGGAGCAGTGCCTAACTGAAGTCTGTCAAATTGTTTCTTCCATGTTGCAAGGTATTTAGCTGAGTTACCACCTGTAACCTATGGGCTACAAGAGACTTGCAAAGCCAAGGAGAGGGCTATTTGGTCTCTCTTTGCAAAATGCTGCCTTTGATTCTTCTTGTTTCTGTTTTTCATAGGATTATACAGAAACACCAGCCCTCTCAGGAGCTTTGCAGAAAATATTTCTGTCATAGCTGGATATTTTAACAACTATTTCAGTTTATTTACCTTGTCTTCTGCGAACAACCCTATCCAGAAAATGCATGTACCTTTTATGAACCTGGATGAATTGGACTCTCTGGTTGATTCCCTTATTCTGAATTTTGAACTTGAACAAGGACAGCCATCACTGCAATCTCAAACTATTTGTAATGAAACTACTGAGGCTCGAGGAGGACAGGTTGAAACAGGTCAGGTAGAATTTTCTTGGAAATGGAATGGGATTCCAGAATGCACACAGACTCCAGAGCCTTCACCTGGTAGGATAGAATGGGTGTAAAATGTTATTATCAAGAAATTAAAGAGAACTCTTTCCTATTGTAACATACCACAAAAAGCTAAAATTTATTGCTAATATTATTAGTGAGTGAGTGGTGTGAAAGTAAATGCCATGATTGTATGAGGATAAGTACCCTATATTTCACCAAAGAAAAAATACATTCCTTAAGAGGCTGTTAAACTTCAAAATAGAATTTCTTCTGTTTGAATAGAAGTGTATTACTACCTAGGTTTATAAGAAATAATTTAATTTTCTTTTATTTTTGCTTCACCTCAGCTGCATTATGATCTGGTAATGCTATTGCAACTTGAAAGTAGTTTTTTATGCCTTTTTTTAAACAGAGCAAAAACTTTGTATTTATTTATGTAGAGAAGGACAATGAGAGATAGTAAAAGTACTTTACAACCTTATTTGATGAATGCTTTTTTAAGTCGTTTTTAGTTCATTGAAGAATCTGGACTTAAAGTATCACAATGATGCTGTGCTTCAACATGATCTGAAGTAAGTTTATGTTGGGTTCATTGCTAGTGAGTTAGCTTTTGATTGCTCAAATCACTTTAACCACTATTCATACTGGAATAGAGGCATATCGCTTCCTGAATAATATATAAATTATCCCAGGTTGTAGAGAGCTTCCCAATCCATTACTTCCTTGTTCTTTCTATCATTGTTTAACATCTTACTTTTAGTCTGCTGGCTGGAGTTAACAGGAAGGATGGAAATTAATTTGCATGGGTTTTAGAAGGCCTGGACTAAGCACAATTTTCTCACAACAGTGCTGAGCAATTTATACAGTAAAACATAAGGTTTTTTCATAGACATTAACACTTCTGTTGTGGTTTAAGCCCAGCTGGAAACTGAGCTTTCCCTCACTCCTCCACCAGTGGAGGAGAATCAGATGGGTAAAAGGGAGATAATTCCGGGCTTGAGCTATAGACAGTTTAATAAGAAGAGCAAAAGCCACACTCACAAGCAAAGCAGAACAAAGAATTAATTTACTGCTTCCCATGGTCTTCCCCATGGGCTGCAGGGGATTCTCTGGTCCTATGCCTGGAGCATGTCCTCCCTTGCTTCATCGTGGGGTCGTGGGTCCTTCTCACAGACTGCAGTTCCTCATGAACTGCTCCAGTGTGGGTCCCTTCCACAGGGTGCAGTGCTTAAGGAACAGCCTGCATGCGTCCCTCATGGAGTTAAAAGTCCTGCCAACAAACCTGTTCTAGCATGGTCTCCTTTCTCCACGGGTCCACAGGTCCCTGCCAGGAGCCTACTCCATCATAGGCTTTCCCTGGGGTCACAGCCTCCTTCAGGTTATCCTGCTGTTCCAGTGTGGGATCCTCCATGGGCTGCAGGTGGATATCTGCTCCCACATGGATCCATCCACAGGTCCCACTCTCTCTGAGTTGTCATGAACTTGGAGTTCTGGAGTGTGTCCAGTACAGCAGCACAGAAACAGCAGCGATGCCCTGGCTAGGTGCCAGTCCCTGTGCGTCACCACTGCTGTCCTCAAATGTTCCCAGGCACTGCAGAGTGAGGGGATCAGCAGCACAACAGCAGGGAAAGCAAAAAGCAGCCACTGATGAGCACTACACTAACGAACTGTAAAGCATCAAGCCCAGGGCAAGCACAGGAGTCTGCCCAAAGCAGCCAAAGAGCCACAAGGGCTGTAAATTCCATCTAACACATTCCAATCAGATCTGTTGTTATCTGAAACCCTTTGAGCCCTACATTGGGTGCCAAAGAGGGCTGCTGTGGTTTAACCCCAGCTGGTAACAGCCCCACACAGCTGCATGCTCACTGCCTCCTGGTGGGACTGGGGAGACAATTGGCAGGGTAAAAGTGAGAAAAATTAGGGGCTGAGATAAAGACAGTTTAATAGGGAAATCAAAAATTGGGCACACAAGCCAAACAAAACAAGAAAATCAATTCGCTGCGTCCTGTGGGCAGGTAGGTATTCAGCCATCCCCAGGGAACAGGGCTCCATCACATGTAATGGCAGTATGAGAAGCAGAAAAGGCCTTGGCTCTTTGTAAGTTCTGCTCAGCAATAAAAAAAAAAAATCTCTATTTTATCATCATTGTGTTTAGCACAAATCCAAACTATTGTCCTGTACAAGCTACCTTGAAAAAAATTAACCCTACCTAAGCCGAAATCAGCACAGCTTCCAAGGTGGATATTCATAGCTGCCATCTCGCCTTCTGAGGGAAGATGTTCAACATCTTGAGAATTTCAGTCTTTGAGGACATGTCAGACTCTTGGAACTGTTTTATGTGAAAAGACTACAGCAGAAATCAATCATTTTCTTTTGAAAGCTTTCACACTGTAGTTATAATTGATGCTGTTATTCAGTGATTTTGTGCTTTTCTGATGTAGAGGAAATGGGGAAGGTAATTATGCTGATCCAGTTACCCACATATGTATTTCCTAAAGACTAGTACACTGTAATACTTCGTCAAAAAATGTCTAGCAGTGCAGCCCTGGCACCCAAAATACTCAGCACTTTTTCTTGCTGCTAATAATTTCCTTCTTACATGAGGTGTGATGCTTAATTGCTTTCTTACTGTAAAGGCCTTTGCAAGTTTGCTCAAGGGTTAAGAAAGTATATTCAGTTGTTCAGATTTTTATGCTTTAAAAATGAAGAGAAGCCTGATATATTTCTACTTGTGTAAATATATAATTTTGTATTTGGCTGAAGTTTTAAAAACTTAACTGGTTCTTCTGCATTGTGTATCTAAGCATGGGAAATGTAAAGAGTAAAACTACATCATGTAACTGATCACTGATTTTTACAACTTCAAGTGTAAATTCCTTGTTGATTTTCTTCAGTTGATTTTGAGACCTTCCTTTGTCACAGAGTCTTGTTTTCTTGCTCAAAATACTGTAGTGTCAAAATATGAAATATTAGTAAGAGGTGTTTTCTGTAGCTCAAAAGTGAAACAAACCATAAAATTTCTTTACCTATGTTTCTTTATCAAGACACATTAACTTTCCTCAATTAACAGTACACAGCTATAGACTGAGTGCTCATGAACTAATCTATGCCTATTATTGCTAGAGCAGTCAATCCCTTTCAATATCTCCTAGTTAAGATTATGGTGTTATGTAAAGTATTCATTGCAAAATTACATTCAGGTGTTACTGATATTCCATCTGCTCACGTGATTAATCATGTTAGCTTTTATTCTTGTATTTAATGAGAAGCATTGCTCAGAAAACACATTGAGATTTTTAGTTCTGTGTATTGTTACGAGATTTTTTTGTTTGTTTGTTTTGGTGTTTTTTTTTTTTTTTTCTTCTATAACTGAAAACCAAGTTTTTCATGAACTTGAAGCTCAAAATGAATTTGAGTTTTTAGCCTTTTGGAAACTCAGGAACTGACCATGCAAACTAATGGGTTTTGGATAGACTTTTAACTGAGGTATTGGAAGGGCCAACTTAATAATGAAATTTAGTTTTTGCAGGATGAGTGAAAATGTGTCAATAACTTCCTTCTGCACAGTTGAGGTTTGTTGTTTTGAGGGTTTTTTGCTGTTTTTTGTTTGCTTTTTTCTTTTCTCTGTGCTAACCAACCGTTAATCAATCCCTCTCATTCCCATTGTTAATGAGTTGTTTTAGAGTAAGATGCTGACAAAACCTACTTCTGCTAGTGTTTTCTTCAGCTTGGTGCCCTTGTTACAGTTATACATCATTGAAGTGCTTCATTCTCACAATCTATACAGTGCCCATACATCATCAGTGGGCCTATGCTCTCACAACGTGCTGCATTAACACATCAACATGCCTAGCTGAGGCCCCAATAATCTATGGATGTAATATACCATAAGGTAAGGGATATTTGTAACTATAGGCTAGTGTTCCTATAAATTATCTATGCCAAGGAATTAGCATCACAACCAATATTTATTAAAACACCTTTCATTAACTGTTATTGATGGAATTAAGATGTTTACTTCTAGCAGGTAACTGTTCCCACAGTACTTTCACTTACTCCTTCACACTTCACTAGCACCTACACATAAAAATCACTCATGGCTACAAGACTGGAGCAACAACTGAGCTTCTGACTCTGAAGTGGAGGCTCATGTTGGCTTTGATGAGGCTTTGATGTGTTACACAACTCAGTATGCGTGCTGCCTCTTTTTGGCTAGTGTTTTCTAGCTACTATTTCTTCAGCTACAGCCACAGCTACCAGTAGAACAATTCACACACAGCTTTTACAGATGGAACTTTTATGGTTTGGGCTGAAACTTAGTCACTGTAGTAGCTAAAGTAATTCTTCTGCTAAAAGCACTAAATTTGGTCTCCAAAGGCTATGGGGTTCTCAAATCTACAGCCTTCAGCTCTGACACTGAAAGAAAGTGTGAGTGAACAGTCAGGAACACGTGGGAGGGGTGGGAATTGTCATGAAGGAATGTTTAGACACCTGATGGGGATGCATTATTTTCTAGAGTCATGATGACTTTACTTTGTTGTATGTATTGATGTAATCCATGGTTTGTGGGTTGGTGTGGGGGTTTTCTTGGGGTTGCTTTTTTGATTTTATTTTTAAAATTTTTTTTTTCTCTTTGGTTGATTGTTTCCTTTAATGTCTTTTCTTCTTCCTTCAGGAAAATATTCTTCAGTCAGCTTTCAGATAAAAAGTAATTAGAACTATAGGTACTTGACCCATGGGTTTTAATGACTAATATAAAAGGAAGGGGGCTTTGTTTTAATTTAAATGTAAAATGGTGCTGTACCCTAGTTTAATTTGAAACTGTAAAACTAAGAAAAATCTAACCAATGAAATACATTCTCTTTACAATAGAAGTCACTTTAAGAAATGAATAAGAAATAGGTATTTCTTCAGTTCCATACTTTATTTTGAAAACAGTATTGCATTAATAAAAAAACATGATGATTCTGAGAGTACCCAATGTTAGCCTGTCTTTATTGAGACATGTTCTAAATGAGCTTTTAGAGGAAAGTGCAGTCTCACTATGCTTTTTAAAGAATGTGTATCAGTCTTAGAAAATAAGGATAAATAAACTCTCCTAGTCTTGCTTGAAAATTCTAGGTGAAGGAAAACAGCAAGCTGCAGTTAAGATTTAATTTGATCCAGTAATGGCATCTGCAGGCAGAAGAGGAGACTACATCTGATTTACCTCTGCAAATACAACTGGTTGTTTTTGGACGGGAAATTTTCTCTCATTCTTCATATATGCTAAAATACTGTGATTTGATGAGTCCTGTCACTTTTCTATGTTTTGCAGCTTTTATGATTTCAAGGTGGGTTTTTGCTTTGTTTGGTTTTGAGTTTTTTTAATATTATTATTTTAGGACAGTCTTTTGATTCCCTTCCTAGCTTTTGGTAGGATCTGAGAGGGTTTATGCCTTTTCCCAAGAAAGAACTTTGCTTTTTTTTTTTTTTTGTCCTAATTTTAAAATTTTCCATATTAAAAAAACCCCAACAACTGCCAATTTTTCTTTGTTTTATGCTCTTTTATGACCTGGAATCAGTACACATAACAAGATTTGGTTTTTCTTGAATTTTTCCCTGCCCCATTTTTGTTTCTTTGTTCTTGTTGTCCTAGTATATTTATGTTCATGAATAGTATTGGCTTCTAGAACAAGAGACAGTTTATATAGTCTAATCAACATTCATATGATTTGATTATTGCAGCGAAAATGGGAAAAAGCAGGGAATCTTCTGAGCTAATGCTTCATCAACAGCAAATACTACAAACAACATAAAATTTATTCCTTCAGGTATCTTTCAATGTGAGCTAGAGTAGCTCACCTCTATCCTGGTGGGAGTGTGTTCTAGAGCACCCAGCCAAGATGGTGAGGCTGATGAAACCCTCCTAAGCAACTGGTGAAAGTCTCACTGCCAGGGCTGATTGTGTAACCACTCTATCCACAACCGTTTTCCATTTATTAACCCTTCATAATTCTCGTAGCAGTTTTCATTCTGCCACTTGCCAGTACTGTCCCTGAACAGCATTCTCAGAAAAACATGGATGGTAACAAAAATGTCTGGAGTTTCATAGCTTTGGATGTTTTCCTCTTAGTTTAGAAGATTTCTGCTGGCTGTACCATGTGTTTCCTGAAAAACGTGGTATTTGCTGCGGTGTTTTTTGCTTCCCCTGGGTCGGGAGCTGGGGGAGCTGTGTGGGATGAAGCGGTGTACCAAGGGATGCGGTGGGAAGGCTGCGGTGTTCCCGGAGCGACGCTGGGTGGGCTCCTGCCGGAGTCGGGAGGAAAACCAGTGCCTCGGGTAGGTCCTGTGGTCCAGAGAACAACTTTCCTGCTGTATAGCCCCTCAATTAATTATATGACAGCTTAAAGCATAGCTGTGGTTTATGTACAAAAATATCTATTACTCAAACTTATTTTTCACATTGTTAGTTCAGAATTTTCTTTTTTTTAAAAAGTTGGTATTAAGGAAAAAACCATCTAATTTTACTTATGCATAATACAGTTCAGTAATCATTTTTATTAATATCGTGAGTAAATTTCGAACATAATGTGCCTAACTCTCTAAGCAATCTCAAAGACTAGCCTTTCCTGTCATGTTCACATAAATAGCACAGGAAAAAAAAGCTCGGGTTTAGTATTGAGAAGTGTAAAGCTAAGAGAGATGATGGCCTAGTAAAGCAAGTTTTATGCCAGTTTAACATCATTCTGAAGCCATTTCTAATTACCAAAATGCCTACATATAAACTAATGTTTTGCTGCACAGGGCCTTGGCTGATTTCTTTATTCCCCCTTGTGTCTTCCACAAGTCACATAGTGGGTCAAGAATGAAATTCAAAAGGGAACTCAAAAAATTCGGAAGTTTCCTGTGGTAAATGGTAGGCAAGAAATATCTTAGGATCTTTTGGTTTTTAACAGGTTAACTTGGTAAATAGAAGTGTTGTAAATGTGTTCAAATTGTGAAACCAAGGTTTCTTAGGGTTTATGTTTGCATTGAGTATGAGAAGTATTTTTGGGAAAGCCTCTTAGTGTCTGCAGAGAAACTCAATACTGAAGAATTATTTATTTAGTAACTCTTTTGTCCCCTGTTTAAAATATTCCCCAGTGCTTGTTAGCATATCTTACATCATAATTTCAAACTGTATCCAAAGGTCTAAAGAAGATCTGAGATAAACTATACTTGTCTTTCCTCCAGCCTTGGCTGTGCTGAGTGAGGTTGTAAATCAGATGGAGACGAGGAATTTTTTTTTTTTGTGAGAGAGAGGGTCCTTGTTTAATGAGCAATCCACATTTATGCACAATCTCACCTCTTCAATAAAAACATAAAAATTGGTATGGGGCCATCGAACCTGGCAATTATTGTGCTTACAAAAATTTAGATTACAGGTTTAGTAACTGTTTTATTAACTGTGGCTTGATAGCATGGGATTCTTCCAGAATTGTTTTGTCTGCATTTTAGTGGCATTGCAATGGAATAAAGGAGTTCGCCTCCCCCCGCCCCAAGTACATGTGAAATTAAAGCAGTAGTTTTAAAGCTGTCTCATCTCTAAAAAGATACTCAAAACAACTAAACAAAAATCCAATTTGTTTTTCAAATAATGAGCATTGTTAAATATTGTGTGTTTTGCAGGCAGATCAGTAAGATCAATCTTGGATACATCTCCTGGTGTATATATCAAATCTTGCACTAAAGTTGGGTGTGGGATTTTTTATATTTGTTTTTTGTGGGGGTTTTTGTTTGGTTTTATTTTTTAGAAAGCCAGAAGTGCATACTTTTCTTAATAGATATAATTTAAAGAGAAGATTTTTCTTAGCAGTGTATTAATATACTTGGATCATAACAGCTGCAGCTTGACCTCTCCACTTCTGATGCTATTGAGTCATGCTAAAACTATCTCCTGTTCTGCAGCTGGAATTGCATGAAAATCTACAGTGTTCCTCAGCTAGTAGATCTCAAAGTGCTTTGAAAAGGTGAGAGACTGTTGCTCATTCAACAGATGGAGGAAAGTATTCAAATAGATTATTGCTCAGTTGCAGAGCAAATCAGTGATCTGCTTATGAACAGATCTTACTGAAGAAAAAGATTCTTAATTTCAGGGGATCTGCTTAGCTGAGGTGATATTTTTTAACCTGTAGGGAATAGATTATGTATAAGTTGTTTTAAGAATTCAACTGTTACTATAGCGCACCCTTGGCATAGATACCATTACAGCTGTGTGAAGGAGCTTTGTGAACCACAACCTGGGTAGAGACAGACATTCTGGTGTAAAGTAACAGGAAAAGTAGGCTTTATCCTTGGAACTTAAGAGAACCGCCTTAGGTCAGCCCTGCAGTTTTGCCTGCCTGTGCTTTTTAATATTGATGTTAGATGAACATGTGTGGCTGTTCTTTTACAGTACCTAGAACTCTTGTGGGACCTGCTTTTTAATCTGACATTTAATGGCCCCTTTTTTCTGTGCTTGAGACTAGACTTCCATGCTATTAGTTTATAGCTGTGGTCCAGGAAAGATGAGGCTTCACTAAGAGATACAATACATAAAACTCATTTCTGACACATTGCACTGGCAACACTGTATTGGTAGGCTCTGCTGTCCAGGGAATAAAGATCATTCTCTGCTCTGTGCTTTAAGGCAGCGCTGCTGTCCTGAGAGGGCATTTACAGCATTCTCTGCTCAGAGAAGTAAAGACATCAGTGACATGTTCTTCACAAACGTGTTGTGTTAGCCAGCAGAATAGTTGGCTTTTCTCCTCAACTCTCAGATAATTGGAGCTTTCAGAGGAAAATAGGATTCTAAATATGGAGGAAGAAATCCTTGAGAGAATTTGTTGTTCACAGTATCTAAAAAACTGTTTTGTAAACAGTGTTGAAATTCATCACAGTATTTTGTCAACATCGAATATTGAATACAACCAGATAAACCTAGAAATAGGTTTTTGTGGCTGATACATTTAAGTTGAGTTAAATTGCAAAGTTTCTTTGAGGCTAAAGGCATAATGTGACTGAAATATTTCTCTGCCTTGTCTAGATGTTAGAATGTGGGAGCCATGTATTTTAGCAGGATGCTGATACCTTTTACAGTTACTCAGTCTTAGGGTGATTACTGCTTAGCAGAAATCCCCTGTTATGAAATGTCTTAATTGCTTATGTCTTTTCTAAAGAAGGAGCTATCTGCCAGGGATTTTCAACAGGAAATTAATAATTCATAGCCAGGTCCATTTCCCATTTCTTTCTGGGCTGTATAGTCACAATAGGATGTGCTTTTGTCACTATGGAATTGCAAATACAACTCTGAATGTGCAAAGTTGGCTTTTGTGTTGAATAAGATAAATTTATTTTGGCAGCCACTTTTACTGATTTTAACATTTGAGCATTTGCATAAATTGGGACTCATGTACATTTCTTTTGACAGTTTCACTGCTCTTTTTATGATCCAAAGAAGTCAATAAAAGTCATATTCATGT
This sequence comes from Corvus brachyrhynchos, assembly GCF_000691975.1. Taxonomy (NCBI): domain Eukaryota; kingdom Metazoa; phylum Chordata; class Aves; order Passeriformes; family Corvidae; genus Corvus; species Corvus brachyrhynchos. Next base: position 4,921,299 of record NW_008237239.1, on the reverse strand, counting down.
AGAGTAGTGGTTTAGGACCAAGTTATTAGGTTCTTGTTAGGTTTCTCTGAGCATAGTATGTGATGGATTTCTGTGCTGGTATGTTTTTATAAATAAAGAGTAATCATGTTTTTATGGGTGTGCACATCTGATTTGCTTTCTATTATTTCTGTACTCTTAAATGTCACTATATCCAGAGCACACCAGTATATTCCATCTTCATGGGATGCTTATCTCTAAGTTGATGGTGCCTATGCTTGCTTAACCTGTACTTTGCCTGCTGGAAGCTGATTTTTTCCCTTTGACTTTCTTGTTAATTTTTACATGAGAAATCTATCGACTTTCCTATTATAATGTAAATGCAAAATCAGATTGTAAGAGTAGTTTGGAGAGGGTGAAGCTTTTTTAGTTCACTAATGCAGAGGCTGCATGAGGAATTTGCTTAGGTAAAGACTTTTTTATTATTTAGATTGTATAAATGCTCATTATTTGATAGGAATTTTCCAGTTGTAGAGAAAATTTGTGTCCTAAGGACTTTAGAACTGAAAATATAGGTGAGAAGGTGAGTGATTGAATTTGAAAATTATTTCAGGGCCTGAGAATTAAAATATTTTTATATTATACAGATACTATTTTAAAATGATGCTATTGTTTCTAGAAATGCCATCTAGAAGAAGAATGAGTTGTACCTGCTTTAAAGGGAGGGGAAAAAAAAGCCTTAAATCTCCCCCTCTGCAATATGATGAATGTGACAAAAGGTAGGAAGGTAATGAATATTAAAATAAGTAGCAATTTTATTGTACTTACCAAGTTTTTCATAGGATTAGAAAAGCAGTTAAAAGTATCACATGACTGACATGACTTGATTCTAAATTCAGAATTTCCACAGCATGTTTACTGGGTCCATTCTGTAATACAGCACAGTGATTTATTTGCCAAAAAAAAATTAATAATAAGCATAAAAATAGATCTTAAGATATTACATGATAACATGTATCACACAAAGAACATATAGGATCTCTCAGAATTCTGTCCGGGTAATAAGAGATTTAAAGTGAGCATGAAAGGCTTCTCTTAATACTTAGATAGTTGATGCCATCCTATTAAATAAAGGAAGAATTCAAAAGTTCAGCAAGTTCCATGCCAGTGGTAATTGTGGACTACTGCTTCCTTAAATTAGTTACTGTAAATTGTACTGTTTGATGTTCTTTGTTGTTGTACAGTAATTGTGCTAGGCTCTTTCTTTTCATTGTGGATCAACTTGAAAACTCTTGATGCTGTGTAAATAATAGCAACTCTGGGTAAATACACCTTTTGAAGATCTATAAATCGTATGCATTTGTAATGTAATCTTGGAAATAACAGTGCTATTCTATGGAAATTAGTACAATTCTACAAATTCCACAACAGGCATCTAGTTCTTGTAAACCCATACCACTGTTAAAATACATAGCTCTTTATAAAAGGACTGAATACAATTCTTCAATGATGTGAGAGCTGCATAAATATGAAAGCTGCTGAAGTGGTATATCATAATGGGAGATTTTGCCAAACCTGCCATGTTCTCTGAGTGCACACATACCCTTAGATAGCAGAGGGACTCTGGCTTCTAAATCTATTTGGTTATTCTGAAAACCTCCTTGCAAGTTTTAAACTGACACTGCAAAGAGATATACACAGTGCACTTAATCCTTCCAAGTGGCAGCTTG
>NW_008237239.1:4891113-4919460 GCF_000691975.1 Corvus brachyrhynchos | reverse complement strand
CCTGCTGAAGTGCTTTCTTTGATGCCAAGTCGAGTTTAAAGCTTGCGGCCTGCCGACACCGGGCTGAGGCCTGCGGAACAGCGCGCTGGGGCCACGCGTTCAGGTACTGCCACTCCTCCTTCCAGGGTGTCTCGCTTGTCAGGTTCAAAGAGAGACTTCCAAAGTCTATGGAAAGGTGTTCCTTTGTTATCCTTTAACATGGTGGGGAACTTGCAATTTTCCCTGTTCTGCTTTTAATTCACTGATGTTTCCAGATCTGAAACTGCAGCTTTTTTGGTGTGAAAAGGCCTGAGGCTGACAAAAGCAGGAACTAAAATGCAGCAAGGACTAGAAAACGAGTGAACAAGCAAGCAAATTACAGAACTGCCTGCTCACTTGTTCTAGTGAACAAATATTACTGCAACTTATGTACTGAACAAATTAGACTGCTCCCTACTCCTTCAAACATTGCAGAATTTGCACATCACGTGAACTGGAGTTACATACAAACAGTGGCCAGTAGGGTCCCCTCACCCTTGGCTTAGAATAGAACTCAAATTCTTGGTAGCAATAATGTCAATGGGGACTAAACTTATTAAAGCAAATTATAAAAATAATAGGAAATCTACCCTGAATTAAAAGATAGCTACTTATATTTCAGTTAGTGAAATTTGGTACATCCTATGTATTTGTGTATTCTGCATTTTTAGTGTAATTATATTTTTTTTTTCCCCACGAAGAACTGTATATACAAAGAGATTATTTTTAAATGATAGGGTAAAAACTATTTATATTCTAGGTTGTTTTAAGGATACAGTACTATAGGTCTACTGTTGATCTCAAGTTTACTAAAATTCACATCTATGGTACAACTTAGAATTTCTCTTACGCTTTCTCTTTCTTTTAATTTAGAACTGCACACATAAAAAATCATCAAAGTAAAATTTTGAACAGTTTTGATAAGCAAGGTCTATGGGTATTTTGACTGTTGCTTGATTAAAAAAAAATGTAAATAGAATAGGTTTTTAAAAATAAAGTAAATAATACAGTGCCCCTCTGACATTTTTTCAGATGAACAATTTTTCAGGAAGATTACAAGGCTGAGTAGTCAGTTTTTGAGAGGTGGAGTATAGTTTAGTTGGTGGGCCTGCTGTGATTGGAATTGATTAATGGGTGTTGTGATAAGCATAGAAACAGATCAGTGGCAGCTTATCCTGCTTTCAGCTGTCACAGCTGTGCCTCTTCACTCTTCTTCTGGCCCTATCACACTCCCTGGCAGCCTTTAAAGTACCTCCTTCCCAGTGGAATTTCTGCAAATCATCTACTCAAATGCCAAGATACCCTAGAAGCAGCTGTGTCTGAGAAAATTTGTTCAGGCTCACATATTTGTTGTGATGAAGAATATTACGTTAGAGAATCCTTTCCTCCTGCAGGAGGAAGCATGCTGTGCCATACCCTGAAGAGAGAGTTAAATGATGATTCTGATGGGCAGGTGGGCTCCTTAGTCAAGAACTTTCAACCCTGGCTGGAACAGGAACACAGTTTGCAAACCTGCTGGCTAAGAGATAGTACTGCTGCTGCTTGACAGTTGCAATAAATAACCCCTGCATGTTAATTTTATTGCTAATGGCTTGATAGAAGCAATGCTGTTATGTGTTTAAAATCCTGGTAGCTGCCTTTTTTTGTTGTAATGTTCAAAAGATTTTTAAAGACAGTTTCAAGTGCAGGTTTTAGAAGTTCTGTATGTATTTTGAAGGCATTTCCCTGGTTTCCTTAGTGGGAACTGTGATCTCCAGTGCGATCACAGATGCAGGTAGTTTGATAGGAATCATGCAGTTTTAACAGAAAATTATAGGTATGTGGATTTTGTACAAAATAAAGGTGGGACCCTGAGGTCCCTTCCAAGGTGGCATTCTGAGCCAAGCTTTTTATGTAACTTCATGGATTTGAGGAGGATAGCCTAGGAATTTTGTGCTTTTCAGGATATGAGACTTAATGCTCTGTAGGATTTCTCTGATTAGTTACAAAAATATTTTGTTCATTTTATTGGGAAGTGAATAAGCCTAGAGCATGGAAATAATTGTACTACTCTTTCTGGATATTTTGTAGATTATTATACTTAGGTGGTAAATAGTCTTTTTATGAAATCTCTGGATGCTGTAAATCATTGTTGGCTTCTCTGTATGCTTTAAATGCCTGAGGCAGCTGTTCCAGCATTATCAATAAATATTAAAAAATATTTTGATCAAACTCAGGCAAATTAAATCTAAACTTAAAAGCAAGTGATACATACAGAAGGTCTCATCTCTGGCTAAATCTGCAGGATGTCTAACTGATCCACCAAGGTAATGTACAGTTTTCCACTGTTGCAGTCTGTGAACAAGAATAACTTTAGACTATTTGGGAAAATAAATACTTAGAAGCTTAACAAATCATCTTTTTTAGTTATATTATAAGTGCATTTACAGTTCCTGTGTTGATTATTTAGAGTCAACTAAGTCATATTACTGGGAAACTACTTCTCAATGAGGCTAAAAAAACCCCAACTTATTTCAATTTTTAATTATATTTTACAGAGGAATATATCTAAGACCCCTTTTAAAAATCATGTTATTTATTTACTCTACAATTATATCGTATGTCAGCTGTATCTTGTGATGTCTACTGGCATACAAAAGCAAACAAAGTCATGTTACATTAATGATGTGTCTGAGACTGCTTGCCTTTATAATTCCATGCTCCTTTGCTATAGAAAAAACATGACCCTGAATCTTAAACAGTTTTTGAATAAAGGCACCTACAATTATTATATGATAAAAAAGTTCATAGGTTTATGACTAAGTGATTTCAGTTTTCTTCGTTTAGTGAGTTTTGCTTCAATTTAGATTTGCATGTTCTGCAATCAAAAAAAAAGTGGATATTTTAATTCAGTACAAGTTAAAAATTCCCTGTTTCTATACTATCTAGTGCTGCCGAAATTGCATATTTTAAATGAGAACTGATTAAAAGGAAATAAAAAATATGATTATATGTTGTTCACATGTAGTGTAATTAAGTTTTCCACATCTTGATCTGCTACAGGGGGACTTGTTCTTTGGGAATTCAGCCTGCACTTTTGTCCTTCCTGTGATTTCTTATTTCAAGCTTGGTAGAGAAAGCATCCACTGTTGTATCATTTCCTTAGTGCTAACAGCTTTTATTCTCTTCAACAAGTGTTTACAGAAAAGTGTTGATGCTTATTAATCTGTTTCTTGTCTTACAAATGTGCTTATGCATGATTTGTGGTAAAATTGGCATTTCTGACAGCTCTCAGTGTAATCTGCATAGCACAACAAGACTGTTACATTGAACAGATGTGGCTTGGAGTTGTTATTCTTCGTAATTACCATCATTAAGTGAAAGCATGTGTCAATCAACTTTGTACTTTAAACACACCACTCATTTGTGAGACACATGCATCTGCATTTCAGATACAGATCTAAAGTACTTGCATTTGAAATTTATGTCTGTTGTTTCTATTTAATACAATACTCCATGAAATACATAATGCCCAAAGATGTCAAAGCAACAGATCATCAAGTTAAGAAAGGCTTTACCGGGGGTTCATCTGGATACTTTTTTCTTTTTGGAGGGGGAAGAGAGGGGAGGAAGAGAGGAGGGTGATAATGATAGCTTCATCTTCCTTTTCTGGTGTAAAAGAAAGGCATTTAAGTTTAATTTTATAGATTTCCAAAGTCACTCTCCTATCTTGATGCTGGATTATGACTTTCTTATTTGAGGGAAGGAGTTTCTTTTTGGTTTATTTGGGGGCATAAATGAATCTGCATCAGTAAATGGACATAATGCCTTTTAAGAACTGATGTTCGGGTCATTAATGTTGCCAGGATACCTTTTAGGGTCACAAATGTTCCTACTGGTAACAAACAGGATTAGATCAGGAAATTATATTTTGAGTAGACCTGAAAACAAAGGGGTCTTAGCCTGATTGCACAACAAAAGACAATAGAATCTGACTGAAGCACACAAAAGCAGGGACATTTGGAGATGACATTCATTTTCTCCTTGTTTCCTTCTATGTGGACTTCAGTTCTTTGTGCCAGAGACAGTAGAGATGATGGCACCTATGTACTGGGGGTTTGAGGGTTTTTCACTCTCTGCTGTGACACTTCTTCAGGGCCAAATAAGATGAACTTGTATATAAGGCACTAAGTGACACTTCTCATGTTGACTTGGAATGGCCTTCAATTTTTGAGGGTATTTTAGTCTCTACCTTTACAATGAAAGAATTTATTCTGTGATTTTTTTTTTTTAATCCTCCCAAATTAATGAGAGAGAAAAAAACAATTACATTTTTATCCTTCAATTTCCTCAGAACACATTTTTTTAGAACTTTGCCTGTTGCATTAAAGATGATTCTGGTATCCTGGATGTGGTATGTGACTTGTCAGAAAGTAGATACAAAAAACCCATTGTATAACTATCCTTTGGAATATTTCATGAAAATATATTGTTTGGATCCTGCCAGAGGCATACAGGATTTCATATAGATGCTGATTATTTTTTAGACCCTAATCATCCTTATTGAATCCTCTAGAAGTACTGAAATAGAAATTTTAAAAAATCTGTTTGAAAATTAGAAGACAGATGAGCTACAGCCAAAGAATAAATAATAAAGAACTAGGAAATAACTCTCATTTTCATTGAATTGTGAAGAAAAAATGTTATTTGCAGTCCAAGTCTATTGTCACGTGTAGAACCAGAAACAACATGGCAATGACATAGGGAACACAGCAGTACAGTCTGACAGATACTGAAATCAAGCGTCTATTCTAATCTCAGCCCTTTCAGTTAAAGAAGAAACTTCCTGACAATAACTTGCAAGTTATCTGGTAGCTGTGTAAAACCAGTCCCTGGGAAGCAGGAAAACCAGGGCTGTGCCAGAAAATGGTCCCAGACAATTTTGCATGTTTGGTAATGTTCTTTGCCATTGCTTCCTCCACCTATTGATGGGGATGATATGTGGCTTCTTGGAGCTTATAAAGCTTGTAAGCAGTTTAGCAGTGTTGGAGGTCCCACAATATTGCAATTGCAATCTGAGGGTAGAGGAAACCCTTGCTGCCTCTGTGACTTTGGATAATTGTCCATTATACTTGCACGTTTCCAGCTGCCCTATGTGGAAGTGACTGGACTTCTATTGGAGCAAAGTTCTGGGAAGAAGATTCCCTCATACACTTTAAATTTAATATAATTTTGTTCAAAATAAGGAATTGAACCATTGAATGGGCTGGAATTGAATATGCCAAAAACTGCCTCGTGTAGACCCAACTACAAACACTACATGTGAGATGCCAAGGCAGCTTGAAATGGTGGTGTGCTAACCAACCATCTCACTCCTTATTTATGAGGAAGGTTGTAGAAACTATAATGTCTTGATTTTATTTACCACTGCCCTGATTTCCAGGGCTAGTGAAATTCAGGGTAGGTATTTTGATATTTCTTGCATGACTGCATTGTCTTTCAGCTTTTTCAAGTATAAGATATGAATAATGAAAACTTCCCATTTTCCTTAGTGCAGAGAATTGTACGTGAAGTACCATAGAAATGGCAGTTTTCTATTATTACATTTTCACATGTTATCCTGATAAAAGAAAATTTGATTTCAAGTAGTAAGGGTTCGTTTCTGGTTCTTTTTCCTAATCAGTGGTTTTCTTGCTCCTTAGAAGGTCCTCATAGCCCATCATTGTTGAAGATAGGGTTGCATCTGCTTTTATGTTTTGTTGTATACTTTATTTTAAATGTTTCAGAACATCTGTGTAATATTCAGTAAAGAAATGTAGGACTAGACAGTGCAATTCACAGCATACAACAGGCACAGTCTGCTTCTGTGGTGAAACCCCAGCATCTCTCTAGATTTCCTCCAGGCACACCTATTTTTCCTTGTATATTGTTATTTTAATGGTTGAACTTTCCAGGAAACTTGGCATGTTTGCTGTCAGATAACAGCTTTATTTTAGTTATTCTACCATGTTATGCTTTCAATTACTTAAAATGTAAGGAAATATTACACAGAGGTAACGAAAATAATTAACTTTAAAAAGAGATACAAACTTTCTTTACATATTTAGTTTTATTTTGTCAGTTTACTTGGATTTCAAAGGTTAGTGCATTTTTTACATTAATTACCCTGCTTTAGAACATGATATTTTGTTTCTTGACATTAGGGTCCTTCTATTTATTTACATGTATAAAATAGGCAATTGTTTAAACAAATTCTTTGCTGACTAAGGTAACATTTTTCTGGGCACAATGGCAGAAACAAGAGAAGAGAATAACCAGAATTGCATACTACATGCAAGTGGAACAGATATTTTATTCAGTGCAGGCTTTAACACTTATATTTTCTAAAGACCTGTTTTATTTTAGGAAAGTTGTACTATTGTTCTTCTGGGAGAAGCTTGTAGCTTCTTGATTTGGGTGAAATAAAATATTTCAGTATATATGAAAAGAGAGGTAGATTCCTGGCCTTCTGACCACTGAGTTCCTCTGAAGTAGAAGGTCCATTATGAAGAAACTTTTTCTCCAGATGTTCCTAAAATTATTGTTATATAAAATAAGCTGAAGGCATATTTTTAAAAAGTTTTGCTTCGGGTTCACAAGAAAATATGTACTATTATTTAACAATAGTTAAATATTATTTAATAAAAATATCTATATCCTTATGTCAACGCTTAGTGCTTGTAAGTTGGAAAACCAGCTATCATTAGCATCTAATTTTTGAGAATTTAAAATAAGTTTTTAATTTTATGTACTAATTCTTCCTGTCCTCCCTGCCCCCATGATAGTATTTAAATGGAGAAAACCAAGGATATTTTCAGCTGCCTTTGTTTTCAGTTAAATATCAGAGTAATTTATTATACTTTAATTAGAAACTATGACTAGACTCAATCTTAAAGGTCTTTCCAAGAGTAAAAGATTCAATGGTTCCATGAAAAAACAACTTTTGTCAGAGGCTTCTTATTTTATTATTATCTTGGAAATGAGTGAGGTTATTTTCTTTGGAAATGGCAGCAAAAGAGAACATAAATTTACATCATTTTAACTTATTTTCAATACATAAAATTAAGAGATTGAAAGAGTAGCTTAATTTAGTTTTATCCCCTGAAGGTATGTAAGCTTGGAAGTTAAGAAGGGCAGAGAAAAATATGTTTGCAAAGATATTTTACCGTTCCATGTGTGCTCAGAGATAGGCTTTTGCAGACATTCAGGGATATTCATTTCTGTTATGCATGTTTTATTTATTTTACTTTTTAACATAGAACCATAAACAAATTAAGCAGTAACTATTTAGGGATGTTTTATGTCCCTAAAATGGGATGTGTTTGAAATCTGGAACAGGCATATGTTGTGTTGAGAATAGTAAATTTCTTGTAAAAATCCACCTATCAGGGCATTTTCTCCTCTTGAGACACATATATAGTTTTCATGAATGTTAATGAGGTTTATAGAACTGCAAAGGAAAACGTGCACCAGAGTATATATTGTATATATGATATTAACATCCCATAGGGCTTTTGTTTTTTCCTTCATATGCTATGGAACCCAGAGATGCACAAAAGATCAGCTTAAGTCTGACATTTTGTTTGTTGTATTTGGCATAATTGCCTTTGAGTGTAATGAGCTCCTGACAAACCTGTTCCTGTCCTGTTTTGGCAGCGGTCTGGATATTTATTGATATGTGTACATGTGATCAAATGTAGTTGCCTAAATACAAATTGACAGCTGAAAGAAAGCTTTGGCTTTCCCAATGGTTTATGCTGGGTTAAACGGGGATTAGTAATTGTTTTAACTGTTGAAATTTCCCATTTTGTATTCCCATGACTTTAGCTTGTTCTGCTTGAATACTAAAATTCTTCAGAATATTAATCCAGTGCATTGAATCCTTCATTCAGTAGCCAGGACTCAAACAGTTCTGCTTGAATTTAAGATCTATTCCAAAATGTGAAGGAAGCATTTTAGCTGTGGATAATGAGATCTGACAGTACCTGAGCTGCAGGAGGAGATGAAATCACTATCTATAGAAAATAATATTTTTTCTACATATTCAGCTTAAATGTGTGCACATCCTGGTAGCTGAAACATCTGTTTCTAGCTTGTTGTTCCTCATGGCTGCTTCTCAATTGGATTTCCTCAAGCAGGTCCAAAGCTTGTCACCTTAGCCAGGGTCTGTTAACTATCACCACTGGCCCCACATTAAGTAGGAGGTTCAGGGCTAAGCTAATAACTCTCCTGCCTTTCTGACTGATCACAGTGATTCTCCCTGTGGCTACTTATCATGCTGTGCTCCTGTGGGAGGGTTATCTTCTTTGTCTCTTTTTCAGCTGGGAATTATTTTTGTTTTCTTCATTCTTAAGTTTTCAGGTGCTAATTCTGAAAGGCTTGTCACTTTCTGAAGCAGCTGTTTGATTTCCATCCATTATTTCTCCCTTATCAGTTTCATGCTCTCTCACATATCTAAATTTTGCAGCTTCCTTTTCTCTGGCTGTTAATGTACCTGCTAGTTTTCAAAGCAGAAATTGTAGCTAGACATGAGGCAGAATGGATGCAACAGAAACATGAACCTAATGCTAGTTTGTGTGAACCTTGAATCAATTTCTCTTGTCACAGGTGAAGTGATTTTCACAATTTTTGCTTTAGTGTACAGTGCTGCTTAGCATTTTAATGTGTCCTATGTAGTTTATTAGGCTGTACCTACCATGAGCTTTCCAAGAGAGCTCAGGAGAGTTGAGTGAGAGAGAAGAATCTGCAAAATTGCTGATTTATGGTCACTGACTGCCTTGGAGCCTCATGTAAAGCGTTACTGAAGTCTATGAAATTGTTTTGATTGGCTTTAATGGGCATTGAGTACAGCCCAGAATGAATATTAGGGCATTCAGTGGAGGCTTTTTGCTTGTTGAGAATTTTAGGAAAGATGGTGGTAGTGCAGGCAAATCCATGTGACTTCCCTGGAAATCCTTCTGTAGAATTATAGAGATTATTGTCCTACAATTGGAAAAAAACGAAAGCCAAAAAGAAAGAACTTTAATCAGATTTGAAAAGTGTATCAGGCTTGATATAATGTGCCAACACTTTAAGAACATACACAGTTAAAACTAAGTTCATTTAATTCTCACATTAACGTCTGATGTGCTGTTTTGGCTTTTAAATTCTCCCTGTCTTGGGTAATAATGCTTTATGTCACCTATATTAAATGTTCATTTGATAAATGGAAAAGACGCTGGTGTAAAGTGTTTGACAGAGTTTGTGTTTCAGGGAAAACTTAAATTAGGAGGGGAAAAAATTTGGCAAAGAGAAACAATATTGTTATCTCTCCTGTATTTAGGTCTGGGAAAAAAGCTTCCTTTGTCATGAGTAATACTGTGGAAAATTGAAATATTGTTTTACTGAGTGAAATTAGTCTGTCTTCCAGTTCAGCTTTGGTTTTTTGTCTGCATGTGAAGAGATCAACACAAGGACACCCCTGTGCCTTGTGAATAGTAGCTTTTCAGATTGAAAACAACGGTAAACACTGCATAATTCTCACACACTTGTGTTTCTCACCTTTTATTTTACTGTACTATGGTTAGCTTGGAATTAGTCAGATCAGTCACAAAACTTGGTATAAGCAGGGACATGAAAATATAGCCCCTCAGTGAACAGCCAGTTTTTTATCCTAACAGGATCTGCTTGCTTTCACTTTATCATGCCAATAATTGCGAAGGCTGAACTGAGTTATTAGGTGCTCTTGAAAAATTTTAATGATTTAAAATAAGATCTCTCCAAATCTATTAAGCAGCAACTGTATTTTCAGTCCATGATGTAGTACTGCAAATTCTTAGATCTCTTTCAAAGGTCATGAAATGAAGGCAAATTGGTGATGGCAGCAGATGAGAAATGGAATCTGAACCGAGATGCAGCCTAAATAGGAGTGATCCCCAAATTGTTCATGAGGTAAGTCTTACAAGGTTGCATAGCGTATGTCAGAAATTGTTGTAAGTGAACACAAGAGAACAGCAATGACAAAGAGCATTGGAAACTGAAATGTGAAGAAAATAATGGCAAAAATGAATAAGAAGAGATGACTGGGAGAAGATTACAGGAAGAGGTAGGGATGTATGGGAAACATGACAAAATATATAAAAAATCAGACAGCAACTGAGCACCTGAACCTCTGTGTGATTGTGCACTCCGGACAGATAGGACAGACAGAAGGACAAGAGAGTAAGGATTGCCATCATAAGAGTTCTCTTGCCAGTTAACAAACTAATTTTTAATTTCTTCCTTTAATTTCTTACCTATGGGTAGTTATTTCATTGTTTCTTACTCTCCTTTAGTCATAGTGTCCTTTTGAATCTCATCCTTTCTGGCCCATCATCCTTTCTATTCTAATTTATTGTGCTATTTTTCCTCAAATATCTGAAGCTTTCTTCTTTAAACACTGTATTTGGGTCACAAGTGGCATGGAAATGTTGCATTGAAAGGGCTACTAGAAGAAAATGCTTATTAGAATTTTTTTCAATTTTTGTTTATGAATATTTAAATATTTAGAATGTTATGTAAATATAAAACACTACTAGCCAAGCTCTTACTATAACTTACTCTAAGTCTCATTCCTAGATGATTAAATTAGGACAGTGATCTATGTAGTCAACTCAGCTGAGCAGTGGCAGACAGGAGATTTATTATTTTGATCACTAAAACTTGCTGGGGAGTTTAGTGAAACTCCCACCCAGTGTACTGGCCGTGTTTTGGTTTAAGTTGCATGGAGTTTATTCTCTTCAGAAAGTCTGAACTAGGCCACTTGAACAAAACTATGAAACAGAAAAGCCCGTATTTCTTGCATTTTTTATCTGCAATATCAAAATAAATTTAACAGGAATAGATGGAGCATTACAAATAATAATGAAAAGTAAGCAAAAATAGTATTTGTCTTTCTGTGGTAGTAGTCTGTATAGTTGTCACTTAAGCACACAGAATAATAAATAATATTGCTCAGAATAAAAGAAATACCGCTTTTTAAAGCGTATTTTAATTAATTCTGCAAGTATAAAAAATATGACACTGACCATGTACAGGAAAGCAAAGAAGGGAATAAAGAGAGGACAAATACAACAGAAAAGTTATTAATAGGTCTGTAATGATTGGAAGTTTATTCTAGGGTTGAGGTAAAACTTAATGGTTCATAAATAGCAAATTCATTATGTTTTTAATACTCAGGTTATATTAACACTATATAACATCTTTATGGTACCATTAGTACCACTTAATCCTAAACTAAGTTTGGAAATAAACATTTCCAAATCTTTTTTTCATGGAACAATTGGCCAAATGAATTATTTTTACAATAAATATTACCTGATTAGTGCATGGCTCATTCAATCATAAACAGACTTATAAATGTTTTATGCCAAGTATTGCACAGAGTTCTTAAATGTTAACAAATTAATTTATTTTAAAGGCCGTGTCAAGGTGAAAACACCAGGGCCTTAGGCAGCAGGACAATACATCACAGAGCCATTTCTCATTCAGTTACAGTAATGGCAAAGGATATGTTAAGACATAAAGTGTGATATGGTTTGTTAAATATTCATTTATAATTTGCATTCATTATTAAATCATGTGCTAGAACTAATCTTTAATCTCAAAAATACATAATGTGTCATGAAGTCTATTTGAAAACATAACAATAAATATTTTATGCTTTTTATGTTTCTTTTTAAAGGTTGACTAGAATACACCAAAATGCTTGTCATTAATGTAATTTAATTATTCTGAGGAGATTCAGTCTGCTCTGATGTGGATTTCAATAATTTATTTCAACCTTTAGATCAATATAAAATAAATACCTGTTTGGGAGATGGGCTGCTCTATGATTAATGACACTTTAGCTCTCCCAGCCCGCCATAGCAACACCGTAGTTCATTGTCTGAAACGCTTGCGGTGCAATGCGGTAGCTCCAAGAGGTTGATTTTGCTGAGGTCCCGAGCACTTTGCTTGGTGATTACAGTGCAGCTGCTTCACTGCTTGTGACTGCTGGAGATCTCCTTTATATGACACAATAGCTTAAACATTTGTACTGCTGGGAGCTGTACTGCCTACAGTGTCATATTTGCTGAATATCCATGGAACTGCTATTCCATTTCCAGTTCACACCCTGAGAAGAAAGGCCTGGATGAGAGTGGCGAGGGTGATAGAGAAGTGATTTGTATTATAGGAGACTAGGAGCTACTCAACGAACCATGTAAAAACAGTTCATTAAAATGTTGATGTGCTTGGCTGGTTAATGCAAAGAGAGCTTTATTGCTGTCTTATAAAACCTCAGTAACTTCAGATTGGAGTCAGATCAATGCATCTGTAGTAATTCAGACAAATACCCAGTTTAGGTTAAGAACCACCAGAAAAAAAAATGGCAAGAAACAATAATCTTAGTCTTACTTCCAAACTAAAACCCACTTGAGTATTTATCTTGTACTACAGAACATCCGTACTTGGTAAAAGATTTTTGGACAGAGCTACCATGTGTCAAGGTTGCCCTGGATCTTTTCAACCCTGACATGTCTGTTAGGTGGGATCTGAGGTGTTCAGATGTTTGCTAACTCTGCAGCACTTGTGCCAAGGCTCTGGGAATACTTAGGATACTCTTAAGGTATGTACTGTGTCCTGTATGTGCCCTTTACACCTCACCTCATATATGGCTCTGGAAGAATTCTGGTTATCCTATTTTTGGAGACTGCTGTAAAGAAAAAAGAAGTTAAGCCTCTAAATTATACTTCCCATTTAACTGTTGACTTGACATATGAGTAAGCACGCACTTGAAAATAACTACATCAATGAAATGGCCTTGTTTGTTAATTTGTCCTGAACAAAGAGTGTGATTGCCCTAATTAGATGCCATGGGATTAATATTAGCAAAAGTAAATCCACAGTAAAATAAAGTTTCCTGGTTCCTGTCAGAGGCAGTGGCAGAGAAAACTACAGTTCTTCACACTAGCTTAGCAGGCAACTAGCAAAGACAAAGTGCAAGGAGAATGGGGATTGTCCAAAAGCAAAGAAGTTGCATAGGAACCCACAGAAGAGTAGGTGGAGCTGTCTCGGAAGCCGTGCTGGTCTGCCTAAGAACTTAGAATGAATTGGGTGGTGATTAATAAAGTAATGAAGCAAGCTTTCCTTCCCAAAAAGCAATGCCTTTGTTGAACAGTCGGGAGTCTTCTCTTATTACTCACATTCTTCTGAGAACTGCTAAGAGAGGAAAGGAATCTCTTTAAAAGATGCATAGTCAGAGCAAACCCCTGACTCCTAATAAGCCACATCCTCTCCCTATCCTTCTGGAGAATATGGACCATCAATTTCCGCATAAGATGAAGGGGAGGCAAAGCAATAGTTTAGCATCCTATGCATTATCTCTCTTTTTATGATTACAAATAGAGCACTAATGTTCATTGACCCATATCTCATACCAGGTATCAGTAGCCAGGTCCAGACTTAGGTTATTGTTCCAGCATGGGATTAGGCCATGTGATCAGAATCAAATTTATCTAATATGATTACTTGATTGTGACATATCTTACTGGGGCTGTATGTATGCACAGCTGAAACTTGAGGACATAGAGCAAATGCTCTTAAGGCCCTAAAGAACAGTTGTCAGTGCTTTTACAATGAGCTTCAGAAAGGTTGAGGAGACACTCTCTATTGGGTTAATTAAGCTGTCCTTTTGCTTGCAAGTTTAAAAGGAAAAACTGAGTTTGCTCCCCATGTGGCTTTCCCAAACTCTTTCAGCTGTAGCTTTAAGCTTAAATGACCCTCAGTCCTGCAGCATATCAACCTGATGTATATAATTGATTGCTAAACATTTTTTGCAGCTTGTTAAAGGGTAAGGCTAAAAAAAGTAATATGTGAATGTTGATTAAAGTGCTTTTGTAGAGAGGGGTCAGAGATATTAGCAAGTTAAAAAGAAAGTGTGAGCTCTGCTGTGGTATGCTACTTCTAACCCGTATGCTTTATTTTGCGTAATTGATCCCACATGTTTACTCTAAGGACATTTTTGTCAGGTTTCAAACTGCAAATATTAAAATGCATTTAGAGTAGGGTGTGCTTCAGTAAGGACACTATGCAGAATGCTCAGCAATGTAGATTGCTGGTATTATAATGGCAATGTTTATAATAGGAATAATTACAGTAGCTTGTAATTGTGTGGTGAGGTAAGAGGAAAAAAATATCAAGGTGTAAAACCTCAGAGTAACAGTAAAACTGAAATGGATGAAGACAGACATTCAAATTATAATTCTCAGCAATTTTGTTTTCATTATAATTTTTGAGTTTTTAAAAATAACTGCCATAAGCCAATGTGTTTTTCAGGGGTTTTTCATAGCTACGCAAAAAGTAGAATCTGTCACAAAGTCTTTACAGTTTCTTTTATTGAGAAAGGTATGATGCTGTTACACGAACAGACTGAAAAACATTCTGACTGTACATCCAGGAGGTTTTTGTAATGACTGGATATCTGCAACAGAACAATGGTTGATAAGTTTGTTAAAAGGCAAAGAATAAACCCCCAGTCCTTGTCTGGGAAACAATGCCTCAAAAGTTTAATAAGCACAACTTTTTAATACCAATATGATTTTCTATATTTTTTTCTTTAAATCATTAGCACAGTTAAAGAAAAGGTGGAACTTGTTAGAGTTGCCCAGCCAAGTTAATTATCAATGAAAATCACAGGATTAGAAGAAAAGTTTGGCCGTTAGTATTTCTCTGCTAACTATGCCAGTTAAAGCTAGTCACAAAAAACCATTCACTGTGAGTTGTACACAGACACATCTGACAGTGAATATAAACTCAGAGCTTTGTGTATATATTGATGAGTAAATAATGCATAAAAGCAAGTTTTAGTTTTCACCAATCCAAGTGGGATTTGAAACAGTCATTTGGGGGTGAAAAGTTCAATGTTTGATGTACAGGACTTCTGAACTGCCCCCTTCCTCTCCATAGCTTGGTTTGTCTGTTTTTCTAAAAAGTCTAAATGTAGAGCCTTTATTTTATTGAACACTTTAAAAGTAGATTGAAACACAGTTTAGTTCTCTGGAATGTGGTAGGTCAACAGTTATTTTTCAAAAGGATGTTCTATATTTGTATCTATGATATTAGAAATTGGACAGAATATTTGTCTGGATGGTAAAGTCTAGCAGGCGTTTGACATTATTAAGTCATAACGTTATTTTAATTGGTAATATCATCTGCTAATTATATGTATCACTTATAAGAATAAGACTCAACAGAAGAGATTTGTTTTTAAAATTGCTCAAGAAGATGTATTTCACTTTTGAGATTTTAGATAAATTTATTTTTCATGTAACCTAAAACTATAAATAAGATAAACTTAATGTTACTTCAGTTCCCCCATTTACCCATAAATAGGAACACTGCTCTTAATATTGTAAGTTTTATTTTTATATTTTTAAAAAAAGACAAAATGGGTTTAATTTAAAAAATCCTAGTCATTTTTTAGGGTACTACTCCTAAAAGGTTTTGAGTCTGTCACAACTTTTTAGCTGCATAGACAATATGAGTTAGCTAAAATGAACTTGTAATCAAAACCAGACAAAAGCTACAAGCAATAAATCCTATTGCAGAGGTAAAATGATTGGGAAAGTGACAAGAGGAAATGAGAAAGGAATATCTCTCTTAACATGGTGTGTTTTATTTTTAAATTTTGCAGAAAATTATCAGCAAGATTTTATTTTTAACTGCACAATATCTTGTTTATACAAAATTAGGTATGTGCCCGCCTTTAACTTGAAAGCTTTGTAACCCAGACAAAATATTTCTGGAATAAGTTTCATTTAAGACAGAACAACAGTGAAGTTAGAAACAGGTTTGTGTCTTTTTTTCATGACTAGCCCATGTCTATTCTCTATGAAATTGATGTCAAAAAAGTATTATATATTTTCAGTGGGAAATAGAAGGCTGCCCTCTACTATCCTTGTCAGGACGTCGTATCCCTTTAATCATACTTTTCATTTCAGTACATTGAAATTTCCGTTACCAAGGACAACATCATAAATAAAAGTGTTTGTGAAATTTTTACCTGCAGCTTCCTAACTTTGTGCATTAAGCATGAGACTAGCAGAGAGGTGGTCAAATGTGAAAATTTATAATCATTTATTACGTACGGCTGAAGCGAGAAGGGAATAAAAGCGTGAAGGCATACATCTATAAACTGGAGCAGAAAAGCTTAAATGAAAAGTAAAGTGAATTTCTGTGTCTTGTCATAAAGTAATGAGAAGCTAGAGCTTTATTCATAGCAACCCAAGATGCATTTACTCTCAATCTAGCTTTAGCAGTAAATGCTTCCCTGATGTATTGCTTCGGACTTACAAAGAAATATTTGTGCTCTACATAATAGTATAGTTAGGAGAATTACTGCATGGCTGAGGAGATTCTATAAAGGTTTATAGCTGGTGCTGTTACTGTAATTTAATCACAATGTAGCTAATGTAGTACTTTAATATCACACGTTACTTTTTTATTTACCATTTATTAGTAGCTGACAGTCAATCATCACCACATCATAAACAAATCATGCAGGATTCTGTAGGAACCCTGAAGTTCCAGAACAGATGCACTGTAGCTTTTACATGTGCTCCATAATGAACTAGACATCAAATTACTTTTAAATGGAGTAATCATGTAAGTCAGGGTTCTTGTTTTCATTCAGTTCATCAGCCAAAGAAAATGTTTCAAGCCATGAATACAAATAGTGTTGCATATTGTGCATACGTGTTTGAGGCAACACACCAACCCTTTACAAGGAATACAGAGGAATGTCTTCAAAAACAGGAAGAAGACTCCGGTAAAAGACACTGTGTACAGGAATTTGCACATACTGATGAATGCATTTACACAGACTAAGAATTGTGCTCTCTCACTTTCAGCCACCTTTTTGTTAGGTTTGCTCTTATTTGTAAATTGAGAAAGTAAATGTAGCAGAGTCCACCAAATACTCTTGAGGCACTGAAATCACAGAAAATATGTTGAGATGAGAAGGATTTTTTATCTTAAGAATATCTTAAGAATAATTTTATTGTCCTTTTTAGATGCACTGTAGGACCAATTTATATCAGATTTGATTTCATTATCAGGTTTTAGTACAGAATCATAGTATTTATCTAAAGTCACTTGTGTTAGCGAAATTAAATGCTGATTGGAACTCTGGAAATACTGCCTCTTTGGACTGAAACGTGTGCTTCTTTCAAGACCCTAAAGATCTTTTAATTACAAACAAAATCTTTGTTTTCCAGTCCTCTCCAGCTGTGGGGGAATGACTAGTAACCAACATCAGACTGCCACACTGATTAATATGTAGCAGTAATAAGCCCCTCAGAGATGTATGTTTATGGGCTATTGGTGCATGTCCTGGGTATGCTGCAAAGGAACAGCCTGAACACCAACTGCCTTCAATCACTTGAAAGGCTTGCCAATAACTCTAGTAATGCATACCCTGGCATGGCTTACTGCTATTAGAATATGTCTCTTTAATTCAAATTTCATGGAATTTACCCTTTGATGGTGAAAAATCCTTCCTAGAAGAAAAATGTAAAATATTTGGAGAAGGTATGTGGGAACGCCCCTGCTTTGCCATAGAATAAATCAGAATATTAAATCTCCTTTTTCATTCAGCATTGCACTGCTTATGTTCACAGGTTCTCCAGACCAACTGGACATTTTCAAGTATTAAATCTGATGTAAATGGATTGCTGTTGATTTGACTTTTCTTAAGTTACTTTAAAAAACCAAAACAAAACAACCCTGCCCACTTTGCTATTAGGAGAAGCCTGTGAGCACTCTTTTCCATAAAATTACTATGTAAATATTTTAGGTCCTAGTAAACTCTTGAGTTTTTTTATGTATTTATTGACCATTTAATATATTTTAAAAAGGAACCTGAATCACTATGCTATTCCCTTGTAGTTAGCTCAGGTAAATGGATAGCTGTGCCAAGCACAGCCAAATAAAAATGGCTACTGAATCTTTAAACATAGAATTATTGGTAATACGTAAAAAACATTGTGGAAGGAAGACACTAGTAAAAAACCATCCTCATATCTGTCTCTATCTTCCTTTTTGCTTTTGAATGGCTCTCTGTGCACATTTACTTTCAGCGCATTCTCGAGTGGTCACCAAAGATCCAATTTAAATCACACTGCACAGAGATCAATTAATTCTTAGACATGTTCTATTCTAACTGTTGTAACTTTTACGGGCATTTTCTGGTTAAACTGACAAGAGATTGAATTGCAGACACTAACCTCTATTTTTGAAAGGAGGATTTAATACCACGTGCATTCAATTAATACCTTTGTGTCGATATTTATTCAAAACCTTTATTGATCCTTGAAAGCCATAGAACAATTGTTTCTTTACAGGATTATTTTTTAACAATTATTCTGCTGCCTACATTTGGGACAAAGTTTCTGGCATTTAGTCCTTCTGTTCTAATCTAATTTTATTGTACCTGCCTGAGCAGCCTGATGCAGTCTCCTAACTTTTGTTTGACTCTCCTTTTCTTGTGTTGTCCTTACCTTTCCTCACAGACCTGCTGATCATGTTGCCCCCATGTTGCTCTGTGTCTTATCAGGAGTGGCTGCTTTCCTTTTCTTGCTAATCACGTGTGTAATGTTAAGAAGGATGCCACTATGTGAGGAGTGGAAAGGCTGGCAGGAAAATGTTCCATGACTGTTATGGATGGTCACTGGGATCTAAAAGAGGTGCTGCAATGCAAAGTAAGATGATTCTTTGGAATATAAAACTTAAATGTCTGCTTTCCATAAAATACATTGTTAGAGCACTCTGTCTCATTTACAAGCTAATGTGGAAGTTTTTTTCCTATATTTTTCCTTACCACCTTATTTGCTTAACTGAATTATGAATTATTTAATGCTGGGCAAAAATTAAAACTCAGTTCAACAGAAATTATGCATCAACTTGCATGGAATTCTCACACTGTTTTTCTCAGAAAGAACCTTGAAAGTGTGTGTTGTTTTTAGGTGTAAATAACTTGGTTTTATCCACCTTTAAAGTATATATTTCTGTGAGGTCTTTAAAAACTCCCAAATTAAGCCAAATGTAACTTAAAAGTTTCTGGGGTTGTTTGGTGGTGGTGGTGGGTTTTTTTTGTCCCCTTAAACCCTCCCCTCCCCAGTTAAAATGTTTTTATTTATTTTGACATGAGAACAGGGAACATATGCATTTTAAGTCAATCCTGAAGTATCAATTAATTTCAGCACCTATTTTGAGACAGCGATTTAAAAATCAATTATTTATATAGCTGTACAGTTCAATTTTTTTTCCGTAAGGTAAAGTGATGCAAGTTCTTTTTATTAATTATATCTGAGGCACGGGTGTTTTTCAATCTTTTTCTAAAGGTTAACTATCATCCTCAAGTGAGCAGTTTAAGGATTCATTGCATACTCTATGAAAATTATGAAGAGTCCTTCAAAGCACAGAGGCACAATGGATTTTACTGCCACAACACACAATTGAAAGCAGAATTTCAAAGGTGTGTTTGGAACCCAACATACACTAGAAATCTAAATGGCTGAGATAGTTTGATCATGCATAAGGAATCAGAACTCACCGTGGCTTTCACAATTATGTGGCTGGGCTGGCCAGAAAGAACTCGAATTGTAAACTGCACATATTTGCTATGCAACAAAGTGAAATGTAAGTATGACCCTTGGAAATGACTTTCATATGAACATTTCTAGACTTAAAATAAATTTCTAAGTTTCTCCTTCAAAACAATCTACTGTACATTTGACACCTGGATCTTTGGAAGCATCAGACTTTTTCCTTTTTCATCAGAATTATCATCCTTTTGAAAATACCAAAAACCAGTATTTGTAACTTTTTTCATATTATTATGAAAACCAGGCCCCATCTTGCAAGCAAGGATTAAAAGACAGAAAAACAGGCAGTGATGAAAAATGCAAAACTTGCAAGTTTGTTGCTGGGTAGTTGCTCATTTGGGTAAGTTTCAGACCCACACCAAGACATGAGTAATTTAATACATCATTTTGAAAATACCAGTGTATTAGTATGGGACCATCAACTATTTCCCAGATCTGCAACAGCAGTTAGATTCTAACTCATTGAGAAATTAATACTGAAATCAGTACAACTGGGATGTCCGAAGACGTCTGCAAATCTGGACCTAAGTGATTATTGTCTCTCCCAGAAATTCAGAAATAGAAAAGTGTTGTATCTGTTAAGAAATGACATTCAAATAATTTCTGAGAACAGCATTTTTATTAATGTATTTTTAAGTTTTAACACAGTTATTGCATCAACAACAGGGAAGCAGTAATATCTGAAAATCACCTGATACAGTGATCTCCCCCTACAATGAAAACCTGAGGATTATTCAAGAGAAGGATTCACTGTCCTTGCACTGGAGGCAGCACTTATGGCTGTCTTTATGCCTTTTTCTAATAATTCAAGGAGAAGTTTGTACCAATAACTGTCCTGTTGTGAGCTAAGAGCCTTCTCTGTACTTCTTCTGTGCTTCTCTGTACTTCTCTGTACTTCTGCAGATCTCCTGTTTGAAAGCCCAAAGAGGCTTCTACTCATAGAAGATGGCAGCACCAGGAACCTAAACTAGTAGGAAAAGATGTATTTGGAATGAGGCTTCAACTACTGTTTCTTTTACAGTGCACATCTAATCCACACAGAATTGATCTGGTGTGAAAAATGGGGGAGAGGATAACATAATAAGGAAATTAGTTCTATGGGAAATAGTGTCCATCATGAATTCTTCTCCCTGAAGAGAATTTAGATAGAAGGTTTTTATGAGAGCTTTTTTTTTAGGCTTGTAATGAAGTCTAGGATGAATAACATTCCATCTAGCATGTGTGAAACTGTATGTGTATTTTGACATCATAAAGGAATATTTTAAGCTATACAGGTTCCTCCTAGAATTACAGCTTAAAAAAAATCTAACACATCCAACCATTAATCTCAAATCACTATTATTGTATATTTTTTGTTACAGTAAAGTAAGAATGTTTAGGATGGAGTCTGAGTAACTGTTCTAAATGCTTCACGTGTATGGAAAAGATTCTGCTCATTTGAATGGGCAACACTGGAGTGTTTTTTAGCTATTCTCTATAGGTTTACAGGGCTCTGCCTATTGGTTCTAAAGAACCCCAGAAAAGAAATTCATAAAAGCAGATATTGCATTCAGTATAGTTCACTTAAGTTTTTCTGGTATATGCAGTTGCAGAAAAGCTGTAACCTCATGCTTTAAATTACTATAAAGCAAAAGAAAGAGCAATATACAGTGGCTTCCAGTATGTGTAACAGCCTTGAGATCTTTTGCAACACACTTCCCTGTTTGTATATACATAAGCTGGAGAAATTCTTGCAAATACAAACCCATAAACTGCAATAATACTGGGATTACACTTTGACTGTGTCCTAGTATTCCTATAGAGATTTTACAGTGATTCTTACAGTATAATCTGCATCACTGTAATGCTAAATTATTTCTTAAGAGATATTTTTTTCTTCACCTCTAACAATATTGTACTGGCTCTGAGTGATCTAGCCTAAACTCATTAACCACCTTGTGAGATGTTATTAAATGTAAGGAATACAGAATTTTGCTCAAAGTGTATGAATCAACATTTTTTGCACCACACACACAACACATTGCAAATAGGTTCTGTGCTTATTTGTGTGTGTTGACTTATTTTAGGTGGAGCAGACCAAGGGCATGGATTAATTCCTTGGGTGAAATATAATCCATTTCCCTGTGTGCTCCCTAAAATGAGAAATTGGGGTTAAGTGACACAGACAGTAATCTCTGAGTTGATGACAAGTACAAGGAATAGATGCAGTTGGAAGAAGTTATAAGCCTCTAAAAGTAGGTAGAATGAAACTTGCAGTTCTTTCCCTGCAGCCAGTATTCTAAGTACAAAAACGTATAGAAAGACACGTTTTGTATAATGGTGGAACCATGCAAAGACATAGAAGACCAAGCTCTGAGTGCACTGGCTGTTTTCAGACCACTTTGTGTGTATGTGGATAACAGACTACTGAAAAAAAGGAACTGAAGTGTGAGTCTCCTCTCTCTGTGACTGGTGCTGTATAGATTTTTGATGTATATGGTGATGGTGGGATTATGGTAATTTATTTTATCAGAAAAAACCCCAACTGGCTTCATGTCTTGGCTTTTTCACGCTCTGAAAGAATATCTTGATTTGTAAAGTATATCTCTGAAAAGAAGAAACAGAAGCAGGAAAACTTTTTATAGTATGATAAATTTCCATTCAAAGCCCTGAATCCTGTAGCCCTGATTGTAATGCTTATAGACTTATTGCAAAGGTCAAGTTGTCTTCTTTAAGGACAGGTGGAAAATGGATACTGGTCACCTCAAAAAGTAGATTAACACAGGCTTGTCTAGGTACTCCAACAGGATCTTAGTAAGGGGGTTAAAAAAAATTGTTAGCTGACATATTTATGTCAGAAATTTGTTATATCTGCCATATGAAAGCTTATTCTGACACCTAAATATCCTATCTTTGCTTATGCTGAGAGGTGGAAGCTGATGTCTCTAACTCCCTTCCAACTTTTTTTTTTTTTACGTGGATGCTTCCTATCATCCTAAACATACCTTTGTGCAGAGAGGTTATTGCTGGCTTTATCTAAAATAAACTTCAGGGCAGGCTTACGTTTAGCAACATGGAATGCTAATTTGCTAAGGCTGTGGAGAATGAGCTGTTCTTTTGATATCCTAGATCCCAGTTATTCCACTGGCTCTTATTACATATAATTTCATCTCAAGTTTTCTATGTGGCTCCTTAGCAGCATGTAAAAACTGTTTGTGTACTTCAGTCCTTGCAGAGATTTTCAGTGTGGAATTCAGAGTTACACTCTGCCTGTCCATTTCCACTTCACCTGACATTAATAGAAGCATCTTTTTAATATGGCTCAGAACTAAGGATGAACCATCTGGTTCTTGATGCAACTGAGGAAAAGAGCAATTAATCTCCAAGGCCAAAGCAAAGAGTCTGTTCCAGGGTAAGTTACTGATTTGCTCCAGGACCTTTGCTATGACAGTTTATTACTACCAAATTTCTGAGGATCTGTTAATTGGAATTACAAAATTTCTCCTAGTTTGGTTTTTTTTTTTCCAAGTTCTAGTTTTTATAGGCAGAAAATTCAAATCAGTCACATTGTTTCCTCCTGTTTCCAATTGAGCGATAATGATGAGAGCTGAAATAGTTGTTTGTGGGACTGTGACTGAAATTTCAGAACAGTACTGTTTCAAATGTCAGACTTCTTAAATGTTGAAGTAAAGATTTCAAACTTCTTCAACTATGGTACAAAAAGCCCATAATTTTGGAATTGGATATTCTTTGCATTGAAACTGATGTTGTATGACAAAAGTTTCCTGAGGCTTACAGTTTCTAGCACTGGTCTGGATTTAAAACAAACTGTAAATCCCTAATCTCTCCTTGCTAAGACAATTTTTATTTTTTTTAGGTTTACAGAAAGACTGACTGTGTGAGCAACATGAATCCTGTTTGCAGGCTGCAGTTTTCATTGCTGCAATAGGGTAATTTTCTAGTTTATGAAAAAAAGCAGTTTTAGTCCAGTATAGTGGCATATGATCTACTAGCTTTCTCTCTTCCATAAATCAGAAAATTTCTTGCAATCCAAACATTTTCAGTGCTGGAAATTTTTAATGCTTTAAAATATTGAATTGTTTATATTAGGTATTAATTTATTTAGAATATATTTAATTGATTTTTATTCTTCTAGAGGTCTTCTATCTAGTGTTTACAGGCATATTTTGCTAATATGGTTTTATTTAATTGATCTTTTGAGGTATTACGATAAGGATTTTAGTAGCTGTGAATTCTTAAAAACCCTTTTTGGTTGTCAAACAAACGAGAGACCAAATGTTTAAACAGGAGAAGGATGAAGTAATTCCACATTCTTGAGAATGCATATACTGAAAAAAATGCTGAAATTGAAAATATCGAAAGTATCATTGTAACAGTCTTAACACACCAAAAAGTGACTGCAATTTATTGTCTAATCTTGAATGAAATATGATGTCAATAAAAAGGAAATGTCAAGTAGTAACAGAAGGAGAGACAAATGTTAAAATCAGGGAAAGAAACTTCTGACAAAAACAGCTGCCATGCAAATTTCTGTTGCCCTAAAGCAGAATGGACTTGTGATAAGAGTGTCAACTTTCAGTGGTACCACCCAAACTGGAACAGATCCTGACAAACTTGCTAGAGATTAGAACTGTCCATAGACTGATTTATTCAAGATAGCAAGGACAATTCGGGAAGACCTGCCAAATTTCAAAGCTGAGCAATCCGTTCACGCCCTGCCTGGAGTGACAAACGGAGCTGTAATTAAGCACCCGGCAATGCTTTCCTCGGATTCCAAAAGGCAGGATTCCAGCTCACCCGAAGGTTTTTAACTTCTCCTTAGTCGACCAAGAACACATCCTACTTTGGCATGAGACCTGAAAAATGACAGGTGTGCTTGCAGGTTCTCTTTTCTTCAGCACGGCCAGATTTTCTGTCTAGAAATCTTTACCTTTTCAAGGCATAGACAGCTTTATTCTGTATGGATATGGATATGTTACTGAGCACAAGGGGCTACAATTCCTCTGGGGGTTCACATGTGCTACCAGAACACAAAAAATACAAATGTGCTTTCTAAGCTTCTTCATGAAGGAATTTTATTTTATTTTATTGATCCCAACAAGTACAATAAACAGTTCTGGATAAAATTACTGGCTTGATCACAACACTGTTTAATTCGCAGAAGTCAAAGTACATCTGACCAGCCTGAGCGACTGAGGCAGCTGCTCACAGAACCACACTGCTGCTGACACCAGGGTCCACTGAAAAAACAGAGAAGGTCTTTTTGCAATGAATGAGTTAAAGAAACTGAACTATCAATTATGTAAGACCATATTATCGCTAACATTTCAAACCACCTGAGGATTTGCACCTCTTTATTTTCATCACAGATGGACCACACACTATCCTGTACAGGTAATTGTTGATGACAGTGTTATGTGGAAAATGACCCCTCATTATCAGTTGTGGGTGCCAAGACCTCATAACTCCTTGCAGGCAGGCAATAAGTAAAATCCTTGTTGGGCTGATTCTATTAGAATAATTTGATTTTAGAGGACACCCCTGCCCCGAGATAAAACAAGGCAAAAAGCTCCCAGAAGTCTACAAGAATTATGAATTAAGATAAGAATGTCCACGGCACTTCATATTTCTAACAGTTAAATATTTAAAGGAGCTGTTATCAAGCTCAAGAAAAGCAAAAACTTGACATGCCAATTTAAGATCTGGAATCTTTAATAATTTGTTTCAAATTTTCTGTAAGATTTGTGAATATCCAAACCTAAGTAATTAATTAGGTTGTTTTTCTGGGATGATAAGAGATTCACAGATTTCAGAGGAGATTCAGAAGCAATTAAAAACATTATTTTTGCATACCTAGGTTAAAAAGAGCATTCTAGTCTTGGAAGTCTTGAATGTAAAATTCCTTTTTTACTCTTAATATCAGAGCAACCAGTATTGTTTGGAACTGAGTTTTGGCAAGAATTTTAACTCATGAAAGCACCTGAATAACAAGCAGCATGTGGTCTTACTCTCTCTTCTGGGATCAGCCTGAAAGAAACTTTTTACCTTCATCTTAACAGCTGATTATTCATTGCCCCTCTCTCTATGGCAGTTACCCATAGCAGCCTCTTGCCTGGGATGGAAATCCCTAAAATCCTAGGAACTTGAAATGAATTAATCCAAATGTCTTCAAGTAATTTGCATGTTGGATTAAAAAGTTGCAATTTGTTTGCTATTCAAATGTAGTTTCTTACCAGAAAATATTTTTGCTTTGAAAATCAAGAGTTTTTTCCCTGATATATTCAAGTAGCCGGTTTTAAGTATTTATATTACAAGACAGGGTTATTTTACAAATAAATTTAAAAATAGGTTATAAACCCACTCAGTGAATCTGAGTTATAGAAACATTTTCATAGCAAACTACATATTTTGTATTTTATTTACATTTGTTATTCTATTCTTCCTAGTAATTTGAGTGTGTTTTTCAGGATCCTGCCTGCAGATTGCAAGAATCAGTAACAAGCTGCACTGTTAACTCAGATCCTGGATACACATCCTTCAATAAGGCGAATATGTTCACAGAAACTCATTGAAGTGAGTATTTTGTTTGTTTTTAGCTTGTTTAGTCTGATAAGAGGCCAGTGTGAAGCAAGCCCTTCAAAGAACTTTGGTGATTCATGTATACTATCTTCTTGGGTTATTTTTTTTTCTGTCCTCATACATTTCTTACTTTCTTCCTATTTAAATTTCTAAAATAATTAAGTGTATACATTTGTCAATACAATATGTGGGAGTTTATTTTTAGTGTAGAATTTGGTTTCTTACTTTAAGTTTTCCGAAAAGAAATATCAGAAGTAGAGATTGTTCACTCCTCAATTTGCCTTAGCATCTTCGTATTTTCATTTTTTGAAATAAATTTATTTTGTTGGTCAAAAGACCATTCAAATATAAAATTAAAATTTCTAATTAATGTTATAGATCCTTTGGTGCCAAGTTTTTAATTTTCAAACAGTTGAATATCACAATATAGTTGATGCACTCCCATGTTATCAAATAAATGCTCAAGGTACAGCTTATAATGTTGAAAAATAGAAAAATAAATTGACCTTGATGAAGTGTGTCTTCTTTTGTCTGTTCCCAGGAAAGTTTATTTCAGGTATTTCTACTGCTGAAATGATTAGAGTTAACAGCTTTTTCCCTCCATTTTATTTTACAGGGTCTCTTCATCTTCCTGATATATGGGGTGTACAACACAGAGGTAAGTCTGCTTGGAGTATCTCAAGGCTGACAGAGTGAATGAGAGAAATGACAGGTTTCTTATCTTGATAACTGAGGGACAAAGTTGGCTTTCCATATGAGTGTCCTACTGCCCTTCATGCTTGGACTGGCTTATATGCATCCCAGCTTACCATTAAACACAGACACCCTGAATAAAGGGACAGACTCATTTCTCATAGGCATTGACTAATATTTTACTGCTGCTTTAAGTTTTTTGAATTCCTGGTCTGTCTTTTAACACTTAGCTAAACCTGACAGTCCTAAACTGTTGTAATCTGAAGCACATTTTGAAATTAACTATTACTTTACATGCTATGGAAAGGAAACTGTATTTAAATTACAGAAGGAACAAGTTTTACTTACTCAACAAAATTTTAAAGTACAGAAATGGCATCAAATTCCACTTTTTTGCATCAATCAGATATGTTTAAGATCTGACCGAACCTTTGCACCGGTTAGGGTTATGAAAAGTACTTCCTATTTATAGGCTCATCTCTCATAAAGGAAAATATTTTTGACAGATAAAGCATAAAAATTATAAGGAACTTATCCACCTTGTTCCCTTACTTCCATTATGTTAATGATAAAAACTAGTGTTAATATGTCTAATTCCAAGTTTTTAAGCCAAGGTACCTCTGACGTTTGCATTTTAAAACCTTACAGAAATATAAAAAGCTTTCAAAGTAAATACTCGGGAATTAAGCAGAATTCTATTTATATTTTATTACCCTCCAAGGAGGGCATGGATTATTAGAAAAATAGTGGAAAAGGTCTCCTGATTAACTGAAATAAGGTGCTATTTCAAAATAACAATTTTATCTCATTTCTAGTATACGGATGAATTATTTCCGCACATGCAGCTCAACCAATGAGCATCATTAGTATGGGTTTCGCTGCAGCAGTGGGCCAAAGAATCCTGTCCTTGGCCCCGGGGAGCTGAGCTGCCGGTGAGGTGTCCCAGCCCGCCGGGGGCGAGGGTTGCACTTAATGCTCCCAGTTTGCAGCTGAAAAAGGGTGAGATCCGGGGACCTGCTCCCCAGTGTGTACGTGGGAGGGAGCGTGGGAGCAGCGTGTGTAAAATGTGGCCGACTGATACATCCGACTCGAATATCGGTAGTGTTTCAGGTGTGGGAGCGGAGTGGTTCCATTATCTCCGTGGCGTTACGTGCAACTCATGTCGCCGGTTTGCGATCAAACAGCAACATCCTCGAGCCTTTGTTAAAAACGCTCCGTTGCGGCCCCTCTGCATCTACCGCTTCTTCACACGGGTCACGAGCGCTGCAGAGCCCGCAGCTGCTGCCCGCCTTCGGAGCTCCGCGCAGCCTGGGACTGGCCCTGCCGCGCGTCGCGGGGCAGCACCTGCGCTCTGATCCCGGGCTGCGCCCGCCCCGCC